>NC_141469.1:21642564-22051670 GCF_009769465.1 Tauraco erythrolophus
GGTGTCCCCAGGGACATCAGCCCACTGGCTGCATCGTCTCCCTTCCGAGCTGCCCACTGGACCGATCAGGGATCACCAGCATCTCCCGCATCCAAGACGACCACACGCAAGACATCAGGGAAGGAGGTGAGAGCCATACAGGGTGTCAGCTTGTGAAGGCTTGTGTGCTCAGCTGTGAGTGGGTAAACATGGCCCCGCGTGCCTGACCACAGGCCCAGGTAGGGAAGGAGGTGGCTAGAGAGGAGGAAAAGAGCCTGAACAGGGCTGCTGTGCTGAGAGAGACCACGAGCACTGAGCTAACGAACAGCTTCCCAAGGATATCAACAGTGCCCAAGCATGTCTGTAGCACTGAAGCATAGAACCATAGAATCAATTTGGGTTGGAAGAGACCTTAAAGATTATATAGTTCCAACCCCCTGTCATGGGCAGCGACACATTCTAGTAGACCAGGTTGCTCAAAGCCTCAGCCAACCATGGCAAGGTTTTATCAGCTGGCTCCCAGCATCACACAGAGGTGCTTGGCCCCACAACTATCTAGGTCTGCCATGAAAAATTTCCACACATCTTACTGACCAGGTAATGTGCAAACATTGCTCTATAAAGCCTTGCAGGTATCTTCCTTCTGCCAGCAAGAGGGGTGTTGAGACCTCTGTCCTCTTCCTGCATCTACATGGATGGAGCAGGAGCATCACCAAGGATACATTTGGGAGCCATGCTGCCTGCCCATTGCTGACTTCGGTGGTGCAGCTCCCTCCTGGGTGCTGGAGCATCCCTGGAAGTCCTCACACAAAACTCCAGCCACGCAAAAAGAGGATGCACACAGGGCTTGGCAACCTCTGCATGGGCCTGGCACGCTCTCTATTACCTCAAGCTCACCCTTGCATGGTCAGGGTGAGGTGGGACTGGGCTGCCCACAGAGGAAGCATGGCAACAGGTCCTACAAACACCCTGGACTTGAGGTCACATACATGTTCATCCACTTCAGGGACAGGTTGAGGTGCCAACTGCACCTCTATTTCCTCTCTGCAAGATGCTGCTGGCTCCTGGTACTGAGAAGTTTGTGCAAATTTGGGCAATCTCTATGGGTCAGGGTCACTTGTGGAGCTTCAGGTGGACAGAGAAGACCAAACAGTGGCCTAAAACCAGCAACCCACAGCTGCTCTTGGTCAACAAGAAGAAAATGGGTTATTAAAGAGCTGCTCACAAAGTGAACATCGTCCCTTTGATCCACAAAGCGTAGCAATACTTCTGCGCCTGTGACCATGTCATTTAAGACAGGAGCATCATTTACACGCCAAAAGGACTAAAATCAAAGCCACACAACCACAGTGCAGCTTGGGGTTTCCCAACCTTTGCAGTCTGGACTTTGCAGCCACACTAATACCTTATTTTAACATGCCTTTGAGAGGTTTGTTTTCCTAAAAAGCAAACAACTTGAGGAACATTGGGGCACCATAATATTCCCCAGGTTTGTCGGCAGAACTCGGCTCATGGACTTGTGTTGAGCCGCAATAGGCAGGGGACAATTAGGAGACCCACACTGGAGGGGAGCAAGGTGGGTTCATGGCCATGGGGTGCTCAGCAGCTGCAAGCGAGAACAAAGCAGAGGGCTTTAGAGGTGAAGGGCTGCCTGCAATCTCCTTGGGCATGGTGAGAGGAGCCAAAGGTATTTGGGCAAGGATAATAGCAGCAGGGCTGACCCAGAGAAAACCTTGCTGGAAAGAGGATAACTAGGGAAACCAGAAGCTTATGCACTTTTGTTCCAGAGGTTGCATCTGTTCATACTGACTTTGCATCATTATACTTAAAATTAGACCATGGTATTTCAATTTATTTCAAGCTCCTAAGCAGAGCGTTTCATTTAGCACTTTAGCTGAGTAACATTGAAGCCAGAGTGGTCAGCTGGGTTTCAGTTTTACTTATGGAGGCATAAAAGGCAATTAATTGTGCTGTTCCATCAAAGGGACTAAAGGAGACCCTCTGCACATGCACGCTGTCAGGCACAGGACAAGTCTCCATTGCGTTATCACCTCTCTGCAAGCAAAGAGTCTGGATTCAGGTTCTCCCCTTCCATTTTCAATGCCCTGATAGGAACTGCTGCTTCATCAGCACCTTTTGTAAAAGCAGATATTTGGCTTCACCACTTGCATTAACTCCTGAGGCCGACCCTATCCCTGTAGCTGAGATCCATAAAAATAGACAGAGCTGGTGTGGCCTTTCTCTTTCCAAATAAGCTGTTCAGTCAGCTTTGGAACATTTTCCCAGCTCAATGGTAGCACCCAGACAGTAAATAAACCACAAACTCCAAAGCGAGAGCAAGCCTCAGAGTCACGCTGGAGGGATGACTGCACTTCCAAACCAGGCAGCCAGGAGAGCTTGACTGGTATTTTAGGGTCATGGAAACACCACTGCACGTTTGCTCTGTTTAGGTGTCTGCACCACAGGGCTGATCACGTCTAATGTCTGGTTTCCCATCTCTTTTAATAGACAGAGGAGCCACCTGGCCGTGTGAACCTGCCTGGGTTATCAGACCCACCGCAGACCACCTCTGCTTAGCCACCATTCTCTCCTGCTGCCTGCTTCTTTCCCCCTATCCAAGCTGGACGGGAAGAGCTGGGAATGTGTCCCCAGGGCTCAGCACCTTCCCTGGCCACTTCACAGGCTCACCAGACCCTGGCGCATGTGTTGCACTTGACCATGTCACCCTTAGGTGCAACCACAACATATTTAGCCATTAAACCATTGTTTGGTCCAAGCAGATTAATGTATTTAATCTATCCTGTTGTAGTCTTTCTCAAGCACAGGAGCAGGTCCTCAGCATGGGTAAGCCTGCAGAGCTTTCTTGAGGGGAAAAAAATAGGACTTTACAGTCTGCTGGAAAGCCATTTCTGATGAGTTTGTCCAAGTTCTGGTGACTAAATTGTGGGGTGTTGAGGGAGACAAACAAACCGTCAGGCCAACAAAGATGAGCTGGGGCATCAGCACACACATGGCCTGCTGGGAGCATCCAGCAGCCAAGCTGGTTTGCATCTGCTGGTGGAGAAGCTCTGGAGCACCTGCCTGATCCAGTTGCCTCAGGGGACACGACGTGGAGGTGACCATCTCCAATGTCATTAAGCACTGGCTGCCCAAGGAGCAGCATCATCTTCTCGCCCATCCTCTTCTGGATTTCCACCAGCTCACGTGAATCAAGCCCACTCTCTCTCCAGCTTTCCACTCTTCTGATAACTCAAAGAAAATTTAAAAAAATGGCAAATCCATCTTTTCCCATAACATTAAAAAAAAACCTCAGATAATTTAAAAGCTGGGAAAAAAGTATAAATTGCAACGAGAACAAGGCAGCACAAGGAGCAAGCTGAAGCTCTTGGTAATCCGAGCTCATACAAATAATGAGTCTTTTAGCCCAGCTCCCACACCTCTCCCCACAAAGCAGGAGTGTTGGAGACATCTCCCAAAAACAGCCACTCCGCCAAAGACTTACAGTCCAAAGGGGCCAAGTTACCTGACAATGGGTCCCAATACAAAGTTGTGAAAGAAAGGGAAAAATTGGGTGCCATCTATGAAGCAGACATTTCTGAGGAAGATGAGCTTTCCTCAATAATTTCTCCGCCAACAAGATGGACAAGAGAAATCTGGGCAGAGCTTTTGTGTCCCATGTTTTTTAGAAGGATGTTGCGTTAATGAAAGGCTGTGACAAAAACACACAGAGAAGTGATTCAGAGGCTGAAGCAGCAAGAGGTTTCATGAGCTCAGTAGTTTTCTCTTAGCTTATCAAAAAATGAAGACTGAGAGCTGGTTTGATGACATCACATAAGCCTCTTCACAAGGAGCAAAATCTGGGTCCTAAAGGACTCTTTAGCCTGGTAGTGAAAGGCAGAGCAAGAATTAATAGCCGAGAGTCAGACAAATTACAAGTGGAAATAAACAGTGAGGGTGATTAACCACAGAGGGAAGCAGTGGATTCTCAACTGCCGGATTTCTTCAAGACGGGATGCTTTCCCTGGAAGCTGCGCTTCTGCTGAAGTCCCGTGGCAGGGTGCAATGGGCAGGTAAAAGGATGAAACGTAAGACCTATATGAGACAGGATGATCTAATGTCCCTTCTTGGCCATAAACGTGATGGATCTAGAAGTCTGTGAAAGTTGGCAGAGACGCATTTCCCCAGTCTGCCGCTGCGCAGGTAATGCTTGCTCGATTTAATAAAACCTCGCATTAAAAACATCTCACTAATTTTCTGTGACAGCGATTCTTTCAAGAGCAGACATTGCTCAAATGGTAACAAAACCCTTCTTCATAACCCAATCAACCCCAAAAAAACAGTGTGATGTCTCAGATGGGACCAGCCCAGGGAACCCACTCAAGACTCGAAATGACTTATTCCTCTCTCCCCTAAGAAAAACAACACAGGAAACGGAGCAAAGTAAAAATTTTTTTTTTTTTTTTAAAAAAAGGGAGACACCTCACCACTGGGCATTTGCAGAGTGCCATCCCAGCTAGTTTAGCCAAAATACAGATTTCTGCAATTTGAGGTAAATGAGTGGGTGTTTTGGGAAGTGGAACCATTGAAGACAGGGGCTGACAGCCCCGTGAATGTCAGGCGAGAACAGCTAAACCGCAAAAGTGAACGAGGCCACCTCCCTTTCCCCAGACCGCGAAGAGCAGTTCCTGAACACAGCTTTTAAAATAGTTTTATATTAAAACAAATAAGGTTTGGTCTTATCTCAGGCTGGTTTCAGCATCACAAACATCAGAGGTTTTGCATGACTATGGGAGAAATTTAAGGCTGAAGGGGTTTTCGGGAGGGAGGATACAGAGCCAAAGGTAGCAGTCGCTTGCAGCGATGTAACGCTCAGACCGAAACCAGGCAAGAACAAGTCAGATTTACTGAGTGTGACTGAGATTTAAGTGAGCACAACCCCACGGTGGAGTTGTGCCATCCAGAAACTGGAGGCAATGAATCATCTCTGCCCAACACAGGAACTCACTTTAACAAAACTTTCTATCCCCCCACCCATCAGACCATCAGATTATTTTCTCTTACCATCAGGTTATTCAATAAAAAGATTTTTTTAGGGACTTTTAACTGACTCAGGCTGAAATTCCCATAATTTGTGCTTCATAAAATATCCTCTGAAAACCTTATGTTAAGTCTTAATGAGGCATGGGCTCTTGCTTGCCTGTAGCACAGGGATGATTGCCTCAAAGAAGTGAGACCAGGTGAACATGTCTCTAAGGTGACTTGAGAGCACCCCATTAAAAAAAGGTCCCAGTAATCCCGGAATTATACCTTGAGAGCAGGATACTTTGCTTTGTCCTGTGCTGCCCATCTTCAAAACAATTGAGGGATGGTCCAGAAACCAACTGGAAGTTCTTCTGCATTTACTTGAAATATGTTGGTCAGATTGGTTTTTATTTTTCTTTGATTTTTTATATTTAATGAAAAAATTTACGATGGCGATTAAAATTAAAATTGACAACAGGTCTATATAAATACAACATTTGTTTATACGGAGCTCATGGAGCAAGTCTAGAAGGGCTTCAAACTAGATTTCCCAGTGCCTTCTCAATTTTCCTATCTTAAAAGTAGAAACAGACTTCAACAAGCATCATGGATTTCAACTTCATTTGTGAGTTCAGGGTCACAACATCTAAGTTTCACTCTGTGAACTTTCAGCTGAACATTACCAGAGGGGGATGTTAGATTTTAATTAGATCTAAGGAAGAAATTCTTCCCTCTGAGGGTGGTGAGGCACTGGAACAGGTTGCCCACAGAAGCTGTGGCTGTCCCATCCCTGGAAGTGTTCAAGGTCAGGTTGGATGAGGCTTTGGGCAACCTGATCTAGTGGAAGGTGTCCCTGCCCATGGCAGAGGGGTTGGAACTAGGTGATCTTGAAGGTCCCTTCCAACCTGAACCATTCTATGATTCTATGATAATCCACTTAACATCAGACAATAGAGAGAGGGCTTGATATCAAACTGCTGCCAGGGAACCATCAGTTGCAGCGATAAAGCACTTTGCCCTGTCCTAGACCTTCTCCATTACCTGTAAACAAGCACTTGCAGGAGCAGGAAACACTGGGCTATACCACGGGGCAAAGAAGGATACTGAGGCACTAAGCAGCTCAGCAGTACACAGGCAAATCCTGATGGGTAGGACGTGCATTCTGTGCATGCCCTGTGTGCACATCTTTGTACGTAAATGCACGTTTGTGCCCTGACTTGTGGTGAGCTAAACGAGATCCATCCATGGTCATGGGATAAAAGCCTGAGGAGTTTATCTGTACAAAAGCAGAGGTGGTTTAGAACTCAGCTAGAGAGACAGAGGAAAGTGGAGCAGTTAGCAATTCGAACCCAATTTGGAAGGAAGCATAGAACTCAGAGCTGAAGGGACCTGCAGGGTTCACCTCATCCCACCACCTGCCCAAGCAGAAGGAACACTGACGCAGCAACCTGCCATAGAAGATGGTGAACTTGGTGTGAGTGGGAGAAAGACTCACAGAATCCACTGATTAATTACTCTGTGGGCTCTCTCAGCTGCCTTATCAGCACTAGAGATGACAACACGCTGGCTGACTCAGACAAGTCCAACATTTCAAGTCCTGTAAACCTTAATGAATTGAGCTCGAGGGGGCTTTCCTATAAATTGACCTTACCCAGCAGGTCAGCTTTAACAGTAGGATGGTTCTGCGGTCTCTCTGGGTCCATTTTTTCCAGCTTTCTATGGACAAACACTGGTTAATTTTATGACAGTAATCTGACACATTAATTTACTGAGTCCAAATTGTCCACGAGGCCCCTTCACTGCCCCATTGAGCATATCGACCCAGTGATTAATATCCAGCAGAGGAAATGTTCTGCTTTATTAATAGATGCAATAACATCTGTCTTAATGGGACTCCTGCAAAAACAATTCTAGTACTCAAGGGCTTCTGTTCCTAAATAAACTTCTGCATAAGAAGATGATGGCTCAGACCAGCCAGAGATCGAGCTTTGAGCTGGTCACTTCTGGGATGTGAAGTGCTGCCGTAGTGTCCGGCCCCATGACATGATGGGAGTCCGGGACTCCCACAACATCCTCCCCTGGGCTCGGGACAAGGCCCCGCATTTTAGTGGTCTGTAGCCCAACCCTTGGAGTCAGCCAGACTTAACCAGCAGCACTGCTGGCCATACTTCACTGCTCCTTCACCTTTTCAACCCATATCTCTCCCTCCCTAAATGCTTTACAAGCCACAACACCAAGAGAGAAGGAGCTGCTTTGAGAAACCCAGAAGAGGACAAGACAAGCTGATGCAGAGCTTCTCCATTGGTGACTAGGAAATAATCCTGGTGTTCCAGAAGGCCAGGACCTCCCTAATCAATCCCTAGACCTGACCGTAGGTTTAGCCAGAAAAAAAGGTTCAGTCTACACATACCCCATTTCTTTCTACCTGTCCCTCAATATATGCTACTGGCCGTGGTCGGAGACAGGTATATGGTGCAGTGGGGTGCCATAGCTGCTCTTATATTTCACGAGCACCCAAGGAGCACATCTGTGGTTGTTTAGGTTTGCTCGATGCAATCCACCACCATCACACACAAGCACGTCCGAAAAACAACCTTTCCCTACTGAGTAAAACGAATCCATGTAGCCATAATTAGACAAATATTGTTAAAGGAAAAGCTATATGTGAATGTAGACTAAACATAGCTCTTATGCCAGGTAAAACTGTGTTCATTACACTGAAAGAGGAACTGTTCATGCCATAACAAATGGTCAAACACGATACTTCAGAACAAATATACATATATACCCCATTCATATTTATAATGCTGAAAAAGCGTATAAAAGCCTGATCCAGCTTCCAACACAGTCAAAAGAAAGACAACCATTGACTTTACTGAGTGCTGGAGGAGAACGTGAAATAGTAACATGAACTGGAGGACGCAGGTAAGGTCATTTGGATGCTGGTCTTGGATCATTAAAAAGAAATTTTCTTAGTGTGAGTGAATTGATTGTTCAAGCTGCTGCCTGAAATACTTTGGAAACATTTGGTTTTCATGGAGTCCATATTCCTTAGCATTCAAAGTTAACATTCAAGGTTGTGTTCAACATCACCTTAAATTAATTTCATATCACTTAATGGTGACTTTGGGAAGTTATTTGAGAAAAGTCTATCCTGATGGAGACCTTTCCCAAGGTCTCCATCGTGGACCCTTCTCCGGACAACCTAACCTTTCTGATCTCCACTGTACCCAAGAAGCTCAAGCCACTGTGGAAAGACCACCTAAACTCAGCAATCCTCTCATGAAATCACCCAGAGGGAACAAGCATGAAGCCTTGCAGAGATGTGTTAGCTACAACCACTCTTCAACTCCCAGTTTTGTGTCTCTATGCTGTGGATCATTTGTTTACAAGAAAACAAACACAGGTCCACTGGAGACTTGAGTCATAGCCTCAAAGCTTCCCTAACTCTCTTTGCCACATTTTTTCATGCAAACCTTTATGTTTTGTATTTTACCATATCAACATCACACATCAGCATTTAAATCAATAATCAGGAAGACGCTATAAGTTTGGATTTGGTTGTAATCACTTATCGTAAAGGAAAATTTTCCATTTCCAGCTGTGACAAACTAGAAGTCTCTGACATGCAAGCGAGGAGGGAGACCTTCAAAAAGAAATATTTGCCAGAAAGCCATTTGCCATTCCAGTAATTTACATCCTTTTCGCTGTGGCAGTCTATCATTTTTAAATGTACAGCGTGGACACTTATATCAAGGCTATCCAAGTACTATAATTTATGATCGCAACATTTGGGAAGATACAGTAGGATTTATTTGGGGAGTTTTCAACCTGTTTCTGTCAGGAGGCCAGCAGGAGACCAGATGTATGCAGAATACCAGCCTCTCTATTTCACTGCAAGTCTAAAATTGGCGTGTGAAGTCTCCAGCACAAGAGGAACACAGAGAGAAGAAGCCATGAGCAACTCCCAAGCTGTAGCATCATCCCCAAGCAAGCATGATGATCATTGTTGTTCCCTTCCAACTGAAATATTCTATTCTATTCTTTTAATGGGGGTGTCCATGGTGTTTAAATGCCAGCGAAGACCAGAGCTGGGGGTCTACCATGGCTCCCAAAATTGTCTCGAGGAAAGTGATGGCAAGGAACCACTCCTACCAACTCAAAATCCATCACTTTCTCCCATCTCTCTCTTTTCTAATAATTCCTATAAATGTTACTTTAGTGGCACATCAACATTTTGCACCATTTGGTTTAGCTCAACGCTGCCTCACCATCCCCTTGGAAGGGCCTGAGCATCCAGCTTTGCAGATTAAAGCCATGCTTCAGCCAGATCGAGGGGACGCATTTCGTTTTGCAAGAGACATGAAGCTGTGTTCAGAAGGGGGGGCGGGGAGGATGGAAAGGAAGAAAAAGAGAAAAGAAAACTTCATGTATGCATACACACACACTCGCACACCTTTTCTATGCTCTCACATGCAACGTTTCAAAAGAAACTTTTCAAGAGTTCAGCTAAAGTTAAAAGAAAGTGAGTAACGTGAGACTCAGTGCCGGAGCCGAACGGAAAGTACATGGAGTCCGACTGACCTGCGCCGCCGTCCAGCAGTTCCCGTGAGACCACCCAAAAAAGAAGCTCCCTGCTTCTGTTGGAGCCGAGCGAGCCACATCATCTCCCTCCAGGGGTGGTGCAGATTCTCACTAAAAGCCAAGAATTAAAAATAAATAAATAAATAGAAGCAAAGGGAGGGGAAAGAAATCCCAAAGAGAAAAGTCCAGAAGGAAATAAACTTCCTTGCTATTAAGTAGGTGACAAACGACCATTATAAACACATCGTGGGTTGGAAGGGAAAGGAAGGGCGAGGAGGTGACACATCGGCCCCTTCAGCTCAAGGAGAGGGTGGGAAGGGGACAGGACCATGGATGAGCATAGCCGCACGGTGTTTTTTTGGCGACAGCCGGGACAGACACAGCAAGACTGCTGTTGGCAGGACACGTCCTGAACAGCAACCAGGAAAAGCCAGCGGCCACAAAGCACTAAAGGGAGGGAAAGGAACCACAGAGCCTCTGGCTGCACCAGAGGGACACAAGCCTGGGTTGCACGGTCATATTTTCCAGCCAACTGCAAAGAGCTGTGTTAATTCCTCCAGCTTTCACTTGCCTTTGAATGTGATCAGAGGAGGGGTTTACAGAGCAGCACCATCCTCTTCTCCAACACTCTCACCACGGCCAGGGCACTACCAGAGCTTTTGGTTTTGGGTTTTTTTTATGGGGAGAAGAGCAAGAAGACTCAAGCTAATTACTTAAATAATTACCTAATTACTTGCTAAGCACTCCCAACACATCCCATCTCCACTCCAGGATGGGTGCAGCTGAAGCTCCCACCAGTAGCTTGTCCACAGGCTGCCACATCCCTTGCAAACCTCTTTATCCCACCACTCAGGGCCAAAAGTTTCTAAAACTTTTTGGGTTTAAGAGGCTCAAAGCAAGCCCTGCTCACGGAAAACTCTGGGACATGGATTTGCCAAGGAGATGATTACTGGAGCAGTCAATCTCCCAAGACCCCAAATGGGAGAGGATGGGAGGGCTGGGGACAACCCATCTGCTCCCACCCATCACAGGATCCTCCCCACCTGGGCTACCCTTGGGAAGTTTGTCCTGCCTTGTCTGGTCCACCACACACATCCTACCCATCATCCAGCTTGTCAATCCAATCAGTTGTTGGGTGTATGTTCTTCAACTCATGGTGGTCTCCTGGTCCATCTCTGTATGGTGTAGGCTCCTGAAAGAGCCAGCAGCCAAGGCCAGGGTGCACACACAACTGGAGATAAGCACCATTCCCTTCCCTTCTGCTTGCTTTGCTCAGCTTCTGTCTCTTGCTGGGGAGAGGTAAAAGCTTCGGGCAGAAACTGTGTGTCCTGGAGCTCACCAAACCTCAGGGTGAAATGGACCTCAGAGACTCTGTCAGGTTGCTCAGGACCATGTCCAGCTAGACTCTGAGTATCTCCAAGGATGAAGACTTCACAACATCTCTGAGCAACTTGGTTCAACATTTGGCCACCCACCCCATAAAAAAAACCTTTTTCTTGTTTAAGTGGAATTTCCTGTATTTCAATCTGTGGCAGCCAGTAAGGCCTCACCCTGGCCATGGAGTCTGATAGGTCTCCAGGTGGGTGCAAAATTCCCACTTACAGGCTGCCCCAGTTCCCAGAATGGGGGCTGTTACCCTGAGACCCCAAAGCAGGAAGGCCATAAGCCCTTCGAGAGGAGATGCAGACAGACAGGAAACAAAAAGTTTGGAGATTCAACTCTTTTTATTATGGAAGTCTATAAAATAGCCACATGGATTATTTATTCTTTTTTAAGATCACAAAATACACAACATTCATTTTAATATGCGACACATAATATTATATACATATTAAAAACCACATGACTGAAACACATGTTCACACGCCACCAATTTCATAATGAAAAACCCCACAAGTGCTTTTTTCTTTTTTTAATATTAAAAACTGTGATAAACATATTAATATTTTTCCAGACAATGTTTACAATAAAGAGAAAAAAAATCATATTTTACTAAATAACAAATAACAAATATTTAACAGCAAAACTTTATACTAAATATCTATTTCGAATTATAACAAAAATAGTACTTATAATAGTTTATAAAGACAGACCAAAAAAAAAATTTGTGTATAAAATAATATTATAGCAAATTGGACTGTGCTAAGAAAAAAACAAAACCAATAAACAAACAATTCTGAAATTCAAAGTGCTTTATTCTGCAAACCCACTGCAGCAACTTTTTTAGTCAAGTTATATTAGTTAGGAATGGAAAAACAAAAGCATGACTTACTTATGCCTAGATTAAATACTCACACACACAAACATTATATATACAAATGACGTAAGCATATATATATAATGGATGTATGCATCTTACATTACCGCTCTCCAATCAACCACTCACTCAAAAGCATGTTTGGTTTTCACGTTGTAATGACATTGGAAGTGAAAATAAAAACTTCAGCTAAACCCTTCACCGATTTCCCATAAGCATAGGCGGGACCGAGCCCTTTCAGAAAAGTCTGCCCCCGAGATTTTGCTCAGCATAACGTGGCACGAAGCCACCAGTGAGCTTCGACTGGACCTTTTAACCTTGTTATCCGTTCCTCTCTTCAGTTTTCCCCTTTTTCAGCCTCCTGTCTCCCCTGAGCACAATCTTATTCCTCCAGCAGGTCTCAGATGGAAATGGAGGCTCCTGGATAGCAGCCGGCAGTGGGTCTCTGTTGGATTTTCACCCTCCAGCTCCCTCCTGCAGACCATCCTCCGCCTCCTGCCCCTGTCCCATGTCCTATAAGGGCTCATCGCCCACAAAGACCATAGACACTCTCACGTGCCACTTACCTCTCCCAGATGTTTGCCCCTGGGAGACTCACCCCTTCCCACCGCATCCAGGTTTACGTTCTTCGCTTCTTTGCCCTTTAGGATTTTGATTGCGATTAAGCTCCTTTTATCACCAGGGAAGTTTTCTCTCCATCACAGATAAGGAAAACACCTGAAATCTCAACAGTGCCTGAGCTAGTGGTGTTTCACTCAAAATTTCCAGCCTGGAAAACTGGCCAAGCCTCTGCTTTGGGAACATGGTGCACATAGCCAGAGGCTCCTGAGACCTTGCTTTTGGGTTTGGCGTGGTGCTTACCAACTAGAAGGCAAGGTCTGGATCTGAATGGCGTCTCCTAGAAGAAAACTCCTTGAAGGGAGTTTCAGGTTAAACCAACCTGAAAATCAAGCTGTGAACCCTGGCATGAGTGGAGACCATCCACCAGGATGCTCCTTGCGGGGTTTCTGGCAGCTTGGCTGACGGCAATCTGACCTCAAGAGCTTCCCTTGGCTAAAAAATCTGCCTCCCTCCTCCTTGCCCCCACCCGACGATGGGCTGGCAAAGGTAGCCATCACCATCGCTCACTTCACACTTCCTTCGACCTTCCAAAGAGGCACCCGCTTGTCAAAAGCACAACCTGCAAAGCAACCTGGTAAGTCACATCTGCCCCTTCACCTTTCTTATTTCAGCCCCTCTGACTTATCTGGACACTTTTAAAGCTGAAAGCCAAGCTGCCCACCCAAGCACAAGATCTTTCCCCAAACCCACGCACAAGATCTTTCCCCAACGTGGCTAGGAGAGGTCTCAGCCACGATCTTTGTGTTGTTCCTTCCACCTCAGAGGGAAGGAGATGGGAGAGGAGTGGGGTTGGGCAAGTTGGGCAGAGATGTCTCAAGTCACAGAGGGATCTCCTAACCTGGTGCTTGGCTCTGGTCTGAACCAAACGCCTGCCGGGGTGCTCAGGGAGCTTTTGCTCTGCACCCATACACGAGGCCATGTCCACTTTCAACACAACCCACCCATCTCAATGCTCAACCCAGAAGCCTCTCGCATGCAAAAACTGAAATAAAATGAAACAAACCCACTCAGTAAATCGAATACAAGATACCTTGGTGGATGCTTGCTTGTGCTGGAGAAGCTTTGGGCAGGGCCCCTCTCCTGGGTGAGCAGTGGGACAGGGCGGCCAGCTTGCGAGGAGTCTGCCACTTGATCTCCTTCCTTCCGAGCTCTCCCATGGCCAAACAAGACCCAAACACGAGACAAAGAATGCGTATGTTTGCTTATTTGTAGAGATCACCTTTAATGCAAATGCCTCCCGTGAAAGAGAACGCACCGAAACAAGCAGCTCCGAGCAGGGTGGCTCTGCTCAGCGCCCCGGTGCTCGCGGAGCCATGGTGGGTCGGCGAGGCCACGTGGTCCGGAGGCCGGTGCCTGCACCTTGAGGGAGAGCAAAGGCATCGAAACGTCCCCAAAAATGGGTGCCTGTGCCCAGGGAAGGGGCTGGGAAGGGGCTGCGGCGGGGGAACGAGTGCACACAGGCCGTGTAGTAGCAGCAGGAAACTCAACGAGAAGAGGACACCAGTCCCCTCCGGCCCACCTCCACCCAGAGCCCCAAACGCAAAATGCATTTTGCAAAATGCAAACACGCACTCGTCTGAGGCCTCAGAAGGACGGCTCACCATCCGTTCGGACCTGGATGAGACACCACAGGGTTTTTCGGTGCGGTGGCAGAGGCAAAACGGCAGCCACCCTCCTCCCCCAGACTGACCCGGCACCAGCGGGAGAGGGGATGGGAATGGGCATCACTCGTCTCTCCCTCACCAACGAAAGCCTCCAACGCCCCAAAACACAAAAAGAAACAGAAACAAATGAACAAAAAAAAAAGAATAAGAAAAAAAAAATTCAAAACACTGTTGTCACCAGCTAATTTAACACTGTTAAAAAAAGAAGAATCAGAGGCTGCCCGAGAGCCGTCCCGGGACGCCAGACCTCCTATTGCCGGCTGATTTCCAAAGCCTTCCCCACAGTCAGACCTTCGCAGCGCTTCTCCTCGCAGCAGAAGTGTTTTATATATATTTATATATATATATATTTATAATATTTAGATACTGTGTATGGTCAGACATCCCAGCTCGTCTCGAGTTTTGCAACTCTCTCTCCTTTCGAATGACACGAGACACACGACAACACCCCAACCTTCTCCGCATCCCGCAGGAAGAGCAAAACCGTTTTGGCAGCTTCACCAGTGGAGAAAGCAGTCCTGACTCGGAGGCTCTGCAAAGCGAGCATCATGGAGAAGCTTCTCATCCCTCTCTCCTCCCCTCCTGTTCGTCCCCTTGTCCCCACCCCACCCCTTCGTCCCCCGGCCGCCCATCCCTCACGCCACCAGCCGCCGGCATAGGCTTTACACCGTTGCCCCCAGCATGGCATCTGTCCCCGTCAGGATCTCATTCTGGTTGGAATCCAGTCCAAAAAATTTGACCTTGAGTCCATCGACCGGGTGGACCACAGGCACCAGGGTGATTTTGGGGAAAGTCCTGGTGGCGAGCTCAAAGCGGCTGGTGCTGGCCAACTCGATGGCCAGAGCCTTGAGGAAGAGCTTGGCCAGGTGTTTGCCCAGACAGGTCCGTACGCCTCCTCCGAAGGGCAGGTAGTGGAACCTGCCATCTTTGTCTTCGCTTCGACCCTGCCCAAAGCGGTCAGGGTCGAAGACATCCACGTCCTTGAAGACAGGGGCAGTGTCGTGGGTGTCCCGGATGCTGTACATGACGCTCCAGCCTTTGGGGATTTGGAAACCCTGTGGGGAAGAGGGAAGAGGTGGAGAGAAAACCAGAGCGAGTCAATCCTACTGTAAAGCGAGAGGGAGCAGGAGAACAAGGTGAAGTCATTTTGCTTCGTCTGCTTCCTCCCAGTTTCCTTGGGTTTATTACTCGTGCGTGAAGCAGATTGAAAAGAAAACCAGAGAGTGCAGCATGAAGAGCTGGGAGATGGGAATCCTCCGCTTATTCCTGCCTCTATCCCGGGGACCCACCGGATGAGCCGTTGCTATTTATTTGCTTTGCAGTCACTGGCAGGAATTGCCTCCCAGGAACCCCGCGGTGCTCGACTGCCGCCAGGCAAAGGGAAGCTGCTCTCCTCGTGCCTGTGCCATGCCCCACACGCTGGCCAGCCCTCCCCAGGGCATCCCATGGATTTGCTCACATCCGACCGCCTGTCAGCCCCACACGACCAAACGCATATTTCAGGGCCTGGGCGATGAGAAATGAGGCGGATTTATCATCCCTTGTTATTTTAAAAGTTTCCAACTCAAGTTGTTGCATTGGTAGGATTTACAGCGACAAGCCAGGTCTCAGGATTTTGTTTCACTAGTAGGAAATCCCAGCCATTGCGGGGAGTGATCCGCCCGTCACCGGGCAGCCCGGAGATGCCCTTTGCAGTAAACCTTCCCCTTGACATGCCCCAGTTTAGTTGTTGGCGTCAAAAGTTGTCATGAGTTGCTCTTTGAAGCACTACCCCTGTCTCCTCTTTGACAGCCCAAGCTCGAGCACCTCCCTTCCCTGCCATGGGCCGGATCATCGAATCATAGGACAGTTTGGGTTGGAAGGGACCTTCAAGATCATGCAGTTTCAGCCCCCTTGCCATGGGCATAAATGTCTTTCTTAGATCTAATCGAAATCTCCCCTCTTTCAGTTTAAAGCCATTGCCCCTTGTCCTGTCACTACACGCCCTTGTCAAAAGTCCCTCTCCAGCTTTCTTGTAGCCCCTTTAAGTACTGGAAGGCTGCTGGAAGGTCTCCCCAGAGCCTTCTCTTCTCTAGGCTGAACAGCCTCAACTCTCTCAGCCTGTCTCCATAGCAGAGGTGTTCCAGCCCTTGCATCATCTTCGTGGCCTCCTCTGGAGCCGCTCCAACAGCTCCATGTCCTTCAGATGTTGGGGACCCCAGAGCTGAATGCAGCACTGCAAGGCGGGGGTCTCACAAGAGCAGAGTAGAGGGGCAGATCCCATCACCATCCTCTGAATTCAGAGCCATTCCACCTCCCATCACCAGGAGGACCTAATTTGTCCCCCCCGAGGTCCTATCTAAGCCAGACTCAATCAATCTTTGCAAGAAGGTGCAGAAGGCTATTTTGTGGAGCTCACAGTGCAGCCGCAGCCCCGAGAGAGAGGCCAATACTCACATCCAGCTCGAAGGTTTGCAGCACTGTCCGGTACCCGCCGGAGATGGGGGTGAAGAGACGAAGCACCTCCTTGATGACACAGTCCAGGTAGTGGAGGCTGCTGATGTTGTCGAGCCGGAGAGAGCCCTCGCAGATGCAGCCGTTGTGCAGGATGCCCTTGCTACGCAATTCCTCCCGTAGCTTCTCCAGGACCCGGGGGTGTTTGAGGAGCTGCATGATCAGAGAGGTGCTAGCGCTGGCGGTGGTGGCGTAGGCGGCGAAGATGAGCTCCAGAGTGCCGTCCTGAAAGACAAGAGCAAAGCCAGGGTAAGACACAGGGGATGGATGGACAGACAGACAGACAGGTTGGCAGCCGTGGCACGTCAAGGGACAGGCACATGGCTGTAGCAGCCTGCTGCAGGGCATTTCTTTCCCCTCCATAGCGAGGCACGCGGTATCATGGGGCGAAGGGACATTTCTCCTCTCCTTGCCCTCTGCATGGGCAAGTTCTCCAGCTGCTGGGATGTGGCTGCTGCCGCTGGTGGGAGAATGAGGGCAGAATCTCTCCCACCCCAGAGATGTCTTCCTTACCCCTCTCAGGTGATGCTGCAGAGGTTTCCCCACACCCAACAGTTCTGTAGCCTGGTCATGTCTAACTGCAAGATCTCTCCTTGTGCAGGTCTTAAACACCCACCATGGGGAGCTTCTCGCAGACCCTTGGAAGATGCTGAGTGCCAGAGAGGCAGGAGAAAAAACCCTGGGGATGGCTCTTAATATCACATGAAGGACAAGTTATGCCACGACTCTGCTGCAGATAACTACCTGCCGAGGGCTCATTCACCCTGCAAAGGAGGGTGATAAAACTGGATGGGTCAAGGTCTGAAGCTGGTCAAGGCTGAAAGCTTCAGCAAATGTGTACGCTCTTTTGATATTCCTTGGAAATGCTTTTTAGAAAGAGCTGAGTGTGATCTGCAAATAAACATGGCCCATAGGAAAGCAGCTGGCTTCTTGGCACCAAAATCCACCAGACCAGGATTCACCTGCCGCTCCAACAACTCTACCAACAGCTGTGGTCCTCCAGCTCTCACTGACCATCTCAGGTCTGACCCTGAAAAAATCCTCCCTACACCAGCTCATGCTTTGCTCTTCGGTAAGCCCTTGTCCTAAGCACAGCACAGCGATCCGAGGGCTGGAGCACCTCTGCTATGAAGACCGGCTGAGAGAGTTGGAGTTGTTCAGCCTGGAGAAGAGAAGCTCTGGGGAGACCTTCCAGCAGCCTTCCAGTACCTAAAGGGGCTACAAGAAAGCTGGAGAGGGGCTTTGGACAAGGGCATGTAGTGATTGGACATGGGGCAATGGCTCTAAACTGAAAGAGGGTAAAGTTAGATGAGATCTGAGGAAGAAATTCTTCCCTCTGAGGGTGGTGAGGCACTGGCACAGGTTGCCCAGAGAAGTTGTGGCTGCCCCATCCCTGGAGGTGTTCAAGGCCAGGTTGGATGGGGCTTCGAGCAACCTGATCTAGTGGAAGGTGTCTCTGCCCATGGTAGGGGGCTGGAACTAGATGATCTTTAATGTCCTTTCCAACCCAAACCTGTGATTCTATGTTTCTATGATTCTAAGGTGACCATGGGGAAGATCTTTACCTTCAGTTCCTGCATGGTGAGCTCCTTGCCATGCTCTTTGCCACTCTCTATCAGGATGTCCAGTGCATCAGCGTAGTCCTTGCCCTGCGTGTTCTGCAGTTTCTCCTGAATGGCTTTCTCCAGCCCCTTCTGCAGCGTTTCGCGCGCCCGGATGCCCTGTGGAGCGGGGAAGCCATCAGACCACGCAGGACACAAACGCCAGCACCACCATCCCCAGCTCAGCATCCCCAGGAGCTGGAGACATGCTCGGGACAACACGTGTAAGGAATACAACTGCAATTGCAGACGAATAAAGATGCTAAAGCTTGTTCCCTTGGCAGGAGAAGCGAGCCCCAAGCGAGTGAGATTACAGGCAGGAGTAATCAGCACCTACATGCAAATGATAGGTCTGATGTGGGAGCCCCAGTATGGCATCAGTTCACAGGCCCCTGGCTCACCCCGGGATCTATGGCACTCCCTGGGAAAATTGTCCCTCAAAGGAAAGTCAATTCATCCAAAAGGATCCTCGTAATGGGCTTCCCGAGTAATCTTATCACCTGGTCTCAGTAAAGCAATTCCTACCCAAGCGCAGCTGCACTGGGCCAACCTGCTGCTGCAAATGCTCTGGGGCTGCCAAGGGTTGGGCTCATCCACATGGTGGAACAACAATGACAAAATTTGCGGTGGGAATCACAAAAATGGGTTTTAAACCCCTGAATTTCTCTTACCAGAATTCCCCATGAAAAAAAACAATAAATTTTTGCCTATGTGTTTTATTACATTTTCGTTTTGCATCGTTCACTGAAAAGTGAGAACAGTTCACAGAATTAGAGGGTCCACTGACCTGTTTTGCTTTGGGAACAGGAGGGAATTAGCAAGAGAAGGGTCCCACAAACAAAAAAATACAGGAAAACTGCCTGTTACAAGTGAGGAAAAATTACCCATTAAATCTGGGCAAATCCTGACTACGTTCTCTCTCGCCTTGAACCGCACCGTCCCTAGCACTACGACAACCTATGAACAGATCTCCCTCTCCACTCTACCAAAATAGGACTTTGTAGCCCAAAAACAAGCTTCTAGAGGTCAGAGGGTGAGAAGACTCTCACCAAGAACCTGTAGATATTAGTTCATTAACCCCAATAATTTGTATTATCATCCCAAATCTCTTACCCTCCTGTAGCCGCTGAAGGGCAGATCCACAGGCAAGGAGAAGACATTCTCCACGAACTGCTGGTAGACCTCGAAGAGGCAATTGAGCTCCTCATCAGGGATGCGGAAGCCCAGCAGGACACGGATGGCCATGCGGAAGGTGAGCTTCTGGGTCTCATGGTAGACGTTGATGGACTCAGGGTTGCTGCTCCAGGCCCGAAGGGTGTCTTTGATCACCAGCTGGATCTTGGGGAGATAGCTCTCCAGTGCCTCATGGCTGAAAATTTTGGAGAAAACCTACAAAAGAGAGTGAGCAGAGATTTCTACACAGTCTCAACAACCTCCTCTTTGCCTTCTCTAGTAACCAGCTTCTGTCCATAAAAATAGACATCACAGGTCCACTTAGCAGAAGACCCATTGTCATCCAGAATTCATCCTCCAGCATCAACAGTTTCTAAAACAGCTGCCAAAAGAGGGTGAATGGAGAAATATCGGAAATATCAGCCAGCAGATCCTCCGCGGGCTCATCCCTCCAGAACCATCACAAACGACAGGAAACAACACGGTGCAAACCAGAGATGGGAGGAAATGCTTCACCCTGCGCACGACAGAATGGATGGAGCCAGCTTTCCCGCAGCTCCATGTCTCAGTTACGTTCATTTCATGATTTGGAAGCTACTAATACATCTCTTCCATGGGGATTCTCTAGTGTCTAACACTATGGTTGTGCAGACACAGGCAAGCTTTGCTTTCGACGGGAGGGATCGTCAGTTTCTCCTGCTTATCAACTGCCCTTTTTTTAATATAGATAAAAAATAGAATCATAGAACAGTTTGGGTTGGAAGAGACCTTAAAGATCATCTAGTTTCAACCCTCCTGCCATGGGCAGAGACACCTTCCACTAGATCACATTGCTCAAAGCCCCATCCAACCTGGCCTTGAACACTTCCAGGGATGGGGCAGCCACAACTTCTCTGGGCAAGGTAAAATTAGGTAAAATAATCATTCTGAAGCATTTAAGATGTCTGTGATATCTGACCAAACTCAGACACGGGTTCAAGTGCTCTTGGGGAAGAGAGGGTCGCACGTTCGCAGAGGCTGCGATCTCACACGGCTCGTTTCCTTGGGAAATGGGAAGAAAAAAAAACAAGAAAACCCTGATGTCAGCAGACAGTCTTAATTTAAGCTCTGCGAGTAAACACTGCGCACGAGTGGGCCCCCCCGGGTCCCTGATGCTAATGGCTCCTTACTCAGCACGCGCGGCGCACATGGAGCCCGGCAATGCCCGGAATGTCCCCCCGGCCCTCCCTGGCGCAGCCCACAGCACGCGCTTTCATTCGGCATTGCCGCCGCATCCCTCCCAGAGTGCACCGGAGACGGAGAAAAAAAAAAGTGCTGTTTGTTTATTTTTTATTAACCTACACGCACAGCCGGGGTAGCACGCACTGCCACATGCCAGGCCTCCGGGAAAATCCAATTAATTAAAACAGGCTCCCGAGGAGGGAGCCGCGAGCCTGCGGAGCCTCCACCGGTGGCCAGTTGCCCAGGGTGGTGGTGGGACGCAATGCACGGTGGGGGGCTGCCTAGTTATCAAACAGAGAAGAGGAGAGAAATCAAAGCCGCCCCCTCTTTCCATGAGCGCCAGAGCTGTAAACGTGAGAATTTCCTCCGCAGTCAGCACTCAAAGGGAAAGGTAACATTTTCCTGGCTGCGACCTCTCACTGCTAACGCGCAGCATTTGTGGGGAGTTTGTTTGGTGAAATAACACCTCTGTCCCCTCGCAGCCCCCGGCAGGAGCTCTTGACAACAGCCGCTTCATAACGCACCGTCCTCGGGCTGAGCCCTGAGTAAAACTTGACACAGTGGTGGGGCAGAGCTGGGAGGCTCCCTGTGGAAATAGCAGCAGGCAAAGGGACAGTAGGAGAGGTGGGGAAGAAAACACAAGCAGATCGCCGGACGGATCCGCCTGCAGACAGACAGCTGACCCCAGATGGCTATGCGGAGCGGAGGTGTGAATGAAGGCAGTGGAGGAAGGAATGAATGAGCAGTGGGGCAGCGAGATCGCGGCCGGGGCGCAGGCGGTGTGGCTGCTGCTTTCTACCGCCGCGCTGGACTTCACGAGCTGTTTTTAAGCCCGGGAAGGGCAGAGGTGCTTGCTTAGGTAGAGCTGCCGGCGGGAGCGGGTGAAAAAGCAACTGCTCGGGGAAGAAAGCTGGAGGTGCTAAAGCTGAGCCCCTCGGATGCCTGGGGAGGGCAGGAAGGGAGCTGGGAAAGGGCCAGCTGGGAGCAGGACACCAGGCTCCAGCAGTGCTGGCTGGAGGAGAGCTGGCAGCCACAAGCTGCCCCATGGAGACGGGACGGGAGCTCCTGAGTGGGGCTGCCCATCCGGCTGGCGTCTGCCCTTCATCCACGCTGCGGAGTTTGGGATAAGGACACTCAGTAAATCACCCTGCTCTCCCCAAATGCCTCCTGTGACTCAGTTTCCTCAGGTGAAAGAAGAGCCAACGCAGGGACACGTCTGCTTATGGAGTGCCAAGGCTGCAGCCGAGCTGGGAGCCACCAGCCCAACAGAGGTGGCCCCTGGGGCTCCCGACCTGCGGCAAACTCCGTCCTCCCCCAGCACCTTCCACAGGCAAAAAGTGCTCAGGGACCCCCTTGCATGCTGCAAAAAGTACAGCAGCCCAAAGAAATGCCTCCGGTGCTGCTGGGCAAAACCGCTGCGGTGGTGCAGAGAACCAGCCTGGGGCCGGACCTGCACCTCACGGATCCCGCCGGGCTCCGAAGAAGAGAATGCCATCCCAAGGAGTGACGTGCAGCGAAGGCGCAGAGGAGGGGACCTTCGGGAAAAGAAGACTGAGCCCATATGGATGTCAATGTTGCACCTGCCCAGCCTGATAAAGGGGGAGCATTTAGCAATGAGGGGTTGAGGGGAGCATTTTTTTCTTTTTTTGCTCTTTTTTGCATTGTCCTTTCGCTATCAGGCTCCTCCAGCCCCATGCAGCTGCACCCCACATCTGCCGGAGCCTGCAGCTCCCAGCCATGGGGTTGACTGACGTCGCCAGCCCCGGCCACACCGCTGGCTCGTTCCAACATCCCGTCCACTCGCCGCCGCTGCACTCCACGCTGCCTAATCCCAGATGTCAGCGGATCCTTCCCTAGCCAGACACAAGTCTGGATCCCCTTCCAGTCACCTCCAGTTCAACCCTGCGTCTTTCCAGTTGATTAAAAAGGATGAAAAGGCGGCCAACTTTCCTTGCGCGCACTTCTAGGCTAAAATTCCTGCGCCCTCTAGTGAAGCCGAGCTGAACACCCAGGCCTCTCACTGGAGCAAGAACTGGCAAAGCCAAGGAGCATCGGTGCAAAAAAAGTTGCTCCCGGGCTGCCAAGAGGTAAAATCAGCTCTAAGGGGATGCTCGGCTTCGCTAACCCCGAGACGCAATAGCCCGGCCATGGCGGGGGTCCGGCCGCATGGCCTCAGCGGCAGTGCCGGGACAGCAGCCGGGACTTTTCAGGGATGCTGAAAAGAGGCCCCCTTTTTTTTCTTCACATTTTGATACGTCCCAAAAGAGCCAAGTCTGGAGATGTGCTCTGTCTGGAGGCATTCATTTACACACACACATGCTCACTCCACGCCAAGGGAGATGCCACCACCACCCAGCGAGCCGGGCTGGAAACTTCCGAATCGGTCTTGGAGTGGAAAAAGGATATTTAAAGATTTATGGTTTTCCTAAGGCAGAAAATTCCTTCCCAGTGCCTCAGCTCCAGGATGTCCTGGAGAGGTCCAGCTCCGTGTGACACCAAACTGATGCAGCCCCTGATGGAGAACACCCCAGCCCCGTCCTTAAACCGTATCAAAGAGGAGAAGACATTCAAGTAAAGTGCCCTGAACTTCAACCCACAGCGTTTTCATGCATAGCAAAGGCTTCATTCCGTGGCTGGGGTGGAGAGGAGTCAGCAGGGATGATGCTTTTCATTGCGTCACCCATCCTTGGTGCTGGGCAAGCCTCCCCATGCCAAGCACAAGCTTCAGCCCCTGCCTTTTGCTGACCACGGTCTCCCGTGCTCCCATCCGGCACATCAGCACGGCAAAGAGGGAAGAGAGTTTTTCCTTCCTCCCCTCCAGAAGGAAAACTTATGCCTTGGGATCAGCCACCTGCATCTCATCCAGCCCGCACCAGCCGAAGCCGCTGGCCCCACCAAACAAAGGCACGATTAGTGTGGAGATGTTTTCTTGGACCAATTTGGCACCGACCAGCGACTTGGCCAGCGGGACGTATCGGGAAGCATCCAAAGCAGTGTCTCAACCTGGAGACATACTATTTCTCCCTACGTTTCAAAGGTCAGGTGGTGTTTGTCCCAACCCTCTCCCGTCGCCACGTTATAACGGATGTCTGCCTCTCTCTGGCATCAGCCACGGGGCTGCCAGCTGTGGAGCCCGCTGCCATGCTCCAGTGGGCTTGTAAAGCCTGATATTTTTGGAGTGGGATGAGAAGGCTCATGGGCAAGAGGCTGCCCTGGCATCAGGAGCACAAGCGAAGTGAAAACACAGCAAAAGAAGTTGTAAAGACTATGCGAGGCATCGCAAAGAGGAGAGGACCTCCGCAAAACCCCACTGCTACCCTGACACTCTGCCAGCTGTTTTTAAAGGGCTTTGCCTTTCACAGGCACATAGCAAAGAGCTGATGCCTTTCTCCTCATGCTCTAACTGGAAAACACTGGAAAACTGGAAAAAATTGGAGCATGCGACCACTCCACGGTCTCCTGCCATGCTCCATCATGGGAGGAATCCAGATCCAACAAGAGGGAAAAGCCAAGAGTTTCAGCTCCCGATCACCCAAAATGAGCACCGCTGGGTTTGCCCATCCGAGGACTGCACCGCACCCAGGGTGCCGGCGAGAGGTGGGGGTGTCTGAGGGGAGCCAAAGGCAGCGGGCTCACCCAGGGAGAAAGGCAAGAGCCCCATGAACACTGCGACCTGTTTCCAAAGGGAGTCTGGTTACAGGAGCTGGAGTCTCCAGACTCGGCCCAGCCGAAGAAAAGAAACGGAGTGCCTTTGCAAAAGGCAGTTTCACTGCAATTCGAATGATTCTCAAAGAAATGTGCTGGAAAAAAAACCATAAAGATCATCTCAGCATCCTTGGGCCATGTTACGATGATCAGGCACCTTTCAGCATTGCCCATACCCCCTAACATTTTAACTTTTTTTTTAAACATCTAGGGTTGGGAGAAACTCTAGCGTTTCATATTTCCACTCGACTTCCTAATAAAAATGAATCCAAGTGCCCCATTTCCCCATGGTGCAAACGTCTTCATGTCTGAGCATCTTTCCTACAAGCCCTCCACACGGCATGGGAGATTCTGCTTTTGATCCGGAACCCTTCAACAGGCTCCCAGGTTAAAGGGGCTGTGATGCACGGGCTGGGAGGGGAGGACAAGGACCGAGCAGGACACCCTACATCTGCATCAGCACCCCCTTGGCAAAACTGCCTCATGTCTCAAAAAAACCCACCGCTATCACCAGCAAAAGGCGACCAGCTACGATCAGCAATTTCGGCTTCTCAACTCACTTGTGGGGATACCTAAACATGCTGTGGTTCTTCAGCATCTGTGTGTCTACACCACCTCCAAAGTGCTGCTCCAGGCGCCCTCCATCCCATTTATTCACTAGGATCCAGTGCATTTGAGGAGAGGAAAACCCACCTTATGCATTGTCACTGCTCTGCAAGGAGGGATTCAAACACGGGGAGGGAAAGGGAAAAAAGATACCGCATCAACAGATAGCGAGGCAAAGAAACTGGAGCTGTGTCCAGCCAGAAGGGTCTCGGTTAGAAAGGTGGGATCAGGTGGTGAAGAAGAGGTCCAACGGGGCAAGCACCTGTGGCTGGTGTCTTTGGCTGGAGCCGTGGAGGAAGAGCATCCTACAAATCCACCAGGCATGCGGCTGCATGGTCAGAGCAGCCATTCACCAGCATCAAGATGGTCGGGTCGAGCTGGGATGGGCTAATCCGTTCAGTTTTGGACCACATACTAAATCCCAGACCTGTGACATGGAGATGAGAGTTTACCCAAAGCTAAAGAGGAGGATAGCATCTTGCCCAGGCAGCTGGGATAGTGCCCTGTCCACCACCGCAGAGCCAGTGGAGGAGAAATATTAGAAAAGTCGCCTTTTTTGTGACCTCCTGCATCTTCCTGGAGCACAGAGCAGGGGACCAAAGGAAAGAGACCCCACGCATTCAAGTAACCCAGAGCATGGACTCTCCTAGAGACAAAGCCAGACTTGGCAAAGGAACGAGCCTCAGGTGCTCTTCCATGGGAGAGCTTCGACCTCGGTCCTGCCAAGTGCTCCACGGGGAGCAGCTGGGCTGACAGAGGGGATAAGAGGGAAATTCTTGCCTCGCAATGCAGCCCGCTCCATCCCAAAGGTGGAATAAATACACCTTTCTGAGCATGCGTCGTCTTTTGGCAGAAATGGGGGAAGACGCTTGGACAAGTGCTTCCTCCAGCAGCTCTGCCACCGAAATCCTGAGCGAGGTCTTTTAAGAGCTCTGTGCACCGTCAGGGGATGAGCACACATTTGACAGTGCAGATGCCCCTACTTTTGAACTCGTGAGCTCCTGCCGACTGTCAGAGGCCTCTTCTGAGCTTTAAACTAAGCTCAGGGAGGAGATGACAAGGGATGAGATGACCCAAGGCCATCCTTCAAAATTAAGGAGAAGAAAGTTTAGGAGCAAGCCGGCTGATGGAGAGAGATATTTAGCGGCCAAAGTGCCACCTGAGAAGTAATGCAGAGCATCATCAATGTGAAACAAAGCACTCAGTCCCCAGAGGGATGAGCAGAATATTAGGAACCACAACTCAGCAGGATGCTCGAGCTGCTTGGAAGGACAGAGTAGGACGCAGTAGAAAACCAAAGCTACACCAAGACAGCGTAGGATGGATCCTGAGTCTGAAAAGCTCTCTCTCAGCTCCAGAAATAGCTCCTGGCATCCCCCATTCACGCTCTAAAGTGGAGCCCAGACTCATGCAGAGCTCTGGGCTGCCGATTGCCGTTCCATCGCTTGTAGAGCACCACAGCCCGAGGACGGGGCTTCACCTTCTCCATGCTTCACAGGACACCCAACAGCTTCCACGCTGGATAGCACAGAAAGGCAGAGCAGTCTACACCAGAGAGGTCCAGCTCGCAGGGTATCTGTACAGCTCCCGGCCTGTAACCATGCTCCGACACGGCGCAGCTTCCCAAAGCCACGTCTGAGCTCGCTGGGCATTTCGGGGTGGAAGGTGCTATGAAAATGCCACGAAATTTGCCTTTTGGCCAGGAGCGCTGGCGCTTTGCTTTTTTTTTTAATCCATGGGAATTACTCTGGATTTACACCGCTGTAGATGACAGCACTACTTGGTCTAAAGTCAATGAGCCAACCTAGCCGACAAATTCTTCCCCCAGACCGCGAGCGGGAGCCCTCCTCCATCAATGAAAGCCTTTTCTCTGGCGCTGGTGGCTTTTGCCCACGGGTTAAAGCTCACAGGGCAGCAGCCTGGCATGGACACAGCGAGCAGGGGCTGGAGCCGGGCCAGCCGATGGCAGCTGGAATCCAGCCAGCTTGAGCTGACTGATAGGCTTTTGGCGGGGGCTCTGATCGAAGGGGATGGTTTCTTTTCTGCCGCGGGATTTACAATTCATGGGGAGGAGGATGGCGGAAAACACCAAAAAAATACAAACCAACCCCCTAAAAAAATGCCTTTAACTCGGGTCAGGGTTTTTTTTGTGTAGGGTGAAAGGTATGTTCCCGCCGTCTCCCATCCCTCCTCCCTCCTCCCGCCCCTCTCCCCCATCTCCCTCCTTCCCTCCCTCCACCCCCCAGTCCAGCCCACAGCAGCTGGTTTATATTTGGTTGTAAATTTATGGCCCCTTTTGTGTTCTTAATCCTCTTGCAAACTATATTAAAGCCTCAGACCTTTCTACTTGGTGCTAATAAGCTCAACACTTGTATGCCTCCGAGGCAGAACATTAATTGTGGTGTGTTAATGAATGATGTAGTTTTGGACAGTGAGACAAACCAGGCCGTCCCTCTGCCCCACTGTCTGCTTCCTCCTCCAGTCTCCGGGTCTACGATGTCTACCCAGTGCACGGACTGCTTTTTGTTTTATTCTTTCTTTTCCTTTTTTAAGCCAGCCGTGCCTATTTTGGGATTACTATGCTGGAACGGAGCACGGGCCCGGCGAGTCCGGCATTCTCCTGCCAAGGCTGGATGCTTCCGAGGAAAGTCTGAGTCCCACCTTACCCTTGCACCGGAATGCAGCCATGCCGGCAGCGCGTATCCTGCACAGAGAAAACTCCTTCCTGGCCTCAGGCGCTGCTCAGGCTCGACCTAAAACCTAAGGGCTGTGCGTCCTGGCCATTTCCAATTCCCATTTCCTTCTCCACTGAGGTGCTGGAGTGCCTCCCTCTCTGTTTGCTGAGCTTTAGCTTCCCGCCGGCCTTACATCCCATAAAACCAAACACACCATCACCGTGCCCAAGAGCAGATTTGCTTTGCCTCCGATACAGCTCCTACTGTCCTGGGGATGGGCACTTCCAAAAGACAAACACTGTAAATCTTGAGTGACCACACCGATTTCACAGGTATAAAGGGGGGCTCATGGGTAGGAATGGGAACTGAGGGTGTCTACGGGGACAGATCATGGGAGAAATGTGAAAAGGATTGAGGGAAGAGCCAGGCTGGGACAGGGGATGGCACAGGTGGCGCGGCTGTGCCACCGAAACGAGAGCAGGTTGGAGAGAGGACCGGAGCCAGAAGCGTGGAGCCAGGAGCACCCTCAGCCAGGCACTGTCCCTGGCCACCCCGTCCCATGAGCTACTGTAGGAGAGCAGGAGGTGCCCTCCATTGCGACGTGTCACAGCTGACCCCGAGGGATGATACGCACCCTTCACACGATGGAGAGAGGCAGAGATCTGCCAAAAAGCCAGAGCAAAGACATGCCCACACTCAGCCAGAGGTCCTGCCAGGGACCTACAGGGTGATTTTAGAGGCCAAAATGCCACCGTGGAGGAGAAAGTTGCCTTCGCTGCAGCGCGGGTGGCCCAACATAAACCCCGTGACCCAACGACGGTAACAGCCTCTCAGTAGATACTGATCTCAGGAGGGAGGCTGAGGAGTTTTGAGTTGCTTTTGTTTACTACTTCTAAGCTGTTCTTATCGACCAACTTCATCTCAGGCCAAGGACAGAGCCAATGCGGATGACATCTGCAATAAAGCCATACCCCTGAGGCAGGCGAGCCCTGCTCCCAGCCCTGCTCTCACCTTCCATCCCACCCCACAAGCTGTCACATCGGTCGGCAAAGTTGACTTTATACCCAGAGATCATCCCTCTCTAATAACTGGAGGGTTCATTTCCCAAAAGGGGGAAGTTTTCTCCAATTTATATTAACGCCGGCAGCTTCCTGCAGGGGCGGTTTAATAAATACAGGATGAGAAAGCAGAAAGCTGCCATAGCCACCGGCGTGTTAATAAAATGGCTTTGTTCCTCCTGAGCACCTTTCACATGTGTATCTCAGAGTCCTTTATCAACATCTATGGGATTAAAGCCTCTGGAAGGGGATATTGAATCCATGCAAGATCTCAAGGAGAAGCTGAGATAGGGGAACCTGAGAGAAGACCTCCAGAGACTGAGTTGTCCAACCCAGCTTCGACCCCATCACCATCATGGGCAGAGTGTCCTACTGCAGAGCCAGGAGCAACAGCTGCAATTTGCTGATCCTGAAGTTACAACGAAGAACTAAGACTCTTTGGAAAGCTTCATGACACGTGGCCAGCAAAACAGCCAATTTCAGTGGCAAGCTACCAGAAACATCATGCAAGAACATGTTGGGTTTAAGGCTCTTTGCTAGAGCTTGTCTTCACATCTCAGTGGCAACCTGTCCCACCAAGAGGAGACCACGGCTTGATTGCCAGGGAATGATGAAGGAGTATCTGTTGGTGCTGCTGCAAATATGTGCAACTCCACTGGCTTTTAGAAAGAAGACAAGGACTTATAGCAGGTGGTGACCATGTGAGGGTTGGTGGAACAAGAGCCAGAGATCATAGAATCATAGAATTATAGAATGGTTTGGGTTGGAAGGGAACTTCAAGATCATCTAACTCAACCCCCCTGCCATGGGCAGGGACACCTTCCATGACATCACGTTGCTCAAAGCCTCATCCAACCTGGCCTTGAACACTTCCAGGGATGGGGCAGCCACAACTTCTCTGGGCAACCTGTGCCAGTGCCTCATCACCCTCAATGTAAAAAATTTCTTCTGTACATCTAATCAAAATCTCCTCTCTTTCAGTTTAAAGTCATTGCCCCGTGTCCTATCACTACACACCCTTGTTAAAAGTCCCTCTCCAGCTTTCTTTTAGCCCCCTGTAGATGACCCCAAAGGTTCAAGTCGCAGCAGAGGGTGAGCACCTGGGGTTTCCACCTTTCCTCATGTTGACTAGCACCCTACACCACAAGCAGCCTCATGAAAAATTACACCTCATGTACAAATTCTGGCAAGACCAGAGAAGGAGAAACCTCTCGAGAGCGAGTGAAGGCTCAAGCTCAGAGATGAGGTGAAAAACAAGATTTTGAGAGGTGGATGGAGCTACTGCTCCAGAAAGCCCTGTAATGCTGTAAACTTCATTATTAACAACCTGAAAGTTTTCCCAGGAAATACTACTGTTCTTCCACACAGAGCTTTCAGATCACTTTGATTCTCTTTTCTATTAACGCCAGCGTCCTTACTACGGAAGTTGGCGAAGGCTATGAAAAACATGGTCTTCTGCCAACATGTTCATTGCTCGGTTCCCGGGCGGGTCGAGAGGAAGCCACAGACTGGGTACCTAATGGGAAAACTTCTACCTAGAAGGAGCGAGCTTATATCTTAAATATAAGTGCTTTCACCTCGGACCTCTATCAGTCCGAGCAGCAGGATGGGGAGAGTTAAAAGTCAACACCATTCAACAGCAACAAAGGCTCAGGGCTTCAAAAGACGCCGTCCATTTCTGCCAGTAGAAGGCACCTGGCCTGGAAAAAGCTTTAATCCGGTCATCACAATCTCGCCAAGAACAAAACGATCTATTTTCTTCCCCTTAGAAGCAGGTTTGCCTTATCTCCTGGTGTGCAGCTCACTCGGTGCAGGGCGAGGGGTGGTTTGCGCAGGGGATAAGGCGGCTCAGGAAGCACCCAAGGGTGTGTGATGCATGAGATGCTCAGCCCCACAAGAACAGGAATTCAGAGGACACCAAGTGAAGGAACCAGAGTAACCTCCTGTTTTCAAAGGGAAGGGAACCAGTGGAGCCCAGTGTGCCCAACCCTGCGCCGCTGAAAGAGAACGCTTCAAAAATAATTAGCTAAATACTGTGGCATCCCCTGTGCTGCTGATACGGGGAAAGTGTTCGCTCTCGGGTACGCCGGAGCTCAAAGCAGAGGCAAGGGGTGCAGGCAGGAGCAGGCACGGCTGGCAAGGGGCATCCCGAGACAGCGTTTGGCTGGAGTACCTGTTCTCAGGAGGCTTTAGCCATCCCTTAAGGAGGAATCAGGATCCTTGCCAGCTTGGGATCATGCATGATGCCAAAAATTGGGAAGGCAAAAGGGTTTTGAGGAGGAGAATGGAGATCCAGGCTAGACTTTGGGCTGAGAAAAATCCAAAAGCATTGGGATTCATAGTTTAGGGTGGGATACATATTTTCCAACAGGTAAAAACACAGAAGTGAGAATATCAGGTGTGAATAGTGAGGGAGAGAGGCTTTTCCCTTTCTGTGCTGCCAGTATTGCTCCTCGCTGGTGCCAGCACTCCCCATCTGAGCTGTGGTACCAATTACAAGTCCATCAGGATAACACAGAGGTCAGGTCTCCCTTTTCCATGACCTTGCTCCCATAACCCACGCTCCCCTCGCCTCCCCCAGCGTCTGTTCCTGAGCTCTGAATTCCGCAGTTTGACCAAGGCGATCGCAACCAAAGGCCTTCAGTTACCCAGTTTTCAGTAGCAAAAAAAAAAAAGATCTTGCCGTGCAGAAGATAAAAGAAGTGGCAAAGGAGTGAAGAGGCACCTTCAAATCACTGGTGTTGTCACTTAATCCTCCCTTAATAGGAGATTCCCTGCACCTCTCCTGCCTTAAATTATCCCGGGTAGGAATTGGCACGGCCTTTCTTGTGGTCTCGCTTGAGTCCCGGCCGCCAGTGCGTTAAGAAATGTGACTAATGGGTGTCATGGGGTGGGTGTTTTTTCTCCCCCAGGAGAAAAAAGCGAGGGATTGGGTTCAGCAAGGATTTTATAGAAATATATACAGCAAAATAGGGAATCTTGCTAGAGCACCGAGAGGAAAGCGGACCTCGCCTCAGGGCAGGGACTGGGACAGTCTCTTGGCACTGGGTGCCACGCTGGCTCTTGCCAGTGATGCTGTCTCCGCATCGCAGAGGGGAGGAGACATAGTGCCTTCACCCCAAATCCGCTGCCTGCCCCCACCCAGCTGGGAAAGAGCCTGTTCTGTGGAGGCCGGGATACAAAAGCCATCATGCATGCCACCACGCCAGTCTGCGCAGGCTGTCACCTCTGACACCACATTTGCTGATAGGGGGGACATAAGGACCATCTCCCACATCTGCTTGGGCTCAACGCCCCCTGAAACCAGGCTGCCCTGTGCTACCCCCCTGCCTTGGGGCCTGTAAGGAAGGTCTCACCCCCGGATCACCGAGGCAGGGTGGGGCAAGGCAAGGCCCCACGAGGCTCTCAGTTTCCCCCCAGCCAACTCAGTCACCCCACCGCGCTTCACCCCGGGACCCCCAGCAACATCCCGATTTCCCTGAAATCCAACGCAACGCTCAACACCATAAGAATCCCCCCTACGACCCGCAGCAGGCACACACCCCCCGGGGTCTCCCCAAAACACCTCTCGGCGGAGCCTGGAAATGGGGGAGCCCCCTCCACCCCCCGCCCTCCCGCTGCCCGCCGGCCGCATCGCCCTTTTAAGAGCCCTCCGGGCCCGCGCTCGCCGCTCCGCTCTCGGCAGCTCCCGCCACGCGTGTCCCCGGTTGCGGGAGGAGGGGAGGTTGTGCTGGCGGGGTGCTGATGGCGGGGGGAGAGGGGGCAGCACCTCCCTCCTCGGCAGCAAACTGCGACGAAACCCCGCGGGTGACCGCCCGCCACCCCCCTCCACCCCCCCCCCCCCATCGCCCTTTTAAATTCCTCAAAGGCACCGAGCGCGGACACGGAGCAGGGGGGGCGCCCACGCGGGACCTCCCCCGCACGGAGGGTCCGCGGGGAAAGGAAGCGGGGAGAAGGAGAGGAGGGCGAGAGCAGAGGAAGAAGAGGAGAAAAGGGGGTCCCCCCAGCCCCGCGGGCGCCCCTCCGCCCCCCCCCCCCCCGCCCCGCCCCGTCTCGCGTGGGACCCTCACCTTGCGCTTGTGGCGGTGGATGTCGCCGATGGAGTTGGCGACGGTGTTGGGCCCCAGCAGCATGCGGGTGCTGCGCGGCCACTCCGTGCTCACCAGCTGGTGCTCCCCCATCAAGATCTTCCGCACGTTTTCCGCCCCCGTCACCCGCACCAGCGGCCGCCCCAGCAAGTGCGTCTTGAAAACGTTCCCGTACTTCTCCCGCCGGGAAGACTGGAAGCAGGAGCCCTGCGGAAGGGGGAAGGAGGGAGGGCAAAAAAATGGGAAGGAGGTGGGGGGGATTTTACTGCATGGCTTCTGCACCCCCGCGCAGCCGGGATCCCCACGGCGCAGCGGGGAGCATCTTTTTTTTTTTTTGGGGGGGGGGGGTGGAAGGGGAGAGTCGTCGCGCTTACAGTTCTAGGGGCAACCCGGGTGGAGTGGGGAGGGGGGGAGAAATGGGGGAGAGCGGGGGAACCCCGAAATCCCACCCGCGCACAGCCCCGCTCCCTTCGACGGGGCGCCCGGCGCTGCCCGCGGCGCGCCCGCTTCTCCCGCCGCCCCGGCGAGGGTCAGTGCCTTCCGCCCCCCTTCCCTCTCCTCCTCCTCTACCTTTACCTCCCCTGGCACTTTTTAACCTTCCCCCACCACCCCCCCCCCCTTCTTTCTTTTTCGTCTTTCGCTCAGGCTGAATTTACTCGAAAGGCTGCGATTTGCCTGAAGTAAATCTCCAGATTTGAGAGGGTTTAATAACTTTCCCACATGCTCCGGGGGTTTTTGTCGGCGAGGAGGCGGATGGAGCCGCAGGGAGGTGTGTGTAGGGGGGTGTCCCCCCCAAAAAAAAAAAAAAAAACACCATTCCAAGCAAGGAGAATAGTTTCAGCGCCGCAGCTCCGCGCTGGGCTGTGAGTGCGTGTGTTTATTTTGAAACAAAAGCGCGGTTGTGAATTTCAGATGTTCAGGTGACCCTGTTTCTTGATCTGCGTAAATATAATTAAAGTCCTTTTTGTGGCATTAATAAAGAGTTATTTGTACACCATTTCCAGGGCAGCACAAAGAGGACCTTTATGTGGGAGAAGTTTCGAATGGAGTCCAATTTATACAAAATTTTGTATTTTTAGCCCTGGACTCTGTTTGGACGGAGCCTGTGGAAAAGTGAGAACCCTTTTCTGGTCCCCCTGTAAAAATCTGATAAATTTCTTTAAAAAATAAAGCCCTATTGAGAGCGTGCGGTTAACCCCTTCGGCGCCGCTGGCGGGGAGGAGGCCGGCCGGGGAGCGGAGCCGCCGCGCCGGGCTCCCACGTCGGGGCTTCCCCGGCGGCGGATGGAGGGAGGGGGGGAGGGGGGGGCGGACCGGGGAACGCCGCAGCCCTCGCAGCCGGGACCGGGCTGCCCTGCCCTGCCGCCGGCTCTGCCGTCCCCTCGGCGGTCCCGTCAATGAAACGCGACCTTCGCTGGCGGGAGCATCCTCACTAGGCTCCCGTTTGCTTATTATTATTTTTATTTCGCCCGGGGAGGAGGGAGAGGGAAACCCTCGGGCTAATTTTCCTCGAATCCCTCCTGGGATGCTGCGAGCCCCCCGAGGTGCCCCCAGCCCGGCCCGCGGCTCCCCACGGAGCGGGGCACCCCTCGGCCGCCTCCTGCCTCTTTTTTTTTTTTTTTTTAATAATTTTTTTTCCTCTGTTTTTTGGCAATCACCCTCCCGCAACGCGGTCCGAGGGGATCCCGCTCCGCCCGCCGCTGTTCGGCATTTACCGAGGTTAATCCCGGGTTAATCTACCGATTACCTCCGCGGGCTTCCCCCAAGACCGGACCCGAGCTGGGCGGGTTGCGAACTCGACTGGAGCAACCCTGGGAAGGGAGATGGGACGGGAAGGGACGGGGGGGACCCCCATTGCATAGACGTGAGGGTGCCGAGCGGGGGGACACGACCCGGGGGGGACACGACATCCACCCCCGCCCCGGAGCGGCGGCGCGCCCTGGGGCTACCTCCCACCCCGGCTTTATTCTTTTTTTTTTTTTTTTTCTTTCTTTCCCCCAAGGATTTAGGCTGGGAAGGGGAGGAAAAGAAGATTTTTGGCAGCACGGGGGAGACCCCGAGCCTCCCTCCCCGGCACCCAGCAGCTCCCGCCGGGGGAATCCCGCAGTGCCCGGCGGGGAGCGCAGCGCGGCGGCCGCTCCGGAGCGATCCCAGCCGGGCCAGGCTCCCTCCGGTTCCGCCCCTCTCCCCACTCCCAAACTGCCACCAGCCCCCGACCCCAGCTACCTCCCCAGCTCGCCGGCGACCCGCATGATGCAATCGAAAGGAGAAGAAAAAAAAAATTTAAAAAAAAAAAAGCCCTTAAAAAAAAAAAGCACCCGGTCCCAGCCCACCTTCCAGAGACGGAAAGGAAAGGCAGGGAATCCTCCTTACCTGCAGGAGCCAGTGGAAGGTTTCTCCGATTAAAGGGAATCCCATAGAGCCTTTGGGGATTGGGAGCTTGCAGGTTTTGTCGCGGGTGGCGGCCCAGCGGAGCTGCCACAGCTGTTGGGACACGGCCAGCAGCAAAGTCAGCGACACCAGGCACGCGGCGAGGGTAGCCAGTGCCGAGACGAGATCAAAACTTGCAAAAAGCATATTTGGAAGAAGGAGGAGGAGGAGGGTGGGGAGAGAAACAGCCCCTTGACAGGCACCACACACTCGCACCCCGCACACACGCACGCACGGAGAGACGGGCGATCGTGGAGCGCACGCTGAGGGCTGCCTGGGGGGTCCTGGGGGGGGGGACCGGGCTCGCCCCCCTCTCCGCTGGCAGGTTAGAAAAGCAACAGGCAAAAAGAGCGGGGGAGCGGGGGGGGAAGAAAAAAAAAATTGGGGGGGGGGGGGGCACAAGCAGTTTCTCCTCTGTCCCTCTCTGCAAACTTTGTTCTTGTTTGGAATAAACTTGACAGAGTGACACAGGCGAAAAAAAAAAACCCTCAAACCACCACACAAGACAAAAAGAGAAGGGGGGAAAAAAAACACAAACAAGAGAGACCCCAAAAGAAGGGGATGGGGGTAACTGAGTAGCCAAAAACTCTAGGATAAAAAAAAAGAAAAAAAAAATCCCGGAGTGAAAAGAAAAAAAAAGACCCCAAAAAGTCCAAGTGCAGATGCTCTGACTCTCGCTCGCTTTCAAGGCAAAGCCACACACATCAGAAGGGGGGGGGGGGGGGGGGGAGGGGGGGTGGAAATGAAAGGAAAAAAAAAAAAAAAGGAGCGAGATTTAAAAAAAAATAATAAAAAATCATAAAATAATTCAGCCACGACCTGGAGAGATGGAAGAATTAAATAGCTATATATATGTATCTACACACACAGAGCGAGACGGATCGGTTTATCTCCCTCTCTCAATAAATATATATCCCTATAAATATCTCTGTATCTATACGCCGGTCATTTGTGAGCCCCAGACCTGCCCCAGCAGCGGGAAGGCAGGAGGCAGGGCTGCTGGGCACCGACCCTCCCGACGTCGAGTTTGAGTTAAAAAAGAGGCAATGTGTGTTTATATAGAGGCGGGGAAGCCGGGGCTGGGCCGGCCGCCAGCACGGCTGCTCCCCCCCGCACCCCCACCCGCACTTCAGAGGGCTCCGGGGGAGGCGGGCCGAGCCGAGCCGAGCCGAGCCGCGCCGCGCCGAGCCGAGCCGCGCCGGGCGGACGCGGCGCTGGAGCGTGCGAGCCCTGGCCCGCCGCCCGCCGCCCGGTCACGCCGCTCTCCTCGGCCTCATCCTCCTCCTCCTCCTCCTCCTGCTTCTCCTCCTCCTTCGCCGCCCGTACCTTCGGCCTGCGGAGAGACAAGCGCGGCTCAGCCCCGGCGCCTACTCTCCCTTCTCCGCCCCCCGGAGTATTGCCCCCTCCGAAATGATTCCCACTCCCCGAATCAAACCTCCCCCCCCCCCCCCCCCCCCCCCCCCCCCCCCCCCCCCCCCCCCCCCCCCCCCAATATTTAACCCTTAGTGATGTCCTCCTTGCCAGGACTCCCCCCCCCCCATCATTTTCCCCTCACAATGACTTCCACCTCCCTTGATGATTCCCCCTTGCGATGGTCCCCCCAATATTTCATTCTTAATGATTCCCCCTTTGCGACGATCCCCCAAATTTAACCCTTAGTGATTCCCCCTTGTGATGATCCCCCCCAGTATTTAACCCTTAATGATTCTCCCTTAAAATGACCCCCCCAATATCTAACCCCTAAAGATTTCCCCTTTGCAACGATTCCCTCTCCCAAGATTACCCCCAACGACTCCCCCCTTCCAATGACCTCCACCAATATTTAACCCTTAACGATTCCCCCTTGCAATAACTTCTTCCCCACAAGAATTATCCCCCCCCACTTGCAATGACTCCCCCCACACACAAGATTTATCCCCTGATGATTTTCCCCTTTCAATGATTTACCCCCCACAATGATTTGCCCCAGATGATTTTCCCCCTCCATGCCCCACTCTAATTTGCTCCAGGCAATGATTATCCCCCTCCCCAATAATCTACCCCCTCTATTGAGTCACTCCTCTTTCATTACTTGCTCCTTGCAATGATTTACCCTCCCCATACTGATTCAGCAGCAACCCCCTCCCCCCGCCATTTCCCCACTTGCAACTCCCTCCTCCTCTCCCATTACTTCCCTGCTTCCAATGATTTACCCCACTGCAACGATTTGCCCCTTCAGTGATTTACCCCCACAAACAAGGATTTACCCCCCGCAATGATTCGGCCTCTTGCAATGACGCCCCCTTCCCCAATTATTTGCCCACACACATTGATTTTCCCCCCCCCCCCCCAACTATTTGCTCCCAGCGATTTGCCCCTTGCAACGATTTACTCTCTGCTCCCACCATATTTTTTCGGGTTTCTTATATTCCACACACCTCGTGTTTTTTGGGGTTTTTTGCTTTTTTTCTTTCTTTTTTGGGAGGGGGCTATAATTGTCCTGACCCCCTTCCTTTCCAGGACAGGGAGATCAGCGTCGGAGGACCCCCCCTTTATCCAAGGTGGGTTTCCAACCCAGACACTGCCTTGCACAGGAGGCTGCAATACCGCCCCCCCCAACCCCAACCCCCCTGCCCAGCCCCAGCAGCAAAGGCAGGTATCCGGGCTGCCTGGTTACAGGCAGTTTTGCAAAGCATTTGCTTCAGATTACAGGAAAAACAAAAGTTCATTGAGTTCCCCCCTTCTCCTTCGCCACCCCCCCCCCCCCCCCCCCCCCCCCCCCCCCCCCCGCCCCACCCCCCCCCCGCCCCCCGTCCCCTTTAGCCTCCCCAGCTGGTTTGAGTCTGGTGCCTGGTGGGACTGTGAAGCGCCGAGAGGGGCTCTGCCCCACACCCCCCCTTCCCGCCGCTGCGGCTCGGGGGTGGCGGTGGGGGAAGTAGGTCCCCCCCTTCCTTTGGGGTGACGCAGGACTGGAGCCCCTTTCCTGTGACTCCCCCTCGTCCCAGTGCGGGGCTGGACCCGGGGTGCGGGGATCCCCCCCGAAGCATCCCGGGGTGGGTGCAGTGACCCCCCCACACACACTCCCCAGCATCCCTGGGTACCCCGGGGCAGGGACCCCGCCACCCCGCTCCCCCTCACCCCCCAGTCTAGCACCCTTCCCCACCCCCGCGTGTCCCGGTGCCTCCGGAGCCACAACGCGAGGCAGGGGGTCCCTCACCCCCGCGGACTCGGTACTGACTTCCCCCCTCCTCCCCGTGCATCCCAGTGCACAGACCACCCACCCCCACCCCCCCATGTATCCCAGCGAAAGGAGTTTCCATCACCCCGCCGGTGCATCCCGGTGGAGGGAGACACACACCTCCCCCCCGCCCCGTGCCTCCCGGTGCGCCGCGTCCCAGGGATCCCCCCCCCTCCCTCCCCACGCACCCCGCTGCAGGGACCCCCCCTCCCGTTCACCCCGCTGAAGGAGCCCTCCCTCTCCCGTCGCGGCCCGGCAGCCCCCGCCGCCGCCGCCGCTCACTCTTTGCCCTACCGCCCCACCCGGTGGCGGCCGGTGGCACTGCAGGCGGCGGCGCGGAGCGGCGCGGAGCGGCGCGGACACCTGCGAAGGTGTCCGCGGAGCCCGCGCCGCTCCGCCGAAGCCCCCTCCCCCCCCCCCCCCCCCGTAAGGCTCGGCCCGAAGCGCTTCTCCGAAGCATCTTCCTAAAACACCACATCCCCCTCCCCCAGAAGCATCTTCCTAAAACATCTTCCTGAAGCATCTTTCTAAAAGATTTTTTTCCAAGTGCCTCCCAAAAGCATCATCTCAAAGCGACTTGCGCCATTCCCGAATCGCTTTCCCCCAAAAAATACTTTCCCCAAAACACCTTCCCAAAATTCCTCCTGCCGTACTCCCCAGTGCCCCCTGCCTTCTCACTGCCCTGGATCCCTGCTGTGTTGGGTTTGGCTCCAGCCTGGTGCCCCCTACTCCCCCCAGCCAGCCTGCACCCCTCAACCAGCTCAGATAGCCCCCACTAAGTAGGGAAAATGGGGGAAAAGGGGGCTCAGTTCTCCCCTTGTCCCCCAGCTTGGCGCAGAGGGGGACACCACGCGTCTCCCAGGATGGTGACAGCCAGCACGACACCACGCTCAGCACCCGACCTGGGCTGGGACAGGGGCTGAGAGTCCCAAAAAAGACATTCAAGAGAAGTGTGTTCACCTCCAACACCTTCGTTTTGGCCCCCAACAGCAGCATCTGCCATGGAAAACACCCCAGGAACCCCCAAACTGAGGGGCCGACCATGGATGTGTCCAGCGCAGAGGGAGATCTTGTCTGTCCTGTTCTCCTTCTCCCTTTCCCAAGGGAAAAACCACCCCCGAGATGCTCTTGGCCCCCCTCAGAGCAAGTGCTTGTGTCCCAAAACATCTCCCGCTGCCGTATAAGTGTGTGAAAATGCCCTTTTGAGGAGGTGGGAGAGGAAGAGAAATAAGCCACCAGCACATTATTTTTCATCGGAATCCAATTCTTTTCCCAGTGGTGGAAATTCAGGGGTAAAGGGGAAAAGCCTAAAAAAAATTGTTTTTTTTTAGTGGTTTCTTTTCTTTGTGGAAATCCCACCCCTCTAGAGATAAAGCCATGAGGGTCCAGCGGGAAAATGTCTTTTCCAAGGTCAGCAGCAGAGCTGAAAGTGGGTCACCAGGACGCAGCCACGGCTCTGCCCAGACGCCTTTAGCCCAACTTTTACCATAACCTGGATAATTTTATCACTATCCTCAAATAAAGCCAGAAGCCCGGAATTGCAAATGGGGTGGAGAAAGTAACGGAGGAGCAGTTACTCATGGGGAGGAGAGGGGCGATGGCACCACCAGGCAACACGTTTGATACAACCAGACCAAAGGAGCGTCTTGGTGGTGGGTGCTGCTTCCACCAGGAATGGCTGAACATGAGGAATTCAGTGCCTCAGGATGCGGCCGAGCCCAAAAGCAGCGGCAGGCTTGGGGCTCAATGCTACCAGCTCCCACATCCTGGGTTTCAATCCTATTTTCCCCATGAGGTCAAAGCCCAGAATCCCATTTTGCAACACAAATGACACCATGAACTTTCCTGCTTCTTCCCATTCCAGGAAAAAGCAGGAAAATTCAGTGCAAGGAGGGAACCAACCTGCCCCAAGCAAAGCTCCCTCCGGGCTTCCCCGCTGACTGATGCTGCTCCGCGCCCTAAAGCACCAAATTTCTCCCTTTTCCAAATTTAACAGGGTTTGATGTCCCCGGAGCAAGCGATGCTCTCCCTGTAGCTCCAGAAAAAAAAAAATCCAGTGCTGTTAAATTTCGGCTGGAGAGAGCAGCAGAGAGTCCCGTAGGTTAAATGCAATGCTGCGTTATTTGGATCTCCTCGTTATTAGGGAACGTGGGGTTGTTCTGCCTTCCCAGGTCAGCTGGCTCCTCCATTACCGGAGGGTACAAAAAGGTCCTTGATTTGCTCCTCGCACACATAACTTCCCTACGGGCATTTTCCTGCCCCTCTTTCACCATCGCCGTAGGCTCCGGCAGAACAAGCTGCATCCATCTCGGCCGCACGGACGGAGTGGATGCCCTGAAATAATCCCGGAGGCACATCTAGGTAACATTTTATTTTAATTTTAATTATTTTTTTTTTTCAAGGGAGCAGTTGCTTCTGAAACAGCCTTTTCTTTTTCTCGCCGTTTAATGCTCGCTCATGTCCTATCCCCTTTTTTTTTTTTTTTTTAAAGCGGTGATTTTTTCCAGCCATATCTCAGCCAGCGCCGGCAAAACCCACCCAAAGGGGAATTGGGAGGAACTGGAAAGGCACAAGTGCAATTTTTGATTTGCACATGCCATTCAAAGACTGGTTTTAGTGCATTCAGCGCATGATGCTATTTCTATTTGATTTACAAAAATCAACATCACCCAAATAATTTTGATTTTTGAGCCGGGGCTCCCTGCTAATAGTCTGCTGTGAGTGTTGCTACTTTTTTTCAGTCTGATGGTCTGTTTTATTTCTCGTGAGCATTCATATTCTCTTCCCTGATGACTCTTTTATAGCTGATTTGATAACTTTTCTGACACGGTATTGCAATGGACTTTCTAACCACTCAACCACCTGTACGGCAAATGAGGCGCGGGGGCCGCTGCGCTGCTCCCATGGGCGCTGCGGGACAGCCAGAACGTATGGAGGCTTTTCATTCAGACAAATCCCAGCTTGCTCCTTTGTAATTTAACCACTGTCCCTTCCAGGCTACTAATGGAGGGGGGGAAATTATATCACGTTTGCAATGTCATGTTTGCAAACAAGTCTGCAACGTAATTTTTGCCACCGAATCTCCAATGTAATTTTTGCTTCTTGATCAGTTTTGCTATTTTTTTCCCCCTCAAAGCATTCCGGGGGTGTCCTGGCAGCCACTTCCCCCAACTGGGAATAGGCCCCCGGTTCTGATTTAGGGCTTTGTTTTTGTTTTGCCTTTTTTTTTTTTTTATTTAACCAGGCGCCTTTAAAGCCCTGAAATGACATTTCCAAGTTGTCATCGCTGTTTTTTTCACCCTTCAGATGAAAGAAAACAACAACAAACCCCTTGGGCAGAAGCGGTTCAATAAAAACCGACGGGAGCGATGGAAGGGGAATGGATATTTCGTGAGCGATTGGGTGCAGCTCCCTGGTACTAAAAACCCAGCTCAGGAACCAGCTCCCATCAGTGGGGGGGCGGAAATAATAATAACGTAAAAAAATGGATATTATTTTTGCCACTTACCAAACTTTGAAGTCCAAGTTGACTTCAGGCGCCCCGAAGCTGGACGTCCCACGGACGGTTCCCCACGCCAGGGAAACACGGAGCATTTTATAGCGTGAAAGCTGGGGTGGTCCCCGCCCACAGGGTGCTGCCTGAAAATGAGTATTCATAAGCATTTAGGGATGATGACAATGTAAAGCTTCCCCCGTGCTCCCCCAAGCCCCGGCTGCCGCCCGCCCGCCCGCATCACCGCCCAGGCCCCCTCCGCCCGCTTCTTCCTCTCTTCCATCACCCCCCTGCAAAAACCCCTTATTTTCTATTAAAATGCTCAAATAGGCTCCCCGATATCATCTCCCTCACTTGCACCCCTGGTGGGAGCAGCTCATGGGGTGTTTTTATTTGTCTTTTTTTTCCTTCCTTTTTTTTCTTCTTGTTTTCTTTCTTTTTTCCTTATTTTTTCCTTTCTTTTCTTCTTTTTTTAAATTATTTTTTCCTTCTTTTTTTTCCCATCCTTTTATTTTCCTTTTCCTTTTTCTTCTCCTTTTTTTTTTTTTTTTTGCAAAGCCTCAGAAACCAGAATGTTTCTGCAAAGAGTTTATCAAATTACATTTGGGGACAAAGAGCTAAAGTGCATTTTCTTGAAGGCTTGACAATTGGGGGAGCCATCAAGGAAATGAAAAGAATGACAGAAAACCAAAGGCTTTTGTCAGATGGAGAAACGCCATCGAGAAAAGCCAGGGCTGGGGGGCCTTTATTTTTGTTTTGGTTGGATTTCCTCTCGACTTTCTTTTCCCAGGTGTTAAAGTTGGGGCTGTGGGGAGGACAGGAAAAGCCATTCGGTTTTGGGGAGTGTGTGTGTGGATTTAAATGGGGGATTTTTCTCTTTTTTTTTTTTTTAACAAGATGCCAGTGTTTAAAAGAAAAATGAAGCCCCTTTAGAAATGTGAAGCTGCCGAGATAATGACTGCGATCTCTCTAAGACTGGATGGGAACAGGTGATTTTTTTTCTGCCTTTCTTGTTCCCATCCGTCCTTTGTTCAATATGAGAGTGGAGCGAGACAGAAACGAGATCATTTCGATATTCCTCTGTTTGTGCATACGCCTTCTCCCAAGGAAAAGCACCGCGGCTCCCGGCATTACTAGAGAGACGCCAACACACAAGTGAAATAAAAGTAAAATCCCTCAATTCATTTTTATTTTACACCTTATAAAGTGAGAAATAGGGTGTCTGGGTCCGCTGTTGGGGCTGAGCTCTCGGATGGTCCCTCGGGAAGATGCTCCACGGACAACCCGGCAGCCCCGTGGGGTTATCCCACCCGCAGCTGTATTCCCATCCTGCACTTGATGCCGCAGAATTTTGCAGCACTCTCAGCCCATTTCCACCTCCCCAAAAGCCATCAAGTCCCTCCGGCCCTTCTTCAGAATGGGATGACGAGCCGGCGGCCGAACACCCCGCCAGAGCATTCCGAATCGCGGGCAGGCATCCCCAAGGGATCGCACACAGCAACTTGTGACCTTCTGTTAGTTTTTTTTTTTTCTGAATTAGGAACATTTTGAATGTTCTTCTGAAAATAGGAAGATTTAAGCTCCTTGGTGGGTCAAAGAAGCAGGGATGCAACTGCCTTTCCCTGTAAACTGGAAATATTTTCTGTACATTGGGATAAACTCAGGTATCCAGAGCCATTCCTTAAATATTTCCTGCTTTGAAATTTCTTTTCAAGAAGAAGAGATTCTTTTCCTGTGCGTTCTCCTTTTTTTTTTTTTTTTTTAAATTCCTTTCTTGCTTTCTGGATTGTCTCCTGTTTTATCTTCCTTTCTAGTATCTCTGCAAAACATCGCCCTAAAAAAAAAAAAAAATCTGGTTTAAATGCCTTCCTGAAAACCCAACCCGCCAGCCCTGGCTGGTGTTTATTCTCTTTTTTTTGATTTCCTAACAAACTTTTTTTAAAAAAAAAATAATTCTGCTACCGGCAAAAGCATTCTCCCAAATCTCAGCCCTTTTTTGAAAAACCATCTGGCTTTTCCCCTGCCCTGGGTCTTCTGCGAGCAGCAGATAATTACTCAAAAGGGTGGGCTGCGAAGGATTTTTGCATCATTGCAAGAATACAGCTGCTATTATTCTACATGCCACGCAGCCTTTTAGAAAATTAAAAGGCATAACGAGAAACATCTTACCCTGCTCTGAAGGAAAATAAACGACGTCGAAGTTTCTCTGTTCATCTCAAAAGAAAATGCCCGGGTAATCCGAGACAGGGACCGGGAGGGAGGGAGGGAGCGAGGGGTCCATGTGTGCCTGTGTATATTTTCAAGAGATGGGACTTTGAAGATGCTGCTGAACCACTATTTATATCCCAGACCTTTTAATACAAACCACTGCTGAAGAGGCAACTTCAAGGACACGCCGAGTGGGACTAATTCAAAGTTTGCTCAGGAACCTCTTGCTAAGACCAGGTTTTCCTTGCCGACGCACGGGAAGTGTATTTCACCAGCCAGAATTTCACCCTTCTCTCCACGCTAAAGATTCCCACCAGCTCCCCTTCCCCCTCCCCGCTCCCAAACTCATCCGAAAACTTTTGAAAACGAGTTAAAAAAAAATTCATAGGAAGAGAGAGCAGTGGAAACCATCGGCTTTTTGTGCAGCAGCTCATGATTTCAAGGGCTGGAGCCACGGTGCATGTTAACCTGCCCACAGCGATGCCCTGCTGTCGCCTCCATCCCTCGGGTGCTGCCTGCTCCACTTATTCAATCCCACTGGGAAAAACAGGGAAGAAGGGGCAGGGAAAGGGGGGGGGGTTGGGTAGGGGGGCAGAAAGAAAAGAAAGAAAACAAAACAAGACCCAAATGAAAAACACATCGAGCCTCAAACGAGAGGAAGTTCAGCATGAGACAGATTGTCTCCCCGAGCACCCAAGCGAAGGGCTCTGCTTGCACCGGGCACATGCTGCCCTCCAGAAACGGGGCTTCTCGCCAAGGGGATGCTTTCCTAAAGAACCCCCCCAGAAAATCTTTTTTGCCTCCATACCTTTTTTTAAAATTTATTTTCTTTGGGCTCAAATAGCCAAGGCCGGCGGGTGGCTCCAGTGGTTGCCCACAGCTGGGGCGGTCAGGGTGTTTAGGGTGCCTGGTAGTTGGGGCACTCAGAATTTGGGGCACCCAGCAGAGCCCACACTGAGTGAGGGACCCCCCAACACTAACCCTGCACCCTCCCAGCCTGCAGCACCTGCACCCTCTGGGCCAAAAAGCCTTAAATAGAGGGAAGATGTTCTGGGATGGGGTCACCCCTTTGCTGCAGAGTGATGAGATGAAGCGCAGAGAGGGACCCCAGGGTGGAAACTCCATTCAGGGCTCCTGGGTTTGCAAGAAAGGAAAAAAAAAGAAGGCAGAACCCAGCTCGTTATCCCCTGTCAGAATTCAGCCATTCCCAATTTACCATTTTTCTCGGCAAAGCCAGAGGAACAGACATCTTTCTCCTCTGTGTTCAGAAATCAGGAGGGAGGGGTGTGAAGGAGGAAAGGTATTGGGGAGGAGAAGGAAAACATCATTTTTGACAACCTTTCTACTTTGGGGAAAGTTTGGGGAAGTTTTCCACTTCCCTCACAGACACCTAAAAGCCGCGTGGCTCAATTTCTTGGAAAAATGCTTCATCTCCTTTCCAGCAGCACCAGCCAAAATCTTGCAAACTGCTTATGTGACTTTAGAACTAAAAGGCAACACAACGGCCCCACTGAAACCCACCGAATAAACTGATATCTGATATCTCACTGGTGGATGAGGTGGGTGACGCTGGCTCCGAGCATTTCTCCGTCTCCTGAAACATGCACCTGTGGTTTCTCTAACCCATCTTTAGGATTGCCGAGTTATAAGGAGGTTTCCTCCGTTCTCCTTGCAGAATTCGGTTTTCTTTTAAGGAAAACCTCTTTAAACCTCAAATCAATCCATGCTCCCAGTTGAAAATCAACAAAAGAAATTTATATCCAGTTTGAGCCACATTCAGGTTTTCTGAGAAGGCAAAAAAACCCGTCTTCCTGCATAAACCAGCCTGAGTTTATGATGGGGACAGAAATTAGTAGCTTTGCTAATAACCAGGTGCTTCGTGGGGTTGGGCTGGTTTGGGGGTACAAGGTTTGACCCCCTTCTGCATCCCCTCCTCTCACTCGTGTGACGGCACACGAACCCATAAATGAGTATTAAATAGGGTGACGAGGCCCCAGGAAATGAAAAAAACCCCGACCAAACCCCTTTGCAAAGGGTTTTTCGAGGCCCGGGTGAAACCAGACCGGATCTCTGGCACTGGCGAGCAGCGTGGGGAGGAAGTTGTTAACGTTTCGGGGTAAGAAGGTACCCGCTTGCCCCTCGGGCTCCGCCGTGCCCCTCGCCGTGCCCCTCACCGCTCGCGGCGTGCACGTCAACGGTTACCATTAAGAGCACAGAAACCTTTGCACAAAACACCGCAGAGTGACCCAGTAGCTAAAAGCTCATTTGCATTCATTAACAGTCCCGAGCTGAGTTCAGAGCTATTACCGCGGACCTGCTCCCCCCTCCTGCCCGCCTCCCCCCGTACCTGCCCCGTGAAAGGTCCCTCTCTCCGGCAGGAGCTCCAGGGATCGCGCTGGGCTCGAGACCTATCAAGTGACAGAGAAAATAATTTGCTCTGAAAGAGGATGCATCCCCAGGGCCGGGCTCTGAGGCCTCCGAAGAGGCAGCTCCGCACCAATTCGGGAGGCTTTGCTCTGTTGGGAGAGGCATGGATGTGTCCGAGTGCTTCCAGCTCTCGCTGCTGCCCATGGAGCTGGGGAATCAGAATCACAGAAGGGTTTGGGTTGGAAGGGACTTTCAAGATCATCTAGGTCCAACTTCCCTGCCATGGGCAGGGACACCCTCCACTACACCAGGTTGCTCAAAGCCCCATCCAACCTGGCCTTGAACACTTTCAGGGATGGGGCAGCCACAGCTTCTCTGGGCAACCTGTGCCAGTGCCTCACTGCCCTCACTGTAAACAACTTCTTACTTAGACCTAATTGAAATCTCCCCTCTCTCAGTTTAAAGCCTTTGCCCCTTGTCCTATCACTACATGCCCTGAAAGGAGGTGGCCATTCCTGCGATGAGAGGGGAAACAATCAGGGATTTTATTCCCCCTGCTGCATCCTTCCCTGCCTCCCAATGGGTAATGGAGTTTAAACCTAGGAGAGATGGGACATCTATGTTGGCGTGAGTTTAGCACGCAAAGAGCAGGTTCGTTCACACCTGCCTTGTGTGGGCAACCCCTGTCTCTTTGAAGGTCTCCAGGAGTGCTGAGATGCTCTCTGGGACACTCTCCCAGAAAGGTGTCCCCAGGAGGAGCTATCCTCTCCCTCCAAGGGGACATCCCAGTAGCATCTCAGCAAGTCCTCCTTAGCTCCTGGTAGAAACTCTGCACCCAAGGTTACCTTCAACATGAAACCCGTGCTCCAAAACCTCCTACTTTTGGAATCCAATTGGGCACAGCCTCCTGACCAGAAGGAGGAGGAGGATCCTGATAAGGGAACATGGGCAGTGATGCCATAGGCACCTCCGGGGTTTCATACCTACCATCACCATCGCTGCCATGGCAGATCCAAAGGATGCCAATGCACCATCAGCCACGAGCAACGTGGGTGTGCGCCGGACGGTGGACCCGCGGCCGCGGTGGTCTCCCAGGATGAGGGACCGGGTGTGCCGACGGCCGTCCCCACTCGGGCCATGCGACGCTCACATTGCACAACACTGTGGCCCGGAGCCAGGCTGCGACTTCCAGGGATGGATCCCGATGCTCAAAGCTGCTGTAAAATCTCCAGGGCGCTGGGACATCCTTCTCCATCTTGCATTGTCTACCTCTCGCACTAGACGGTTCTCATTAAGCCCCGCAATTGATCTCCTGTCTTTAAAGGAAACAAGAAAGAAGGAACAAACCAAAAGGGATCCTCCTTCCTCCAGCCCAGGGGAACAAATCTGGCTTTAATTTCTTTTTCTTTTGTCATTCCAGTCAGGGATTTCACTTTAACGATGCTGCCTTCCCCATTCCTCTTCTTCTGCTCTTCGAGAAACAGGAAAGTACCCCCTCTGCTTTCGATGTTTCCTCCCTTTGTTCTCCACGAAGCTTCTCTGATTTATGAAAGGACTTTTCTCTCCCTGTATCTTTCCCGTTGGGAGTTGAGGACCCCCAAAAAGTGGTGGTCCCCACCCCGGAGTTCAGAAGAGCTCTGATGTTTCCTGCCCAGCGCTAAATATTTCATCTCTGCTGGGACTGTGCCGGAGGACCCCACCTTTGGAGCTACCCTTTGGGAGAAGGCTTTGAATTTATGCTAGTGAACGGCTCTGATTTCCAGCAACAGGAGAAAATCCACTCCAGCATCCAGTATAATCCCGACCTAACAAGGTAGGAGGAGGCCAACAGACCAATCCACCGACGTCAGCCTCTCCAGGAGACGAAATCCTACGTGACAGCGCCATAGAAAACCCAGGAGAGATGGTGAAAGGCACCTCCTTTCCCCGGGCGGCGGGCACAGATCACGGTGGTGCACATGGAGCGGGGAAAAAGGACTCTGCGCTGCTCTAAGGGAGCGCGATGATGACACCAGGGAAAAAAAGCAGAACTGAGGGGTTAAGGTGGGAAGGGGCATGGAGCATAACAGTCTTTTAAGCAGCAAATGAGCCCAAAATATGTTGGTTTTTTTTTTCATTTGGCATATGCATCAAAAAGTTATTAAAAGGAACTGGTTACATATCTCATTAATGAAGATGAATGATGCCTCAGATCATCATGCTTTTAAACAGTTCAAAGCAGTTTTTTCTCTGACCTCCCAAAGTGTGAGTGTGGAGGGGGATCTCAATGGCTTAAAATGTTCCTTTTTTTCCCTTTTTTTAAAGCAGCTTAAACTGATTTCTGGGTTGGAGTTGCCTTGGGGGCTGCTCTGCAAATCCACACCCTCCATCACGCCATGAGACCTTCAGAGCTGGGACAGAACAAGCTCCCTCCTCCTAGAAAACACGAGCGAGAGCTTGGGAAGAAAGAGCTCCAGGGAATGAGATACATGGATGAGATACCCCTCCAGGTACCCCTAAATATCCCTAAACCCACAGCTGGACCTTCCCCAGACGCCAAGCTCTGAAGGATGCAGGTTGTCCCATCGCTGTGTTCACCATCAGCATCCCATGGTCCAGGTGTCCCAGCCTGGGACACTAAGCCTTGTCCTGGGGACCAAGTGGGATGGGTTGTCCACCTGAGCCCTTATTCACATGGTCAAACCCCCAGGTTGCTCCGTGAATCCTGAGCCCAAAAGAAAAAGTATCCCAGCGCCTGGAAAGGCTGGAGACGGGAGAGAGCGGAGGACAGGGAGGAGCGTGTTTTCAGATTGGTTTTTGATACACAGCCTTAAAATAAGGCACAGAGGAGCTTCTTTTAAGAATGATTGCATTAAAATAGCCCTCTCCATTACACAGACACTAATAGACGCTCAGTGCATTATTTCTATCAAAGTGCAATTTGCATTTACAAAGGGCTCCTGGGAAGTGATGGATGGGGAAGAAATGGAGAAAGGCTTGTAAAGCCGAGCATGCTCATCTTGGAGTAACTTTCAAGCACAAGGCGGTTTTTCTTACACCTTCCCCTCCAAAGAAACTCGTGATGTCTGCTTAAATGAACATTCCGGCTCTCGCCTTTCACCCCGCAGCCCATCAATAAAAGCCGAGAGGAGCGGAGGAGAGGGGAGGTTCATTTATCTTCATTAGGACTTTGGCCAGCTCCTCTGATCACCACGTCGGCGTCGCCAGGAAGAGAAAAAGCTACTGTTCCTTCCCCCGGCTCCCCTGCCTGCACACGCACACCCCACCAGCGGCCTCGCAAGTATCTCGGGGTGGCGGGACCCCACTCAGCACCTGCCCTCAGCCAAGGGAAAAATGGGATTTGGGGGGTACTCCTCTTTCCTCTGCATCTTTGCAGAAGCTGAGCTCCAGGAGAGGAGTGGTGGCAAGGGGAGAGTGAAGGACAAAGCAAATGAAGGTCATGAGATACCCATCATGATGTGTCGGCAGACTGAAGGGGAGGGGAACCCTATTAGACAGGTAGAAGGTGAAATGGGTGAAATCTGGCTTGAACATCTGAAAGGGATGATATCATAGAATCACAGAATGGTTTGGTTTGGAAGGGACCTCAAAGATCATCTAGTTCCAACCCCCCCTGTCATGGGAAGGGACACCTTCCACTATACCAGGTTGCTCAAAGCCCCATCCAACTTGGCCTTGAACACTTCCAGGGATGAGGCATCCACAATTTCTCTGGGCAACCTGTGCCAGTGCCTCACCACCCTCAGAGGGAAGAATTTCTTCCTTATATCCAATCGAAATCTCCCCTCTTCCGGTTTAAAGCCATTACCCCTTGTTCTATCACTACACACCCTTGTACAAAGCCACTCTCCAGCTTTCTTGTAGCCCCTTTAGGTACTGGAAGGCTGCTGGAAGGTCTCCCCAGAGCCTTCTCCTCTCCAGGCTGAACAACCTCCTCAGAAGCTCAACATGAGTCGGTGATGTGCCCTGGCAGCCCAGAAAGCCAACCCTATTCTGGGCTGCATCAAAAGAAGCATGGCCAGAAGGTCGACGGAGGTGATTCTGCCCCTCTACTCTGCTCTCGTGAGACCCCACCTGCAGTACTGCGTTCAGCTCTGCAGTCCCCAACACAAGAAGGACATGGAGCTGCTGGAGCAGGTCCAGAGGAGGGCCATGAAGATGATCCGAGGGCTGGAACACCTCTGCTATGAAGACAGGCTGAGAGAGCTGGGGTTGTTCAGCCTGGAGAAGAGAAGGCTCCGGGGTGATCTTATTGCAGCTTTCCAGTACTTAAAGGGGGCCTACAGGAAAGCTGGAGAGGGACTTTTTACAAGGGCATGTAGTGACAGGACAAGGGGCAATGGCTTTAAATTGAAAGAGGGGAGATTTAGATTAGATATAAGGAAGAAATTTTTCACTCAGAGGGTGGTGAGGTACTGGAACAGGTTTCCCAGAGAAGTTGTGGATGCCCCATCCCTGGAAGTGTTCAAGGCCAGGTTGGATGAGGCTTTGGGCAGCCTGGTGTAGTGGAGGGTTTCCCTGCCCATGGCAGGGGGGTTGGAACTAGATGATCTTTGAAGTCCCTTCCAACCCTAACTGTTCTATGATTCTATGATTAACCTCAGCTCTCTCAGCCTGTCTTCACAGGAGACGTGCTCCAGCCTTCGGATCATCTTTGTGGCCTTCTCTGGACTCTGGTCTGAAATATCCTCTTCTGGATATCTGGTCTGAAAGCTCAGCCTCCATCACCAGTCTCCATGTTACCTACTTGCATTAGTTGTTTAGAGGCCCACTCCTGCTTTGGACAAGGAGGATCATGCTGGGAGAGGCACTTCACCTGCCCTCCCATCACACTGAAACCTGAAAGACCCCCTCCTTCAAAGCCCGCTAACAAACCTTGCTGAGGTGCTGAGGAGCAGAACCATCTCCTGTGGTGCTCAGGGATGTCACGTAATCATCACTGGATACTGTCTCACTTCTTCCCGTGAAGGATGCTCCTGGGAGCCAAGTACTGGCAGTCAAGTACTTAAGGAGTGAACAAAGACCTCAGGTTTGGGTTCCATATACCTCCTGAAACCCATCAGCAGCTCTCTGAAATCCTCTCCTGAAACGCACCATCAGCTCTCCCAGATCTCTTCCTTATCACCCTGAGAGATATCTGGTTCTTCTTTGAACCTTGAGAAATTTTTAAGCCTTGGTGGTCTCCAGAGGCAGCAAGGTCCGCTGTCCAAAAACACTTTGAAGAGTAACTGGGGAGAGCAGGCCTTTAAATGTCAGATGTAAAATTTAACCTACTTTTTTGCATCACCAAAGTTGAAGATTAAACTTTTAAAACCACTTTGCATGTCTTTGTGCTGCTGGTGTTCAATGTTTCTGTATTTAAGTTCTCATGACATCCCTGGGGATGGAGGTCCAGAGCAAGAAGATCATACCTAAAAAGACATCTCTTCTTTCACCAGGTATTTCACACCTCTGTAAGTCTTCTTCCAACGTCTATCAGAGCAGCCCTCTTGGCATCTAAAAGACATCATACAAAATGAGAGGGAGCCCTGTGGGAAAATTACCGAAATTGGGGAAAAGGAGAAACACTGCTTCACAAAGTTCTGCTCAAAAGCAGTAATATTAATGGTAGCTCTGAAGCAAGGGGTGGCTGCTGCTCCCAGGAACAAAACGCGGTTGGCATGGCCAAGGTCTGCCCTGGCCGAACAGAACGTATAATGTCCTTGAAATGGGGAGTAGAGTGATACAAAGGTATCACAGCTCGTCCCTGTTCTCAGGGATAGAAGAATGGCTGGCAAAGGGAACTGCACAACTGTCAAGAAAAAGACGGATCGCGGCCCTCGCCTCAACAATGGTAAGTAATGGCTTGCTAAGCCACTATCCATCATATTTCAGAAGTCATGCCAATCTGGTGAAGTTCCCAATGACTGGAAAAAGGGAAACATAGCCGCCATTTTTAAAAAGGGGAAAAAAGAAGACCCGGGGAACTACAGGCCAGTCAGTCTCACCTCTGTGCCCGGCAAGATCATGGAGCAGATCCTCCTGGCGACTATGCTAAGGCACATAGAAAACAAGGAGGTGATTGGTGACAGCCAACATGGCTTCACTAAGGGCAACTCCTGCCTGACTAATTTGGTGGCCTTCTATGATGAGGTTACGGCATTGATGGATAGGGGAAGAGCAACTGACATTGTCTACCTGGACTTATTCAAAGCATTTGATACTGTCCCACATGACATCCTTATCTCTAAACTGGAAAGACGTGGTTTTGATGGATGGACCACTCGGTGGATAAGGCATTGGCTGGATGGTCGCACTCAAAGAGTTGTGGTCAATGGTTCAATGTCCATGTGGAGGCCAGTGACGAGTGGTGTTCCTCAGGGGTCGGTACTGGGACCAGTGCTATTTAACATCTTTGTTGGAGACATGGACAGTGGGATTGAGTGTACCCTCACCAAGTTTGCAGATGACACCAAGTTGTGTGGTGTTGTGGACACACTGGAGGGAAGGGATGCCGTCCAGAGGGACCTTGACAGGCTGGAGAGGTGGGCCTGTGAGAACCTCATGAAGTTCAACAAGGCCAAGTGCAAGGTCCTGCACGTGGGTCGGGGCAATCCCATGCACAAGTACTGGCTGGGCAGAGAATGGATTGAGAGCAGCCCTGAGGAAAAGGACTTGGGAGTGCTGGTGGATGAGAAGCTCAACATGAGCCGGCAATGTGCGCTGGCAGCCCAGAAAGCCAACCGTATCCTGGGCTGTATCAAAAGGAGCATGGCCAGCAGGTCGAGGGAAGTGATTCTGCCCCTCAACTCTCGTGAGACCCCACCTGAAATACTGTGTTCAGCTCTGGAGTCCCCAACACAAGAAGGACATGGAGCTACTGGAACGAGTCCAGAGGAGGGCCACAAAGATGATCCGAGGGCTGGAGCACCTCTGCTATGAAGACAGGCTGAGAGAGGTGAGGCTGTTCAGCCTGGAGAAGAGAAGGCTCTGGGGTGATCTTATAGCAGCTTTCCAGTACCTAAAGGGGGCCTACAGGAAAGCTGGCAAGGGACTTTTTACAAGGGCGTGTAGTGATAGGACACGGGGCAATGGATTTAAACTGAAAGAGGGCAGATTTAGATTAGATATAAGGAAGAAATTTTTCACTCAGAGGGTGGTGAGGCAGTGGAACTGGTTTCCCAGAGAAGTTGTGGATGCCCCATCCCTGGAAGTGTTCAAGGCCAGGTTGGATGAGGCTTTGGGCAACCTGGTGTAGTGGAGGGTGTCCCTGCCCATGGCAGGGGGGTTGGAACTAGATGATCTTTAAGGTCCCTTCCAACCCTAACGATTCTATGATTCTATGATTCTATGATTCTATGATTCTATGAATGGTGATGGATAGAGTACCTTGTTAAGCATTCACCTGGGCCATTTGCGCATGTTGATATCTAACAAGTCGCCAAATGGCTGGCCCTTTGGGTGAACTTTGCTCATTATAATATCATTATAATACCAAAACACACCTCCATCCCAAAAGCTACCTGCCTCCAGGTAGCGACCACCCCCTACTGAGCATGCGTCCTGAGTTTCTTCTTGTCTATGGCTTTAAATCGAAGCAAGGAAAATTTGCACCAATTCTGACAAAGATACGCTTGACTAGAGCCACTCAAGCCTCATCAAAAAGTATAAAAATGGAAGAGAAGGGAGGTGCTGGCCGAAGACCTCCATTGGAACATCTAGTCCGCGGGCTGGACCTCTCTTCTGTCCCCACAGGGACACCTATTGGGTAAGAGCTCTGTGTTATGTGTGCTCAGTTACTAACACCTTGCAAGCTAGTTAGAATTGCTAGTTTTAGACTGCTTGAGAGAGTCCAGCGCAGGGCCACAAAGATGATCAAGGGAGTGGAGCCAGAGAGGTGACACAAAGCATAAAGTAAGGGGTGATCCCTTCCCTTTCAGCCCTGGGTAGGGCTGGATGACCCACGGAGGATCTGCCCCTGCTCTGGCCACCATGAGAATCACCACGGGCCCCTCTGCCGCACCATCCTGATCACACCTCAGCCTTGTTCATCACCAGCAAAAACACCCTGGGAAGGAAAAAACCAGAATTCAGCTTGTGACTGCTGGGCACTCAAGATGATGGATTAAGGAGTCGTATTTGCTCTCGCAGCATTTTACAGGCTTCCCCAACAGCAGCTCCTCTGCTTCGCGGGCAGTTATTGCCTCTATTTTCTCTCTGTTTTATGGGATTAACCACCACATCACCTCTGCCCCTCCTAACTCACCGTTCTGCCCGACAACCACCTTTTTCGCCTAATTGCCCAACTGACATCATTAAGCCACACTCAGTCATCCTCAGCCAGGACTTGGCTTGAGGTGTGCTCTACTCTGGACCCACAGGAAGGTTCACATGCCTGAAAATGTGTACAGCTCTACTCACAGAAGATATTTGCAGAAAGTAACCTCTTCTACCTAAAGCCCCACCTCAGGGCTTCAGAAACGGGATGGAGTAAACAAACGTTCTCTCACAGCTCATCCGCCCTGGGGATGGGAGGTGGCTTGAGCACCTCTCTGCTTCACAAAGTCCTGCATACTTCACCACATACTCTTTTCACAGAAACAACTGTGCGTGCTACAAGGAAGGAGGGATGGTGGACAGAGACACAAGGATGTGTAGCTACTGCTCAACGCATCTGAAGGCTTACTCTTGTTTGCTGCCTTCCCTCCCACCTTGGCTCAGAGCAGTTCAATTCCGCCCAAGCCACAGCAGCTTTCTGCTCCCAGCCCCAAGCAGCATTATTTTGTTGCTTTTCTTTTCCTGTTTGCCAATGGAGGAGCGTGTTTGAACAAGGCATTTGCTTTGCAGTCAATGCATAAAGAGCTGGGAGCAGCTATCTGACCAAGAATGACCTTCAGCCCCGTGTTCACGCTCATGCTGGCAGCACCAGCAATCTCCCCAAGCATGGTACATCTCCAGGCCAGTGGCTGCACCTTGCTCAGAAAACCAACGTGCTCTGTGGTGACCATCTACTATGCAACATCTGGGAGGGCTCTTCACATCCCATGCTCAGGTCCTGCTGCCTTGTGGGTGAGCACAGCCATGGGCATTGCAGCACGTAAGAGCAAATTCCCTCTTGTACTACCTCCCGGGTTATTTCTTAGTCTATGGAGGTCTTTAGCTCATGCCAGCCTACTCTTGGTCAGCTGATAGCTCTCCATTGCATTTACTACACAGACCAGATATTTAAGGTGAGTCTCAGTTGCCCACAGAGGTACGAAGTGGTGTTTGAGGTTCTCGGGGTACCTGAGTTGCCCACATGGAGCCGATGGTAAGAGCTCAGCACCTCTGGGAGAAGTGCATCCTCGAACAACAACCGGAGGCCAGGTGGGCTCCCCAGGTCTCTAGAACTGGCACTGGCCTCCGAGATGTCTGCAACTGAGTTTCACCTCTACTTTTAGGTGTGGAATTCTGGGAGCTGAATCTCGCCCAGTGTCCAGCTGGAAGCGAATTAACGGGGACAGGTGAAACCCTCACTTCTATCACCATGGTAGGGCTGGAAGGCCCTCAAAGGCCATCTCATTCAGGTGCAGTCAACTGCTTAGTTTCTAATTTTGTGAAAGACAAACACGTTTGGGGGCGACTCAAGGGAAGAGGGGGTCTGTGTCTGCGGCAGCAGAACTGCTTTCAGACGCCCCGTTGTTGGCTGACTCAGCCACAGGATTATTGAAAAGATCCGGGTTTGAACGAACAAGAAAGAGAGAGCCTGTTTAAAACCACTGAGAGCTGTGTTTAAAACCACTCCGTGCCCCGATTGTGTCAACGATCCAGCTTGCATCCTCGCTACCGATAAGGAAGCAGTTCCTACCACCTCCGACCCTGAAGCCGGGGGGACCTGAGCTGCCTCCTCCCCGCGCTGCTCTGCACTGAGCAGGGTTCGAGATCCCTCCAGATGTGCTTTTCCGGCATGCAGTGGCATCCAGCCCATTGCTGACCCCGGATCTGTGCAGGGATCCCTGTGCAACCTCTGCTCCAGTGCAAACTGCTCCCAACACATGGCGGTCCTCCCTCTTCCCAAATCTCCACGGACGGAGACGCTGCCTCACTGCAGCCCCCAATACAAAAGCCTGTCCTCAGCACAGAAAAATGTTTTTCCTAATGTCAACCTCTCTGGATGTAATTTAAGCCAATTACCTCCTGTCCCATTCCTGGTGAACATGGAGAATTGTTCATTCCCTTCCTCTTTGCAGAAGCCTGTTACATATTTGTAGGCTGTTAGAAAGTTTTCCTAAAATAAACTGCAATCCTTTTGATCTGCCTTCCTTGGCCATGATTTCTAGTCCTCTGGTCTCTTTCGCAGCCTGTCTCCGGACTCTCCAATCAATCTGCGTCCTTCTAGCACTGCAGCCCACAAATTTGGGCTCAGAGGTCTTGGTAGCACCAAGCCAGAGAGGAAGACTGGATGCTTGGACCATGCCCAGCAGAACTGACCTCACACCTTCACTCTTCCACCATTTGGGTTGGAACTAGATGATCTTAAAGGTCCTTTCCAACCCAAACCATTCTATGATTCTATGATTCTATGATTCTACGATTTTTTGTTGAGGAAAATGGTTTTCCTGAGCATCAGTTCTCCCTAGCTCTACCTGGGCATAGTGTTATCCAGATGCAGACACGCTCAGCTTTCTTTGGGTGCAATTTCCTCAGCAGGGTGGGGAGATGGGCTGTAAAAAATATTTAGAAGGGAGCCAAGTAACTAGGTGTGTCTCAGAAAGCCCAAGAGGTACTTTAGTCATTGGCTTATCTATATGGGAACAGGGTCAGGGTGATTCTGGGGTTAAGGATGTCCCACGTCACATTCAGCTGCTTCCTAGTAATCTTTGGGGGTGGGGGTGGGAAATAATAAAAGATTGTTCACTAGATGACTAGAAAAACCAAATAAAAATATAATAAGCCAAAAAGCAAGGAAGAAGTCAGTCCCCTCCGCACCGGGGAACTTCCTTGTCAGAATTCCAACATGCAAATCTCGCCTGCCCATCCCACCTCCCCGGCAGACAGACAGATCAAAAGTGAAAACCCAGGAGGGTTTGATGAGGTGCATGGCGCGGGGAGAGGAGGATCAGGCAGCTGGGCCAGCCTCGGACGGCGTTGGAGATTCCGCCAGTTGATACATGCACTGCTGGGTCCCGGTGTCGGGGGCAAGGGAGGCATGGCAGGAGCCAACGGTGACACAGCAGGAGCCGATGGTGTCTCACCAGCTGGTGAAGAGGTGAGTGGTTCTTCTTGTCTCTGCTGCCAGGGTGGTAAGGCACTGGACCAGGTTGCCCAGAAAAGCTGTGGCTGCCCCATCCCTGAAAGTGTTCAAGACCAGGTTGGATGGGGCTTTGAGCAACCTGGTGTAGTGGAAGGTGTCCCTGCCCATGGCAGGGGGATTTGGAACTGGATGATCTTGAAGGTCCCTTCCAACCCAAACCCTTCTGTGATTCTATGAATTAGGTCTTTCTTGGTGACAATACCAGCTGTCGCAGACATGGCCTTGATCAGCAAAAATAAGCATCCTGTCAAAAAAAAAAAAAAAATGACGCTACTGTAAATTAGTATGAATGTTTGCAATTATAATTAATTACCGTCACTTAGGTATTCACGGCTGCATGTTTGGTAACTACCCAAGCTGTAATGACTCGAGCCGTAGGTTTGTTTAAAGTGGACCTGGTTGACCACACCCACGCTGCAGAAGCAGAGAGGTTACATCTGCACCAGCGCGATGGACGTGTCTGGGACCGTCCTCTGGCCCCGAGGTCGTGGGGCAGGGACAAGCCTTTCCCCATGGAATTGACCCCCACTACCCACCAAAACAGAGTGGCCGCACCCAACTTGCCTATTGGAAAGGGTCTGGGACCGCGCACACTCCCCAGCCATGCCTGAGAATTACCTGGGCGAGTGGTAATAATTTAACGGCGAGGGTAATTGGTGTCTGGACCCTGGAACTGTTTAATTTGCTGGTATAGACACAGCCTGAGGGCTTTCACTGCAGTCCTACCCCGGGAAAGCATCCCAGAGGCTTGAAAGCGTTCGAGCAGGTGTGAAATGTTTTCCTGGGTGAGGACTAAAGGGTTTGATCTTAAGCTGAAGTCAGTGGTGGGGAAATCTTGCCCTGGTGACCCCAGAAGGCCAGTCGTGGCATATCCCATGCTTGGTGTCCAACACCAGGCTGAGGTTTCGGTGAAGCCAGCACTCTCATGCCCTCCTTCCAGCACCTTTGGGCCAAACCCCAGAGAGATGTTATCTACCCCCGCATGTCACCACATGCACGCATGAGCCCTGGGCTGGTCTGCCTGCAGACAAAGCTCACAAACCTCTCCAGAAGCCAGGGAACACTGGAGCCAGGCAGGAAAGCAGCGACTTCACCACTCTTGGGGTCTCAATGTGAAGGATCATCTCCAGGATCGCTTGTTCATGGGGATCTTCTGTCTCTGTAGGTTGCCACAGTGAAGCTTTTGATGCTGAGATGTCTAGGACATGACCCATACAGGGGCCATGTGTAGCCCCTGGGGATGAGCTGGCTTTGCATCCCTGCTGCCAAGTTGACAGTGGAGTTGTCTTCTCCCAAGCAATGCTGGAGAAAGGTGATTTTTGGACGAAGGAGAAACTAATGCACAGTGTGTGGCTGTGCTGATGAGCTGCTCGACATCTCCTGGGTCTGCTGGTGAGATGAAACAGCTCAGGAGAGTGGGAAGTCCAGCCTCACTGCAGCTCTGCAGCACTGGAGCTGTCGCTTCCTGGGAAGCTGGTGGTTCCTGCAGAGAACAAAGGGCACCCTGAGGGATGCTGCTCAAATCACTTATCCTCACCAAGAGCTTCCTCTACGCTGAGTCGCAGCTCTGGAGGACTTTGGACCAGGTCCTTAGTAACGAAATAAGGGTAGCAGGTCTGTGTCACTCCTGGCTGTCTGTACTCACTCTTTAACCTGGTAATACTCTTGTGCTTCTGCCAGCACATGCAACCTGAAGCCCAGTTGTGCTACTGCAACCTCCTACCTGTAAAAGCTGTGGAGATCCCTCCCTCCACCACCTGCATTGAGATGAACAAAATACTCTCAGGACCTTTAGCCATGAAGTCTCCAAAGGGAGCTGAACCCATAAGCCAGGTACAAAGATGCTTCCATCGTCTTGCCAGCCCCATGCTGGGCATGTTCTGCCCACCAGGCAACAAAACTCCCAGCCAGTCCCACCAAGGACGTTAATTCCCCAGCCAAGTTCTGCATCTCTTGAGCAATTACCTTTCCACAGTGAGGAAGGAAGATTCCTTGGAGTGGGATCTCTCTCAGCAGGACATGACAGATCATGATAGGATGGTGAGGATGGGGTTGAGTATCGCAGGCACCCAGTGAGCGCTTAGCTGAGGGCCTCAGGCTCTTGCACCATGCTCTGCTCCACCTCCTGGCAATGGTCTGATGCAAACCCACATTTTTCTGACTGCAGTGACTACAAGCGACCTTGTATCATGCCCTCAGCTCTCCAAGCAGATGGATATAAGTGGACATGTCCCAGTCCGTACTTAGAAAGCGGTGCACACAAGAGCTGGAGGGGTTTCATAGCACAAGGTGTGATGCCGAGGCCAGAAGTGGGTGCTCAACAGATAACCTAAGGGATTTCCACCTCCGATGGCCACGGTTTCAACAGAAGCCAGGCCAGGCTCACCCTGTCAGCAGCTGTTTCAGGCTCTTCACATAGCCTTCTGCTTTCTCATGAGTTGGTGGAGCTGAGGGTAGGAAAGGATCCAGCTGAGATAAAGTTACACTCATATCTCAATCTCTGGGGAACGTCAGCCAGGACCTTCCTCTTTACAGCCCATTGGTATGTGTCCAATACTCACTAAAAGCAAATTTGGGCAATAAATATTAGGTTCCCAGTGATCTCTCCCTTATAGAGCAAATCTCACTACCTTGAAAAGCCCCACAGCTGTGCTGAAGTGAGCAGGAGAAGCTGCAGCTTCAGGTGCGGATGCCAAGGGAGGAGGACCCACTGCTGGAGCCACTGCCAGCTGGCCTTGTAGGGGGTCCATCCTCCAGCGTGGGCAGTATTAAGGATATTTGCCTGAAGGACACTTTTCCCCTCTTCCATAGGTTTCTTCTAGTCTGAATCATGATGCTGTGGAGAAGTGGAAGAGCATAAGGCAAGAAGGTAGGGAAGACCTGTCCAAACACGACAGCTTAGAGGCTGTTGCCCATTCTTTCTTGGACAGACAGGAACAGAAACATACCTAGAGGTCCAGTCACCCACCAGGCTCTGTCTGAAAAACCCATGGCTTTGGCTTGTTAAGAGGCTGGTAGGGCAGAGAGAAAGCTCAGTGCCAAAGGTCTGGGGAGGAGAAGAGCCAAGTGCTGCCTTCAGCCAGGGCTTTTGCATCTCCTGGTGGAGAAACGTTACCAGAGCTGCAAATGATAGTGGTGGGATGGGGCTGTAGAACATCCCCAACACTCTGCGCAGTCCTGGGGGCCAGCACAGCTTGAACCTGAACAGAAGACAGTAGTGAAAAAGACTGAAGTTCAGGTTCTTTCCAGCTCTCCACACGACCTGCTCCCTGCAGGCAGTGGCTAGGATGATCTAGTTACCAGGACTGTGAAGGGAGGAGAAACAGGATCGTCTTCCTCAGATGAGAGTCCCCTGCACGGTGGAGTAACAAGTGCCCGGGGCCACCAAGGGAGAAGAAACCAGGTCCTGCCACTTCACCGAGGACCGTAAGCGAGGACGCAGGCAGTGAGCGTGTGTCTCCGCGCCCCCTCAAAGCCTGAGCCGACATCTGCAGCGTTCTGCTCCAGCTAATGAATACAAACGACTGCCCCATGCCCCACCGGGGGGTCTTTAACACTTCACACGTCTCAGCGACGTTGAGTGATCACCTCCCACAGCCTGCTGGGGCAGCCCCTCCATCCCATGGCAAGCGGCGCGGAGATGAATGGCTGCCGAGAAGACATGGCAGTGCAATAATTTTTCATCCACAGTGTTGCTTAACCTTTCGTGGGCAAATCAGATTTCCCTGACACCGTCCCGGGCGCCGTACCTGCATTAAGTATTGCTGGGTCAGGGAGGGGCAGCGGTGATTTATGCCTTCTCCCTGCTAATCGGATCCTGGGGCAGGCAGATATTGATGGGCGCCCGCCTTTGATCCATGGCTCTCGTGAGCTTTCATACAATTACTGCCCCACGGAATGCAATTAGCAGGGCCACGAAGCCACGTGGGCCTCATAATCACGGCACAGGGGGAAGATGAAGGGGCTGTCACCGGGAAGAACGTCGCCCGGTCCCACCTGGGGATCGGACATGCTTGCGGTGGGTTTGGAAAAATACCAGGGAAGCCAAGGAGGAAAGTCCTGTTTACCCTAAGAAGTCTCATCTTTCTTCTTCCCCATCACACCCCATCACCACATGACGTTCCCAGCACCCTCGCCTTCATTGCCATCCAGCTTGAACATCCTTGCCCTCTCTTGGCATTGCGATTGCTTCCACTGCGTTACTCCCTGCATGACCCAGTTTCACATCCCAAATCCGGTTGCCACACCTGTGTCTCCCTGCCCACATTTCTTCCCCTGTATGTAATGCTCTCTGCTCATTCCTCTTGGATTTCATCCAGGCTTCTTGCCAAGGGAGATGCAATCCCTTCCCTAGCTGCTTCATCTCCCTCACCCATCCTTATCAGAGGTTGCACTATCTCTGGGCTATCTCTTCCTCTCCCTTCTCCTATTCGTTTATCTGCTCTCATCACCTCCTTCACCTGTGCTCTCCAGGCATGTGATGACAGCTGTCTCTACAAGTGCTCTTCCTCCACTTCTGCTTTAAACTCTTCAGTCCTACAAACTTTGGTGGTCCTTCTCCAGTGTCCATCTGCCCACTCCTTCCTTGCTCTCAGGGTTGGGAAGAAGTTCATTGAAGATGGCCATATTCTCTCATTCATCTCACACAATCTTTGCCATCCTGCCAGAATTGGTTTTGACCCATGGCATAAGAAATCATAGAATCATAGAATGGTTCAGGTTGGAAGGGAACTTGAAGATCATCTAGTTCCAATCCCCCTGCCATGGGCAGGGACAACCTCCACTACACTAGGTTGCTCAAAGCCTCATCCAACCTGGCCTTGAACACTTCCAGGGATGGGGCAGCCACAACTTCTCTGGGAAACCTGTGCCAGTGCCTCACCACCCTCAATGTAAAAAATTTCTTCCTTAGGTCCAATCGAAATCTCCCCTCTTTCAGTCTAAAGCCATTGTCCCTTGTCCTGTCACTACATGCCCTTGTCCAAAGCCCCTCTTCAGCTTTCTTGTAGCCTCTTTAGGTACTGGAAGCTGTCAGAAGGTCTCCGCGGATCCTTTTCTTCTCCAGGCTGAACAGCCCCGACTCTCTCAGCCTGTCTCCATAGCAGAGGTGTTCCAGCCCTCGGATCATCTTTTTGACCTTCCTCTGGACCCGCTCCAACAGCTCCATGTCCTTCTGATGTTGGGAACCCCAGAGCTGAACGCAGCACTGCAAGTGGGGTCTCATGAGAGCAGAGCAGAGGGGCAGAATCCCCTTCCTCGACCTGCTGCCCACGCTGCTTTGGATGCAGTCCAGGACACGACTGGCTTTCTGGGCTGCCAGCGCACATTGCCAGCTCATGGTGAGCTTCTCATTAACCACCACCCTCAAGTCCTTCTCCTCAAGACTGCTCTCAATCCACTCTCTGCCCAGCCTGTACTTGTGCTTGGGATTGCCCCAACCCATGTGCAGGGCAAACCCTCCACACCACAACATCACCACTGACAGGGATCATGGTGATGACAACTGGGAAGAACCGAACAACCATGGTAAGTAGAGTGAAGGCAGGAGGGTGAGAGTCGTTACAGCAAAGTGCAGGGTCACGCACCAAGCAAAGAGCCTTCACCTCAAAACGGCCAACGAGAAGAAAGACATGGATGCAACAGTCATGGCCTACAACAAAGCTATTCCATCACAGCAGTGAAAAAGGGCATTCAGCATCTGGTGAGACATTTCCAGTTGAGAGAGTGAAGCATTAATGCTCATGTGCATGTCAGTCCTGGTAGATCCTTGCAGCGCGCATCTTTTTGGTCCACTATGTTGAAAAATCTCAGATGGGAACATGTTTGGGAGATGGGAACATGTATGGGAAATGGCAACCGGAAAATGGAGAGGGACAGGGAGCCTAAAGCCACTGAGCTCTGCCGGGCAGGGAAAACCTCAACGGAGATGATAGGGTGACTTCTCTCTCTACACCTATCAAGAGATGTCATCAAGGAGGTGAAAGAGCTAATGAAGTTGAAGAGCAAGAGGGGACACAAAAGCAAGTGCAAACTGGTCTCAGATAAACACCAGCAGGACACCGGACAGAGACTTTTAAGCATCTGAGAAGTGAGATGCTGGAAAGTCCTCCAAAGAGGTGCCCTGGAACAAAATCCTCACTCGTTCAAAGGGGGGATTTAAACATGACTGATCCATTTGACCCCACAGGACCTAATGAGATCAGCCCCACACCTCCAAGCAGCAGACTCCCAGACTGAGGCTTCGAGGTCTGATGTCAGCCCAGGTGTTATGGCAGTATTTCCCTGCCTGGGTGCAGGAACCTACATCTGACCTAGTCAACCTTCAGAGCCAACGAAGAGAGGAGGATGTCTGGGCCACCACTATCTGCTTCTCAACCAGTTTTGGGGTTGGTTGGGAAGGTTTTGGCTCCTCTGCAGTCTCCTGCCTGCAGCCACTCCCCGACTCAGAGTTCAGTGATCACCCATCAAAGTTTTCTTTCTTGTTGCATTTGCTGTAGCTGTTTTCCAAAGAGCTCCATCCCAAACCCACAAGCAACCACAAGCAGGGAGGGTTTTTTCCTCCTTATTTTCTTCGAGGCAGGTGAGACAAATACTTTTCAACAGATATTCCTGAGCATTTATTTCCTCCTGTCTCTGTCCCTTCTTGCCCTCACCTTGATTTACCTCTTAACCTCCTTCCTTCCTTGATGAGATTGGCTGAGGTTGCAGGAAAGTGAAGTTGTCAGATGAGCCTGTCTCCAGCCCATGGGATTTTCCCCCTTAAGGGAGCCAGGTTCAGCAGTACCAGGAATGGAGCTGCCACAGGACAGGATAATGGCTTGCGACTGGAAGATGCCTGCATCAAGCTATGGGTTTGCTGTCTCCTCCATGTACAGCACAGCCATCAACGTGCATCTCCATCAGCCCCTGTACTGGGGTACAATGGTTTGCCTGGTGCCACCCTAGAAAGCAGCCACAGAGCGGGAACTGAGCAGCTGAGAATCAGCTCGGTGGGACCAGATCTAGAGGTGACAGTGACAACCAGGTTGAACATAAGCCCACAGTGACTCTCCTCATGAGCACAGCAAATCAGCCCTGGGAGCTGTGTTCAGGTCGGACATGAAGAAGTCTTCACTGGGAGGGTGGTGCAGTCCTGGGACAGGCCACCAGAAAGGTGGGGGATCATAGAATCATGTCCATCTTTGGAGGTTTTTCAAGACTTGGTCACATAAAAACACAGGCATCCTGATCTAGCCTTAGCAATAAAATCACAGAATCATAGAATGGTTTGGGTTGGAAGGGATCTCAAAGATCACCTAGTTCCAATCCCCCTGCCATGGGCAGGGACACCTTCCACTAGATCAGGTTGCTCAAAGCCTCACCCAACAGTCCTGCTTTGAGCAGGAGACTAGCCTAGACACTTCCAGAGGTCCTGTCCCATTGAAGAGGGCAGGAGCATCTCTAAGTCCAAGTATGTCAAGGCTGTGCTGGAGCTTCTTCTTCATGGTGTCCCGCAGATCCCACAAAGCTATACTGATGGTGACAACCCAGCTAGACCTGCCACTTGGCTTCCATCCCACCTGAGAGGGAAATGCAAGGCGGCGAGTCACCACACGGAGATGTCAAACCATGAGCAGAAACTCAGTGCAAGAAACTCTTATTTTAAAGATGAGAAAAGCAAGGCATGGCCAACCAAAAGGGGTGACCCAAGGGCTCAGGGCATGCTCCCTACATCTACCCAGCAACACGGCATCAGGCCAGGGTGCAAGTGGAGGTGCTGGGCCACGGCTTTCCCCCTCGGCTGCACTGTCCCAACTTGCTCATCTCCAGTGATGCCCGGGCATGTTCCTGGGGAGGGTTTGCTCCACGGACTGCTCCTAGGATGGATGGGGCTACACTCAGCACTGTCCTCCAATGCCGGGCTTGCAACATGCACCCAGCGCTGGGACAACAGGCTCACTGCTCTGGCAGCCCCTTGCATGGGTTGGGGGAGGTCACGAGAAGTCCTGGGGACATCCAGGATGAAAGGCTGGATGGCAGGGAGACAGTTGAGAGGCTTGGAGGTGCCACTCAGTGCAGTGAGGTGTGGTCCTGCTCTGGGCACCAGTTTAGGTGCGGCCAGAGCCCCACCACACCGTAGCACTTGCTCCTCGGTGTAACATTGCTGCGCACTGCAGCATCCCACATCCGTGTCCCAAAACCTACCTGTGGCTGCAGCTCGGTGATCCGCCAGCTGGGATGGTCTGAGGACATCTCTGCCCACCATCTCCCACTGGAGCCCCACGGTCCTGGACCATGTCTTAGTCTCACGGGTGCTGCAGAACATCTCCAGCTCTCCAGCCCAGGGCTGTGCAGTCCCTGCAGCACGGTCCTGAGCCTGGAGCATCTGGCCTGCTCTTTGCACAGCTCAGCACTCAAAGTACACCAGGTCAAGGGGACAGAGGTGGTCCTTGACCCACCACCTTGCATGGAGCTGCCCAATGGGAGCAGACATCAGGCTGACCCATGGCGCTGTGCCAGCCGCTGGGTCCCAGGGTGGGCTGGCCAAGCTTGGAGAGCTTCATGTGGTTTTATGGTCCCACCTGGACCTACTGTCGGAGGAGCTGGCACTTTCCCTTTCATTCATGATTGCTGTAGCACCCAAGAATATTCTGAGGCAGCCAGATTAAATCTGGGAGGTTCCCATCCTCCTTTTATCCTCTTCCACTTCGTGTTCACATGTGAATGTCCCTGGCAGAGGTTCCATTAGAAACGAGCACCAGGGAGCACCTCTCCTCCCCACCGCACCGAATTAACACATGGGACTCCCTGCTCCAGGATGTGACGGAAACCAAAAGGGCTAAATGCCTTAAAAAAGACGTTTAGAGGAATTCATGGAATACAATCCATCCAGGATCCTATTACACAGCTGCTGCTTTCCAGGAGGGAGTCCCCCAGCCCATGAACCTGCCCTAAATCCTTCACTCCTACACATCGAACCACACCTCCGCCCGAGCCCTTCCACCGCACCCCTCCATCGCCCCTGGCTGCAGGGCAGGACCCCCCTGTCCTTCCCAGCCTTCCTCCATGGAGATGCCCCAGTTGCTGCACCTCCATTTGAAATGACACGCTGAGATTACCCAGTTAGCCAGTTTTTAACAAGCGTGTATCATGTTGCTTTCATATCGTTTCCATTTCCCAATCAACGTGCCATGTGGTATCAAGTCAAACATCTCACAAGAAACCAAAGTCTGCCGTGCGTTCAGGGCCAGGGCTGGGAGGTCATTTGGGGAATCTGGCATCTTAACGCAGTTATAGAATCAGAGAATGGTTTGGGTTGGAAGGGACCTCAAAGATCATCCAGTTCCAAACCCCGTGCCATGGGCAGGGACACCTTCCACTAGATCACATTGCTCAAAGCCCCATCCAACCTGGCCTTGAACACTTCCAGGGATGGGGCAGCCACAGCTTCTCTGGGCAATCTGTGCCAGTGCCTCACCACCCTCAATGTAAAAAATTTCTTCCTTAGGTCCAATCGAAATCTCCCCTCTTTCAGTCTAAAGCCATTGCCCCTTGTCCTATCACTACATGCCCTTGACAAAAGCCCCTCTCCAGCTTTCCTGTAGGGCCTCTTTAGGTACTGGAAGGCTGCTGGAAGGTCTCCCCGGAGCCTTCTCTTCTCCAGGCTGAACAGCCTCAACTCTCTCAGCCTGTCTCCATAGCAGAGGTGCTCCAGCCCTCAGATCATCTTCGTGGCCCTCCTCTGGACCTGCTCCAACAGCTCCATGTCCTTCTGATGTTGGGGACTGCAGAGCTGAACGCAGTACTGCAGGGGGGGTCTCACGAGAAGTTAGGGCCAGGAAAAAAAAAAGGCTAATACAATCATGGAATTGCAAAGGATGATACATACCATGAAAGAAAATATGCAATGTGAGCAGGCAAAGAGCTCTCCCATAGATAGAACTCTTCACGAACTGCTGGCTATCCCTGCCCTGCCCACCAAGCCTTAATTCCTGCTCAGGATCACTTTCCCCATCTGCAAACTTAGATGGAATCCAGGAGAACAAGGCAATGACTTCTTCAACACTAGCCTTGGCTTTAAGAAACCTATTAAAACAGCCACCAAATCCACGGCCAAACAGCACGGCACCATGGCGCGGGAGCCGGCGCTCAATGAGGGGTTGCTTCCCCAACAGGACGATCCACGAATTGTGAATGTTTCAGCAGCAAAATGTTTGCTGGTTATACCAAAGAGATGTTGAATTTTGTCTTTTATGGGATTTTTGGAGTTTTTATCTTTTTTTTTTTTTTTTTTCTTTTCTTTCCCCGATGCGCACAGCCACGGCAAGCCCAGGCACTTAATTAAACAGTTATATGATGTATTGTTTAATAGAAGTTACAATAGGGTAAATGTACAGTTGAAATCAACATGCTAATTTCTAAAGCGATTTAACCTGTAAACCATGCATTTTTTTTAATCAGTCCATCTCTTTTTTTTTTCTCTCCATCAGTAGCTCTGCTAGTGAGTTTTAAGGAAAAAAAAAATCCCTTTAAAGTTAAACCTAATTTACTAAATTTTCCCCTTATTGTGCAACGACTTGTGCAAAAAAAGCTGTTTTCACCACATTAGTTTATGAAACCACGTCCTTCTCCCCCCAACTCCCTCCCCAAAAAAAAAGCAACAGAAGCAGCTAGTGGACAGGGAGGGCTGAGGATGGGGCGTGGGTGGTTTTTTTTGTCAAAATAAAAGAAAATCAGAGAGAGGAGCCAAGGCAGACAGCAACGAGGTGCAGACTTGATTCCAGAAGCCCGACCCTGAGCTGCCCGCAATGATTTTGGGGTGCTGCCCCACGAGTCGGAGGAGCTGCAGGTGGGGTGGATGTTGCCTCTGGCCAAAGCTCCCCCAGCCCCGAGGACCTGGCGCAGCCCGGGGACATGAGAGGGGCTGGAGACCAGGGCAGCAGCAGCAGCTTTGGAGATGAGGTCTCAGCCTGAGCCCCTCTGCCCTCTCCATCTGCTGTTTTTGGGGTGAATCCTGCCCAGAGCGTGGCGTATTGGGGTCGCTTCCCTTAAAAACACAACTTTCCCAGTTGACAGCAGGGATGGGCCCGTCTCAAAGCCATTTGCTGTAGGTTTGTGAGTCGTGCTCCCTTTGAGCTCCTCAGCAGCGGGATAAACACACGAGTCACGCTGGAGGGGGGGGCACAGGGACACTGGGGTCTCTGGGCACCACAGAGCCATCGGAATCGGGGCGCAGAGACCCCAGCAGCCCTGCGGCATTCAGGGACAGGACCTGCACTCAGCCAGGGCACGGGAGGGTGGTTTGATGCTCCAAACCACTTGACGGTCCAGAAAAGCACCAAACCCAACCCAGAATTAAAACGGGAAAAGCCAAGCAGAGGTGCGGCGGAGAGGTGAGGAACAAGCAAGGGCCAAGACTTCTCTGCCTGGGGTTTGGATATTGGCTGGAAGGAGCGATGGAGGGACACCTATGGCAAACACCCCTCACCGGCCTCTTCCCATCACTGCTGCCTCAGGGGGGAAAAGATTTTACCCCAAAACTGACAGCAACTGATGCCACTGGAGCGGGTCCTGCTTCACTCAGCCTCTGCCTTCCCCGCTGTCCCCCAGCACCCTGCAAATATTTTGCGGCCAGCGTGCCATTGCCCACTCTTTCTGCCCAAACGTCCCGTTTCGGTAGCGGCACAAAAGCAGCCAATTTTGCAAGAAAAACGAAACCTAACCAGCCCCTGGAACAAAGCCTCGGCTGGTTTCCCCCCTCTTCGCCACCGTCGGAGCCCGGAATTGCGGCTGGATGTAAAACAAAGTGCAAAAGAGCAAAGAGCATCCGACTTGAACTCCAGCCCTAGGAATAATTAAAAAAAAAAAGAAACAAACCCCCGAAAATCTCCTCCTCTCTCTCGCACACATGCTGACGTCTAACAGAGACCGTCCTCCACAGCTATAGGTCCGCTTTGGGCTGCAAGTTACCACTTTTGAGACCTTATAGAAAACTATTGCCAGTCCCTGGGCTGCCTGCACAACCCCTGAAGGTTATAAAGATGACGAGACATGCAGATGCTTCTGGGGAAGCCAAACTTGTCTTTTTTGTTATTTTTTTTCCCCTACCTGGTGCTGAAATACATTTGCTGGGTGGAGGAAGAGGGGTGGGGGATAACTCAGCCTTTTCCATAGCCACTGCTTAAATAAAAACTACGGAAGGTTCCATGCATGTACCCAGAGGTGTTAATAGCAGCACTGTTTGTTTCGGGGGTCACAAATCTTCGCTTACAGCAGCGAGTTCTGCCCCCCTTTCCCACCGTCCGCCTTAGAAATTCACAGCAACCTTTCCCTCATCAGCAATACCATCCGTATCGCAGGATATCCATCATCAGTAAGAGATTTAAAAGGGAATTTAAGCATCTTCCAGGGTTTTTTAAGCAATCTGTTTAAAAGATTAATTTTATTTTGAGGGATGGAACTGCATCTCTCAGAACAAAAAGTTAATTAGGACCAGAGCACCAAAAATGCCATTTTTCATCCCTTTCCGTGGCTTGTGGTTCGGTGCTTCACCTCCCAAAATCAGAAACCCCCTGAATCTCTCCCTTGGCTGAATCTGACTTTCCCAGCATCGAGTCCCGAGTGCCAGAAGCCGGTTTGCAGGATCCCAATCCCGACCTTTCCAAGCAGAGTTTAAACAAGCGAGGAAATCCACGGCGGAGGGGCACAGCGATGCCGTGTCGCTCCTCTTTGGATGATTATTTTGAGAATTTTGGCTTGGTGGGGACGGGTGGGAGAGCCCAGCTGCAGGATGGGGAAGGCTGGGAGCTGGCTGGAATATCTGAAACAAGGTCTTGCCCAAGTCCCAGCTGCTTTGGGGTTTTTTATGTGTGATGTAATACAGGAGTCACCTCTTGGAGTTTCAAGGTGGGGGTAGAAGCTGGATGCTTTTTTCCACTCACACTGAAGTAGCACAAAGCCCTTCCCCGCATTCCAGGGACCAGAGGCGACACTGCCCGGCAGCGTCTCCTCCTCCTCTTCCCTTCCTCCTGCACCCAGCGCGGAGGAGAGGAAAACCACTCTGGCTGCAAAGCACCGCCTCACCCGGCAGCAAAGCCAGCGGCGGACAAAAACCATTAAAAACGGTGTTTGACAGTCTCTCCTCCCACTGATAACAACTGGAAACACCGGAGTGCCGTACTTGCCACGCTTGCTGACACTCAGCCACGCCGTTGCCAGCATCTGTAGCAGCTTGATTCTGAAGGATATTAAAGTGCTTGTTACTATTTAATGGTCCTTAAGCGAAGCGCTCCGTGGATCGAAGCCTCCCCTGTCTCCGTCGCCATCGGGTAGCTGGGAGTTTTGTTTCCATTTCCATCCTCAGGGTAGGAGCTCGGGTCTGATGCTTGAACCAGCCGATCTCACCTGCTCTTCCCACCCCTTTGGCACTCTCGTCCCTGCGTGTCTCCCATGGCGGCAGCGCCAAGGGACGCGGAGGAGGAATAAAAGCGCCCCGTGGTCCTGCGGCTTGTCGGACATGTCTTGGCTGAAGGGCTGAGGGCTCTCCCATCACTGCCAGGACCAGAAGGACGGGTCTGCTTCCTTTCCCCAGCAATTTGGTGAGGAAGAGCTTCCCATCAGGTAGTTTTTCCTTTTGGGTTGTGCAGGGCTTGGGATGCCAAGATCGAGCCCAGGATGGTTCGCACAAAAGTCCAGCGTTTCGGAGAGCAGGAAAGAGGTCACCAGGGACAGAGTTCATTTTCACTTGACTCCCTGAAAGCTTTTGCTGGGTCATAGGTTTTGCTGCATCTACAAAGATGATCCATTTCTGGCCACGCTAACACCAACTTTCATTCAGCTGCTTCTTTTTTCCTCCACCCTTTTCACAAGGACTTCAAAGAGGCGTTAAGAAGAAGAGAATCTCCGATCCTCCCTCCAAAAGCAAGGAACCATAAGGCCAGGTTTGGTTCTTCCCTCTTATTAATGAAAATAACCCACTGGTCCTCGTGGCAGGAGTCTGACGGGACAGGACGACAGCCCCAGAAGGTCATTCCTGCCGACGTGCCCACCTGCTTGCAGTGTTAAGAAACACGTACCCTTATCAAAAAAGAAAAGAAAATGAAAAAAATTACAGCTGAGGAACAAGGAGAGAAGGCCAAGCATTACCGTTCTCCTCAAAGGCTGCCTTGATTTGAGGGGATGATGTTCATGCACGTTCAGAGCAGAGAGGGGAACTTTGTCCGTAGGCACGTCGGAGCCGGGGGAAGCCGAGCAATGCTGCTCCATGCGGCATCTCCTGCTGCCTCTGCTTCGGGACCTCTAGGAGGTTCCTTCTCACCATCCTGGCCATGGGGTGAGTTTGCCGGGCTGCTCCTCGCATGGCACAAACGGGGCGCTGGCAGGACGCAGAGGGACCCTACCCTATCGCATCGTGTCGGGAGGAAAGGGAAGATGGGACACCAGCATGGAAAAGAGGTCCAAGGAGAGGAAAAAACACCTGAACAGTGTGATGTGGACACCGGGAAGCCCAGCCTGCCTTTGCACCATCCCTGCTGAGCATCCCTCCTCTCCTGCTGGATGCAAGCAGCTGCATCCCGGCCCCGTGAGGCACCTGCCAGATTACGTTCTGGGTCTCCTTCTCCAAACCTATTCAAGGAGGCATCTCTCGAAGCCCTTCTACATCCAGTGCAGGTCCCAGAGACACCAGCATGTCCCAGAGGCAGAGCTCAGGGGGTGCCTATTCTGACTACAGACGCGCGGGAAAGGGTCGCAGCTCCAGCCATCTGCAGGGAATCAGCCCTTCCAGGAAAAAGAGGGGAAAAGTTAGGAAACCAGTTGGCCTCTTTTCCTACCTAAATCCAGTAGGGAAGTTGGGAAGACAAGCTAACAGGTGACCCTCTTTATAAATGTGTGCTCCTTTCACTGGAGCCTGTGAAAGAACCTGAAACCGCGACTCCTCCCTTGATTTTTCCTTCTCGTTTGTTCTGCAACTGAATAAGTTAACAAAAGGAAGTCAGACCCATTCTTTCTATTAGGCTTATTAAAAAAAAAAAAAAAAGGTCTGAGTGTGAACTTCTCTCTCAGGCTTCAGGATTTACCATCATTTTACAAACCCCTGAAAATAGGAGTTTATAATGACATCCCGGCACTGCCTTCGCGAGCGGTGCCACCTCTTCTCCCCGGGATTGTTTAACAAGGAACATTTTGTCAGCAGGGTTAAGTTTCATGAATGCTATACAGGTGAATAAAAAAATACAGATATTTTCTTTGAACAAGAATCTCAAGTCCAGGCGCGTGGAAGGCTGCGGTGTTGGGACGGGCGCGGGTGGGACGTCCCCGAGTCCCTCATGAGTGATGGCTGTTGATGAGGCTGCGGAGCTGCTTGGCCACGGTGTCTATCAGCTTCTGCTTGTCCCTCTCGTTTTTCCGAAACTGGGCAAAAACGTTGTTTTTTCTGCTCGTGTCTCTCATCCTGCGCAGAGCAGAAACAGGTTATGGCACAGGTATCGCTGCTCAACGTGGCAACCAAGCCCCACGAAGGAACTGCACGTAAACTGCCCGTGTTCAGGCTCTGACAGAGGAGGTGACTGCATCTAAAGGCTCTACCCCAATTTTTATCATGTATTTGTGTAAAGACAGGCATACCAAGCCATGTATAGGCTTTACACACTCTGCATTTTTGCTTTAAACCCCACAAATCCCAATCAATGTCTCCATAGGGTCTATCTCTACCACCAAAATGCATGAAACCCTAAAGCCTCTCATCCTCCCCTTCCAAACAGCTCTTGCTACGGCCCCAGGTCATCCCATGAAGCGGTGAATGACAACACCGTAACATTAGGAGGAAATTAAAAAAATTAGCATCAAATCCACAGCATTAAGACTTCTTATTTGAAATGGTGCATTGCATGCGGCCAAGAGATGCAGCTTTTGCGGCAGCCGGAAAGCTTCGGAGTTGTGAACTTAAAATATGATACAACATAATTTGTGTTAAAGGAAGGAATCCAGCCCTTTAAATTGGTTTCCTCAATTTAAAAATCTTCTTGAGATTCGTATTTCTTTAAAATGACATTGAACACATGAAGTAGCATGCTGGCCTCCACGAGGTCTCCAAAAAGCCATCGGCGGGTGGTGGGACAGGGGCTGAGGAGCTCTGTCTCTCTGTGTCATGCAAAGCCGGGGGTCATGCACGCCTGCGGTTGTGGATGTGTATTTTGGGGAGGTAGGGAAGGGGGTGGGGGTCAGGTCTCGTTGCACACTCCAAGCATGAGCTGGGCATGTGCTGGGAAGGGAAACCACCTGCCAAGGGTCAACCCTTCAACAGCTTCTGAAGGTATCAGGCTCCCAACATCCAACTGGCTGGTTCTCAGACGGCACTGCTTTTTTGTAATAACACAATTTGTGAACAATTTTCTCAGTAAATCAGATCTGGCAGAGGCAGATGGCTTTGGGCAAGTCACCTAAGTCTGTCTTTTTGGCTTTGGAGATCTAAATGAAGCATTAAAGTGACTGGGACACAGCTCTGATAGTCCCGGGGAAGTTGTCGTGTTGTCAAACCAGGAGGTTTTTGAGTCAACTGAGCACAAATCAAACCTCTTGAAACTTATTTAACCTATCAAATAATAATTTAAAAAAATCTAAAGGTTTTTCATGCTTCAGTCTTCCTAAAAAGAGCCAAAGGGAATCTGAAACGTTCCCAAAAACATCCAGCGTGGAGCTGGAAACAAGGAGAACGACTTTACCCCAAAGGCTAATTTGCTAAAGTTGTAAGTGCCCAAAGACACGGGACTACAATCAAGCTGCTTTCTCAACAGTATACAAGACACCTGGAGTGCTTTTATCCAGCAAAATAACGATGAGTTTTCTTCTTTCTCTATTTTTTGTAACGAAAGCAGGTTCCAGCTGCTCCACCACAAGAACCAGGGAGTGATGGCCCAGAGGGGAAGCAGGCTTTTCGAGTTGGGAGGTGTCACAGCACCAAGAATTTTGGAAATAACTGTCCTCCTGCATGACACCCGCTCCTCCGGCACTGCCGGACGGCTCCAGCGGCACTCAGAGCACTTTACCAGGAGGGCTGAGAGCTCTGGTCCTATTTCACAAGCTACGTGGGGCCATCAGAAGTGCTGAAAGTAAACCTGTACCTTCAGAAACGTCCACCAGCACTGTTCCCATCACTCTCCATCTCTGTCTGCTGCAGTTTCCCCAGGAACACGTGGGGAACATACGGCAGAGCATCCTCTGCCCTAAGAGCCCATCCTGGGAGCCATCTCCGATCCCGTGCGACCTGTTCAGGTCCACAAAATGGTTTCGAAGTAATGCATGCTGTATGCAAGAAAACCTTTGCATGTGTTGGAACGATTACAAAGGAGTTGCATGGATAAAGTGATCGGATCGGGATGCAAAAGCAGTCGGAGCACTGATCCCACAACAAATCCACGTAGGGGATCTGTTAAACTGGGGACGAGTGTCTGAGAGGGATGGGAGCTGCTGGTATCTCCAGACACCATGTGAAGGTAGAGGCACTATGCTATTAAGGATTATTAATGAATTAAGTTGCCTACAGGACACAAAATCCTGCAGCGTTTGGGTAGTGCTGTGCCAGGGGCCAGGCAGTGGTGGAAGTGGCTGCACCCCTGGGAGAGGCTGAGCTCACAGATTTGCTTGAGGAGACCACGCCAGCTCCGGTCCCACCATGGGAGCCCTGCAGACAGACACTGAGCCAACACCAATGTGGTCAATGTCAAAGGTGATGGCAAAGCCGAACATCGTCCTGGCTCTTCCCCAGCATTTGTCTATAGGAACTGCCTGGACCCTGATCAAGTGGTGCATCCAAACACCAAGAACATCAGCTTCGCAAGAGGGAGGCAATGCTTTGGAGCAGCTATGCAGCTCTTTGGAGGACTGACACTTTTATCTCTTTAAGGATGTGCCTGCAGAGCCCTGGGACAACCGAGCCCAGTTTCATAACGTGGTCCCTGTTAGCACAAGAATTAAAAGTAAGAGGGAGGGAAAGAGAGAGCTCAGCGCCGTCCCCACCCCTGTCAACAAACACCACCTTCAGTAGAGCCAGGCTTTGTTTAAATTAATCTATAAGGAAAAAAAAGCAACGGAGTAAAAGCTCCTCTTTTAGCTCTAATTAGTGCATTTGAGACGATAAAGTTACCGGCGGGAAGGGTTTCAAAGCCAGCTTGCACTTAGATCGCTTAGTGCTCCGTTTAAATCAGACAATCGAGTCACTGGGAGGTGAGGGTAAAAGCCCAAGCGAGCAGCATACTTACACTCGTGATATCCTACGGGGGGGTGTGTGATTAGGAAAAGAGATAAGGATGAAAACAGGTTACAAATCGAACCAGTGGATCAGAGTTTCCCATCGCGGCGTCAGCAAAGCCGGGCTGCCTATGGAGAGGGCTGGGGAGGTGGCATGGAGCGCGGAGGGGAGCTTGGTGTGGAGCCTCAGGAGAGCTGGAGCTGGTGGATGATGCATGGAGACTCCTCAAAAGGGCTGAGGCCTGAGCAGGGACGGGGCAGAGCCTGCCACCAGGATGCGGGAGATGCGAGTGCCAACCCGGTTGGCTCCACTGGGGCTGCCACCAGAATGCAAATCTGATCCGTGAGGACGGCCCTTCAAATGACATCCCTTTCGGGGAGAAGGCTGGCAACCCAAGCTGGGGTTTGTGGCTTTTTAATGCCACCACCGAGCACAGACACTACACGCTTGAGTGATACCTGGGGAAAAGGGCTGGGAGCACAGAGCTGCCCTCCTGCTGTCCTGCTGCCTTCTCAGCAACTGCCCCAGGTCCCAGCTCGCTGCCTGCTCCCAGTTCCCTGGCTCTTCCAGCTGCTTCATGTCCAAGCTCTGAGATTTTTACCTGTTTATTGATAGCTCTGAATATACCTCAAGCTCTTCCATCATGGATGTCAGGTTGCGAATACGCTGCAAGTAACACAACATATTGCACAACGCAGAGAAAAATGGACCTAAACCCAATGCTGTCATGTATAAAAGTGCTTCACACACAATAACTACCTGAGTTCAGTCCCTGTGTGCTGCACTGATAACACTGGGATGTCATGAGTTGCTGTGAAATTGGCTGTTCTCCTCTGCGGGCGAGGAGGTGGTGCGGTTATGTGGAGCACAGATAACACAGATGCAACTCCAAAGCTCAGAAGCACACCAAGGTCAGTCTTCCAGAAGTGTAGCCCCAACTCTAAACTAGTCACCTCCTCTTCTGCAAGCAACAAAGAAAGAAAGGAACTCCAAAACCCAACTCTAACTTCTCCTGAGGATCTGATTTCATAGTAAACTGAACCAAATCTAACTGCAACTGGCTCATCCTGCCTGCTCCGCCATGCAAGACTTAGCAGTGGAGTGTCCATGGCATGGCTGCTTGGAAAATTATTAATTATCATTTTTGGTAAGTTACTCTTCTGTCAGATCAGCTGGCGACCAGCTGTGGGGTCTGATGGCAGCAAAGGGGCAGGAGTAGGGCTAATCCTCACAGTGAGAGCCTGGAAGTCTACTGCAGAAAGGGTCATCTGGGCCACCTCCTACCATAGGTAGGGTGAGTGACCAGTGGCACTTCTCTCCCACATGCGAGAGGACTTACAAGCAAAGCCAATCCCAGTTTTGGTCTGCAGCAAACTCATGGGCTTTCCCTCCTTGCTGCTGGCTTGCAGGACTGGCACAAGCCTCCTCGTTGTTCTGCAGGAGCGATCACAAAGCCCCGCAGAGGCCATGCAGCGCTCGCCCAGCATGTCATAAAATCACAGAATGGTTTGGGTTGGAAGGGACCTCAAAGATCATCCAGTTCCAACTCCCCTGCCATGGGCAGGGACACCTTCCACTACACCAGGTTGCTCAAAGCCTCATCCAACCTGGCCTTGAACACTTCCAGGGATGGGGCAGCCACAGCTTCTCTGGACAACCTGTTCCAGTGCCTCACCACCCTCACTGTAAAAAATTTCTTCCTTAGATCTAACCTAAATCTCCCCTCATTCAATTTAAAGCCATTGTCCCTTGTCTTGTCACTACACGCCCTTGTCAAAAGTCCCTCTCCAGCTTTCTTGTAGCCCCTTTAGGTACTGGAAGGCTGCTAGAAGGTCCCCCTGGAGCCTTCTCTTCTCCAGGCTGAACAGCCCCGACTCTCTCAGCCTGTCTCCATAGCAGAGGTGCTCCAGCCCTTGGATCATCTTTGTGACCTCCTCTGGACCCGCTCCAACAGCTCCATGTCCTTCTGATGTTGGGAACCCCAGAGCTGAATGCAGCACTGCACTGGGTTCTCACGAGAGCAGAATATAAATAAAACAGGATTTTCTATTCGAGCTCCCACTCTCCACCCAGGGGTGCAATCATTGCTCACTGGATCCCGTCCAGGCACTGCGCAATGGGACGAGCTGCTGAAACCCGCACTTGGCCAAAGTAAGATGGGGGTGAAAACTCTGCCAGGTGCCCAGACCCTCACTCACTTTTCCAGCAGGACGAGGGCCGTTGTTGGGTTCACGCGAAGATACTTGCACGTGGGTTGCCCATAGTCAGCCAAATACGTCGACCAGTCCCACTGGATGAACAGATCCAAGAGCTGCAGCAGCCGCCGGAAAGAAAAAACAAACAGAAATAGAAGATTTGAAAAAACTGGCAAGAGATCAGGGGGTTTATCTGCAAGCTGGCAAAGATCTTGGGCAGGTGGCACCAACCACAAAAAATGGTTCACAGTCTTTATTAATTAATTTATTATTATTCTGCTAATATTCAATTATGAACTTATCCGTGCTTAATTTATTAACATTTAATATTGATTTGTGTGTGGCGATATTCATTTAGCCATAGTTCTCTCCTGCTACATTACCTCTGTTTTTGGGGTCAACCAGTGGTACAGGGAACAGGAGGACTGAGACACCCCAAGAAGGTCGATGGCAAAGAGCCCCAGTGCCCTGGTGCTCTCGGCTACAGCAGGAAGGCACTTCTGGGGTCAAAGTCACCCCAAATTTCTTCTGTCCCTCAAATAACCCTCGGCACAGTTTGAACCATGTCGCAAGGTTTTCTCATCATGCTTGCTCCATCCCCACACCTTCCCAGCACTTTGTAAGTGTCTCTAATGACGAGAGCTCCCTGGGGAGGTGTGGGACCCATCCAGGAGCTCAGGGGTTTCTCTTAGGTGAACGCAGATACCAGAAGAAACTGGGAGACCCAGGTGGTTTCCAGACATTTGTAAGAGAAACCATCAGCCTCCGGCAGGGGAGGGAGGAAAAAGTGGATTAGTTCAGCCGTCTGTGACGGTCTCTGCTCCGGACCCCCAAAATTCACCTCTGCACAGGACCCCTTGGGTGCCCCATAACTCCCAGCTGATTTGAGTGAGGGACAAGCAAACTACAGCCCAGGTTTCCTACATGTCCTCTTCCACTCCACCTTTCACATCCTTATTTCCCTTAAAACCCCAACAGGAGCCCCAACATCTTTCCCACACGAGGACCTCTTCGCCCCTAAGAGGACTTCCCTCTCCACCCACCCACAAGAGCACAGCTGAGGTCACAAGAGATGTAGCCTTCATCTCCATCATCTAAAACACTTTAATTAAGACCGGCTAAGTTACCCCCCCAACCTTCTGCCTTTGAGAGCTGCTGTGACCACTCTATTGCAGGACAGGCTGCCAAGCACACGGACGTCTTCATTGCCCATGTCGGCGCGTCCCGGCGCCCACCACTGAAGCCCGGAGAAGAAGGACCATCCCGCGGCCAAGCGAGGACCATAGAGGGCTCATTGTCCCCGCGTCTCCATGGTTTTCCTGGAGACTCCAGCACTGTTTAACAACACATCCCGCGCCGCCAAGAAGGGGATTTGGCTCCTCCGAGACCTCAAGGTACAAAACAAAAATGTGCAACAAGATTCTTTTTGACTATGTAGGTCAGGGCAAAGAAAACAAGCTGTCAGGAACAATCCCCTGGGCTGGCGGGGGGGACGGATTAGCTGGGACCTAAGAGGGCCTTTCCAGCCCGCGGTCCCGCGCGGCTTTGTACGGCGGGTCCATTGTGTTAACTACAAACCCGAGTTGAACATCATCGGCAGGAGTTTTTTTCCAAAGGGCACCTTCAAGGGACAACCTTAAATATGATTTCACAGGCTCTTTTCATACAACACAGTGAGGCCAAAACTCTTCTGTCGGGTTCGCCGGCTGCCGGGGGGAGCTGCATGGTTGTACAGGCTAAATCGGATCCCCCGCAACGCGCCAAAGTCCTCTCACTGGTGCAAGACCCCTTCTCCCCCCTCCTCGACCCTGGGAGGCTGAACGTGTCTCTGGCAAACCATGAACGAAGCAGCATGAGTTATTAGAAGTGATGATTAGAAGCGAGTTAGGAGAAGATGAAATAAAAAGCATCAGGAGGTGTTAGGAGGCTTGGAGAGATGGCAAAGGCTCGAGGAACTGTGCAGGAGCTCAGAGGATGGGGTAGGGAAGGGCTTGGAGAAACCTCCCACGCATGTCTCGGAAAGAGCATGGTCAATCCAGCATGGAGAGATTTTTAAGCAAAAGTCAGATGAATGGCCGTTGAGGACAGCTCAGGCCTTGCTCTCCAGCCAACACTCACCATTCCCACCAGGGCCAGGTGACGAGTGGCTAGGACGGCTAACAGCCCTTGGCCCCACAGCCATCCCTGTCCCACAGCTCTGCTGCAACTCAGTTTAACTCAACCAGGTTGAAGCAATGCAGCTCTCCCACACGAGGCTGCCAGGCTGCCGGGCTTTGCCAGCGTTGAATGCGCACCACCACACCTTCCCTTGTGCTGGTTGGCTGGAGGGATGGATGGAGTAAGTCATGTTATGGACCTGTTTTAACACGGACCTGTTGGAGCAGGTCCAGAGGAAATCATGAAAACGGCTCAAGGGATGGAATACCTCTGCCATGAAGACTGGTTCAAAAGAGTTGGGGTTGTTCAGCCTGGAGAAGAGAAGGCTTCGGGGTGATCTTATTGCGGCCTTTCAATACTTAAAGGAGGCTTATAAGAAAGATGGAGAGAGAGGCTACAAGAGTGCACATCTGAGAGAAAATCCCAACAATATGGGGGTGCTGGTCAACAGCTGGCTGAACAGGAGCCAGCAGTATGACCAGCTGGCCAAGAAGGCCAACAGCATCCTGGCTTTTATCAGAAATAGTGTGGCCAGCAGGAACAGGGAAGGGATCAACCCCCTGTACTCAGCACTGCTGAGGCCACACCTCGAATACTGTGTTCAGTGTTGGGCTCCTCTCTACAAGAAAGACACGGAGGTGCTGGAGCCTGTCCAAAGAAGTGCAGCGAAGCACTGGAGCACAAGTCTTATGGGAGTGGGTGAGGGAACCAGGAGTGTTCAGCCTGGAGAAAAGGAGGCTGAGGGGTGACCTTCTCGCTCTCTACAACTACCTGAAAGGAGGTTGTAGCAAAGCGGGGGTCGGTCTCTTCGCTCAAGTAACAAGGGATAGAATAAGAGGAAATGGCCTCAAGTTGTGCCAGGGGAGGTTTAGATTGGATATGAGGAAAAACTTCCCCAAAAGGGTTGTCAAGCATTAGAACAGGCTGCCCAGGGAAGTGGTGGAGTCATCATTCCTGGAAGGATTTGAAAGATGCAAAGATGTAGTGCTGTGGGACATGGTTTAGTGGTGGACTTGGAAGTGCCAGGTTAATGGTTGGACTGGATGATCTCAAGGGTCTCTCCCAACCTAAATGATCCTATGACTCTAAATAAGACCCAACCTAAACGCATTCCCACCCCGGGCTGGACCTTCCCCGAGTGCTGGGAGAGCCAGACCCCCCGGCTGGCTTATGACAGTGACGGATCGCCTGTGTATTTTACAACTGTTTGCTCACATCCATCTTGTCGGCGAGGCGAGTCTGAGGCTGGCCGGGGCCGGCACCTTTGGCCCCCGGCTGCCATGCGGCGCGGGGCACTGCCAGTGCTCACAGGGCTCTGCCGTGGGTCGCGCTCCATCGGAGAGAGGTCCTGCAGGAGGAAGCCCGACGGCTTGAGACGAGCTGTCTCACAACAATTTATCTGTCACATAAATGCGGTTTTATTGGTTTTACTGTTTCAACTTTTCACCTCTGCTGCTAAATCTGAATGACCAAAAAAAAAAACCCCAAACCAGAAAGGAAAGGAAAAAGCCGTCTGCGCCACCGGCGCTGGGCTGCGGCGGGTCTGCCGGGGGAGATTCCAAATAAAATATGCAAATACCATTAATTCTTCCAACTAGAGTCTCCTTTTCAAGGCTATAAATCAACTTGACAGCACATACACTGGGGGGAAAGGAAAAGAAGAGGTTGGGGGGGGAGGAAGAGGAGTTTTTACCGTGATGATACGAAAGTGGAAGGAGGCTGGGGGGCTGCCGACGCGCCGGGTGTGCAGAGCCGGGCTGTGAGTCCGTGGCTTCCCGTGGCATGGGAAGCATCTCTGCTGCAAGAGCGGGGAGAGGGTCACGTATCTATTTATAAAAATGAAGGAATGGAGAACGGTTTGAGTGTGCCTCCAAAAGACAGGTCCTGAAACAAAACTAACTAGTTTTATACACTTCTATGAGCTTTTACACGGTGATTCGAGAGAGGGAAACCTTGGAAAGAAAGAAATAAAAGCGGAACCAGTTCCCAAATCTGCCCCAGGCTCCTCTTGACAGGGGTTGAGAAGCATTTTCTCCCCATCTCCCTCAGTTCCACCTCAAAAAAACGCTTCCTTCTCACTCCCCTTGTAACATCACCAGCTCAAACTCTTCAAAACTAGTTGTTTTTTCTCAAAGCAGAGGCGCATGCTTATGGCCCTCGCACCAAATACAGGGCGAGGCTGGTGGCAACTTCATCACACGCCGGTGGCAAAGGGGACACGGCAACGACTTTGGAAGCTTCTCCCTGCAGAGGCAAAGCAAAGGGGGATGGTACGTTGTGTCTGACACGAGACGACAGTGCTAAACGTGATAAACTTCTTGCAGCTGAGCCAGAAATAATGTCATGTGAACCCAAATCAACTCCAAGCGCAGTCTGCAGGTTCTGCCGGCACCTCTGGAACGAGAGCAAAGAGAGCACCAGCGTTTGCACGCTCGCACCAGCGTCACAGAGGGCTCTGCGCAAACCTGGGAGGTGACACATGGTGGCTAGAGATGAAGATGGCAGGAAAGGGAGACTCATGGTTACTCAGATGAAAATAAATCCACATAAAACCCCCTTGTCCTATCTCAGAGCAGTCAGGATGATGTCGTAGGGATGACTCTAGATACGGGATCGTATCAGCCCCAAGGACTTCTCATCCCCTCCTCAAGTCTAAGAGATGAAGGTCAAGTATTGCGGGACAGATGAAAATTCCTGAATTCTCCAACTTCATGAAACATCTGGCTCTTTTTTTTTTCTCTTTTCCCTCTTCTGAACTGATGCAGTGTCACTCTGAGCATCCATGAACAGGGATCTGCACCCAGATGCTTTGACCTGCAGGAAACTTGAGGCTCACCAAAGGCTCTGGGCTCATGGACATGTCAAAGAAATGTCTTACAGTTCATTCACTGGAACAACTTCCCTGGAGATGTGATAGAGTCGCCACTGCTGGAGGTTTTCAACATGTGATTGGGCAGTGTGTTAGATCATCTCATCTAGGCTTCCTTTACCACCAGAGGTTGGATGAGATGATCTTTCAAGGTCTCTTCTAACCTGGCTGTTCTGTGATTCTGTCCTAGAAACGAACACCTCTTCCCCTCCGATCCACTGCGATACTCACTCCCAGTGACAGAGAGAGCATCAAGACAGCTTGAAAAGGACTTTCCTCTGCCAACATCATCAGAGTATCAGTAGATCCACCAGCAACGCGACACTGCGAGGGCTGGTGGGAAACATCCAATACAGAACTAAACCTTCCCTTTGATAAAAGCCCATATTAGGGAATTTTCATGTCCCTGCAGCTCTTAATTACTCTTTTAGTTTATTTTCCTCCAAGCACATGTACAGCAGGAGAAAGACTCTTCTCTCCTAGGAGTTACTGACTTTCCGTGGTGTTCAAGGACCACGTGTTGGAGCTGGCCGGAGCCAGGCTGCAAGGTGTTACTGCCTGACATGCCTTCTACAAAGCCCCAACTGCTATTAAAAAAACCCCAAACAAACACCATCAGCATGCATGCACACACACCAAAGGATAAAAAGGGAAAAACAACTCAAGACCATTAGCTGGCAAATCTTGCAACCTGTTTCAATAAATTTAAATGCAATTACCCCAGATTTCTCACATCCAACTGAGCTAACGGAATTAGGAGTTGACTCGCTTCATCTCAAAGCAGGAGACAGCCAGGCATCTGCAGGAGCCTGGCCTGCGTCTAGGTGGTGCCAACAGCGGGTGCGTGAGATCTTCCTTGCGATGGGTTTTTGGGGGAGGTTCAAATCAACATGGAAGAGACAGCTACGCCGCAGGGTTATGGTCAAGCTTTCCTGATGAGCTTTATGTTCCCTGGATGCCAGGGCACAGAGAAGTAATTAAGTCGGGTTTGGGGGTTTCCCAGCTGGAGGCAGCACTCTTGCCCCGAAACCTGCTGAGGGTCACATTCATGAGCAACTGCTCTTGCTTTCTAGGGGCACAAGGAGGGAATATTTTCAGAATCAAGCTGAACCCAGCTCTAAAAAGCTCTATTATCCCTTCTTATCCTTATAACTTCGAAGTCTGATGCTCCTCTTCCTTGGTCTTTGTTGTGGGCAGCATGCAGAACAGTCTTTGACCTGACACCTTCTACAAACCAGCCGTGCTTTAGTTTCCAAGAGATCACACTGTTAGCTTTCAAACCTACCAAGACCTTTTCTTTAAAAAGCTCATTTTGCTGATTTAATGCCACAGCTCTATCGAAAGAGGTGACAAGATGCTCAGAGGAAGGTAGCACTTGGGTCTTACCATCATACCACCTAAACCCACCTGTATGAAGGGACAAGACGCTTCCAGCAGGACCGGAAAACACACAGGTAAGACCTGGTCTTGCTGGGTACCTCCATAAAAGCACGAGAAACTACTGAATTCAAACCAGTGCCAACTCCCAGCTTGCCCATGCCTAAGCTTGCCCACAACGCATCCCACCACTGGCTGAGCAGCCCCTACCACCAGCGAGCGGGTAATTGTTACAGAGTACAAAAACCCAAAGAGTTTCCAACATCAGCAGCCACAGACAAGTACATTCAAAATAATTTATTTTGGTGAGGTTTCAATTATGCCTCGTGGGAAAGTAATGCTGAAAGAGAAAGAAATACTCTAACCCATGGGGAGACACGGGTTTGGACAATAGCATTACTAAGAAGAAAAGGCACCAGGAATTGGAACATGATGTTTGTTCGTTTACTTGTGAAAGACACGGAGGGTAAAATCGTGGCCTAAATGAAAGCGGTGGCAGATTTGTCACCAGATTCACTGGAAATTAAGATTTACTCTATGTACGGAGTGTACTTTGGGCAAGGGGGTGGACAGCACCCGCAATAACCTGACATTGCACAAGCCAACGCGATGCACAAGGCAAGGGATCGAGGCACATGGAGCTCAGGGAAGGTCAATCTTATTTTAGGTGCTTATCAGATGGACTTCTAGGAGTTACTGTTGATCACAGAGTACTGTCCATTCTGCTTGGACCTCTCTGGAAGGCACAATAACTTTATGCTCAAGTGATCCCTCCAGGTCACCAGGGCAGATGTCCCACCTGGGGCTGTCCTTACTCCTAAACGCTCATGCTGGAGGGAGGAGAACCGATTCCATGTTCCCCATCTCACATTTCAACCAGGTCGATTTTGCAAGTTAGGGCAGCAATTTTATCTTTCCTTTTTTTTTTTTTTTTTTTTCCTTCTGTTTACTTATATCTGCAAAAGTGAAACAGCTCTTGGAAAAAACGAGAAGAATCTGGAAAGATTTATGGCAGACAGGACAGTATGTAACGGAGAGAGCTTTGAGACTAACACGCCCTAATCTGTGCAGCCTGGATTATTTTCAGATTCGTATTATTGCCTGTTTATAGCTTTTTGTATTTCTTACACCAGCTTGCCAGGGGAAGCTCTCCAGAAAGCTTTTCGCCTGCACCATGTGTGCAGAAAAGGTCTTCTGGTTTTCCATCTGCAAACATTTCTCGTTTATTAGGAGGAAAACCTCTGGCTTCCCATCTGCTTTGAAGTCACACTGTAATTACACAGGTTGACTTTCCTACTGTTTCAGAAGATAGTTATTTGAAGGGTCTCGTCAAAAATCTTCACAAAGACAATTTCACCTGAGAAATGTTGTGTTTCTAATCGTGAGTCGCAAAAAAAACCTCCCTTTTGGGTTAAAAATGGCTTTGAGGAATCCACCTTCTCCTCCCAGCCTGGGACATAAAACCACATGAAGGAGCCATGAAAGGTTGTTGGGCTTCAAGAGAAGTGACGCAAAGCAGCCCGAGAGTGGAGGGTGAGGACTTTGCGGATTAGCATGTCGTGTTACGGTGACAGTCTCGAAGACAGCTGGAAAGTCCCAGCCAGCTTTGTTCACGCTCCTACTGCCTTTGATGGTGTAGGATCGTGGCTTTAGTCATTTGCTGGAGGCTTGCCCACAGGGAAGGCTACACTGAATTCTAGGGAAATCCCACGTTTCTGTGACCGTTACAAAGCACCGTGCAATGCTGCTCGAAAAAAAAACATAAGGCATGAAAATTATTTGGTATGAAATACTGCCGGGATTGTGATGTTTCGGAATAAAATCAGTTGGTTCTAGCGATAACCGCCCAGATGGGGGATTTTTATGAATGGCCAAAAGAACAAAAGGCAACTCTGCCCTGCGGGGCTCAGTAGCCAATTTGCACTCATAAAAAATAATTACTTAGACTCATCAAATTCTCCATGCAGGTTCACAAGTTTGCATGGTGCTTTCCACCCAGAGAAGACGACTGTATTTCTACCCTCCAGATCCTACAATCTGCGTCAGACAAAGAGACAATACTGGGCGACGGCCAAAAGAAATGAAAGAGCCTCGGAAGAGCGCTCCCCAGGGATGGCTATTAAGTAACACTTTGTGTTTCCATTGAACCGTCACAAAAAGGGATTCATAGCTGAAGCAGAGATGTCTCCTTTGGAAGCATCTCCCCGGTTGCCTTTCCAGCTCAGACCTTTAGTGGGCACAGCTGGGAGGTGCGTCCATCGCTCTGCCCAGCAAGGCCTGGCTAAATGCTTGGGGTCAGCATCCAAGGTTATGGGGGCCAAATTTGGGATGCCATGCTCAGAAAGTGCTCAGCTTGTAGATAAGTTTTCTTAGAAGCATTTGTGAAGCTGTTATAGGGAGGAGAAGCTGGATTTGCTAATAGTGTAAGACCTCGTGGTTGGGAGATGATGGTACCTCCTGCTCCGTGGTCAGGAGATGATGGTACCGTGTGTCCAGGTAACCCCTGTACACAGAAATATCTTCTCTGCGGCCATAGCCAGGTGCACACAGGCTTGTGCATTTATCTTACGCATTACTGTGCCTGCCCCATCCCTAGAAGTGTTCAAGGCCAGGTTGGATGAGGCTTTGAGCAACCTGGTCTAGTGGAAGGTGTCCCTGTCCATGGCAGGGGGGTTGGAACTGGATGATCTTTGAGGTCTCTTCCAATTCTGTGATTCTATGATCTGACTCGCCCTGTCTGACCCACACTGCCAAAATCAGTGGCTCCGAAGAAACCGTTAAGAAATAACACAGAAAAGCCCAATATCTCAGCGGCAGGTCAGGATGCTTTAGTAAAGGAGGAGAAAAGTTAATGAGAGCGCAAAAAATCCCACAAAACCCCCCAAACGCAAGAAAGTGGGTTGAGAGGGGACAAAAGCAGCAGTCCTCCAAACACGCCCAGACCCAAACCACCTCCACCACAGTATCAGATGGGAAAAAAAATCACTTTAAGTGCCACCTTTCCAGGAGAAAACGGCCCTGATGAATCGACAGGGCAGGTACTCACAGTTAGAGAGTGTCTGGGCTGGGAGGGGTTGACGCTCCCCATCACTGACAGTTCGGGTACCCGCAGAGTGATTGGCGTCTGCCCAGAAGACGACTGAGCCCTGTTGTCATTGGCAGCCAGGACGTGCTGCCCAGATATCCTGGTGAGGGGCACTGTGCGGTGTTTTCTCTGTCAGGGGTCCCACCAGCAGCAGGGACAGGCGAGCCAGGAACGTCTTTCTGAGTTCAGCAATTAGGATCCCTCCTTTCCAGGGTAGGACAAAGCCATGATATTTGAATTAAACCACTCTCACCGTCCTTAAAGGCATCAGCGTCACCTTCCCCAAGCCCCAAACTCACCGGGTACCAAACCATGATTTATTTTGCCTATTGCTCAGCTGATGCCAAGTCCTCCGCAAAGTTGCATTTTTCTTTTGTTTACACAATAAAAAAAGGGGATTAAAAAAAAAAAAAAAAGGAAAAAAAGAAAAGAAAAGAAAAGAAAAGAAAAGAAAAGAAAAGAAAAGAAAAGAAAAGAAAAGAAAAGAAAGAAAAGAAAAGAAAAGAAAAGAAAAGAAAAGAAAAGAAAAGAGAAAAGAGAAAAGAAAAGAAAAGAAAAGAAAAGAAAAGAAAAGAAAAGAAAAGAAAAGAAAAGAAAAGAAAAGAAAAGAAAAGAAAAGAAAAGAAAAGAAAAGAAAAGAAAAAAGAAAAGAAAAGAAAAGAAAAGAAAAGAAAAGAAAAGAAAAGAAAAGAAAAGAAAAGAAAAGAAAAGAAAAGAAAAGAAAAGAAAAGAAAAGAAAAGAAAAGAAAAGAAAAGAAAAGAAAAGAAAAGAAAAGAAAAGAAAAGAAAAGAAAAAAGAAAAAGAGGTGACCTCCTGCTAACCCCAGGCGGTCTATGAGAAGCTGTCGCTGTCTTCACCTCCGAGTGAACTTTCGGATTATCTCAGACAAGATTCACCTTGCATTGAACTTGTACCCCGCGCGGCAGCACGCAGTCACGTCCCCTTGATTAAACGTCGCAGCGCACCGCAGCTATAAATTTAACAAGCGTTATCGGCGCGCTTCCGCCCGTCGGCCTCAGGCTGGGGGGAGCGATGGAAACGATGGGAGCTGCTGGGAATCACCCTGGCGTGCACTGGCACGGGCAGGAGATGCAGAAGCAGCTGTTGGGGGAACAGGAGAGAGACAGAGCAGCTCCTGTGCTCTCCTCGGCTCTCAAGTGTGCAACGAGTTGTGTACGGGCTCTGCAGCAGCTCCTGCCCGCCGCAAGCAGGGACGACCTGTGGAGGTCTTGCACAGGTTTTTGCTCAAAAGACCCAAGAAAAAGCAAAAAAGAAAAGAGCAACAAGATCTGATAACGGGTCCAGTGGTCCCTTCGCCCAGCAGGAAACCTTTCGTGGGACGGCCTCCTAAACTCTGGCTGCCCTCTTCGCATGGCGCGGCGCAGCCCGTTGCTTTCCGCCCGTTCCTTTCCGAGGCGGACGCGTGCCGGGAGGCAGAGGCAGCTGCCTGTTCAGCTCCCAGCCAACACGTAGGGAAAGGGATAGCTCAGCACCCGTGCTGGCGGCGGCGATTCCTGCCTTGAGGGTCACTCGGCCGCGAGCGTCTGGGCGGCGAAACAGATACGCTCAAGTTCAAGTGCTTGAAGTACTTTCCTTTTTTTTCTTTTTTTTTTTTTTTTAAACACTCAAAACTAAACTAATACATCCCCTGCTTTTCATGATAACTTCCTCCTTCTCCTCGGCGGTTTTGTTTAGCAGAGCTATTGTTCTCGGCGAGCCATGCCCTGGGGTCCAATCTGACTGCGTTCTCATTTTTCCCCCCTATGTAACCGATGCTTATTACTTTAAGCTCTACTGTAAACAGAAAACACGCTGCAGTGCCCTTGCCTGGCTTCAGCCCTCAAACTGCTTCTTTTTTTTCCATGTAAGAAACAAAAAGATGGGACTTAGAATCATAGAATGGCTTGGGTTAGAAGGGACCTCAAAGATCATCCAATTCCAACCCCCCTGCCATGGGCAGGGACACCTTCCACTACACCAGGTTGCCCAAAGCCTCATCCAACCTGGCCTTGAACACTTCCAGGGATGGGGCAGCCACAGCTTCTCTGGACAACCTGCACCAGTGCCTTACCACCCTCAATGTAAAAAATTTCTTCCTTAGATCTAATCTAAATCTCCCCTCTCTCAGTTTAAAGCCATTGCTCCTTGTCCTATCACTACACACCCTTGTCAAAAGTCCCTCTCCAGCTTTCTTGTAGCCCCTTTAGGTACTGGAAGGCTGCTGGAAGGTCTCCCCAGAGCCTTCTCTTCTCCAGGCTGAATAACCTCAACTCTCTCAGCCTGTCTCCATAGCAGAGGTGCTCCAGCCCTCGGATCATCTTCATGGCTCTCCTCTGGACCTGCTCCAACAGCTCCATGTCCTTCTGATGTTGGGGACCCCAGTGGTGAACACAGCACTGCAGGGGGAGGTCTCCCAAGAGCAGAGTAGAGGGGCAGAATCCCCTCCCTTGACCTGCTGCCCATGCTGCTTTGGATGCAGCCCAGGACATGGTTGGCTTTCTGGGCTGCCAGCGCACATTGCCGGCTCATGTGAGCTTCTCACCAACCAGCACCCCCAAGTCCTCCTGTGGGCTGCTCTCAATCCATTCTCCACCCAGCCTGACTTGCTTCAATGATTCAAACACCTGCGGGATGTGGAAGGGTGGCTGCGGTACCCACGGGTGGTTCAGGCTCGGAGCGGGGACCACATAACTCCAGCACTGGTTCTGCTGCTGCTTTGCTGGAGAAATGGCCTTTTGCTGCTGGTAAGGCTGGAAATGGGCCACCTTCCTAATGATGGACCTATTCGACATTCATTAGGGGCAGGGGCTGGGAGGTAAGAAGCTTTGTTTGGAGGCGGCATGAAGTTCTTTGAGGTGCTCAGGGTGAACGAGAAAGCCACCAGACAGCATTGCCCTGGGTGGGGTGGCACATGGGGAACAAACATAAAACAAAAACCAAAAACCTTTGCAGAGGGGAAAGCATCTTGGACGGTTCAAGGAACACAACAGGACATTGGGAATGAGAAAATGTGGGTGATGAGGGTTTCGTGCTTTCCATCATTTACTTGTCATGGATTTTCCAGAGAAACCTCCTCGCCCCAGCAAAGGGGGAGCTTGGGGGATGCAAGAACGGCTCGTGCTGCAACACTAAGGAAACATTTTGAGCAAAACGGGCATTTTTTTGACCCCATTTGCCGTTCTCATGGCTCCTCTCCACCCTGGTTCCTACACCTATCTCCCAGGAGAAGACTTACTCCAGCACAGCTCGCAGGAGCCTGCCCAAATAAGATGGATCCAGCATCGCCGCAGAAGAAACCGGGAATGCTGGGATCTCTGCCCAAGGCAGAGGATGCAGAGGGCAGGGACCAGGGGATGCAGGAGGTGCCCTCAGACACCGCCAGCTCCACCGAGAAGGTTTGCTCGGCTTTGCAAACACACCAACTTCCAGAGATGTGTACCCCAACGGCACCATCATTCTCCCTATCTAGCAGCGTCACCTGCAAAATTAATTTGGCCTGTAAAATAACCCGGCAATTTGGGTGGCTGATTAGAACTATTTTTAGAAGGCCATGGGATATGTATTTCCAGAGCCTGAAAGAGTGTTTGGAAAACAGTGAGAGCCGTTTAGAGCCATTTAGCGTATTCTACAGAGAGGGAGACGTGCAAGCAAATGGATATTTAAACCAGCTGTAAGGACAAGACTGGTAGGAGACATTTGGCTAAAAGCAAACACAGAAATAAAATAACTTTGCAGAAGGCTCGAAATCAGTGAATTTGGTAACATCCGACTTCAGGGGAAAAAAAATAATAGTGTTTCTTCAGGTCCTAGAGACTAACAAATTACCATGGAAAAATGTGAAGACCATTATTTCCCCTTATATTTTCCATCCACGCTGTAAAAAAGTATCATTTTTGGTTGAGTGGACACCACCAAACTTCCCCTCGGCATGACTCATCGCTCCCTTCAGCGTCTACAGGGTAATGTAGATTTCACACGCCAAGGCCAGGAAACCATTGGGCTCCAGCTGACGGCAGTGGGTGATTAATGTTTTTGGGGAGGGAGTTGCATGGTCTAGACTCCCATCTTTCAGGTGAACCCCAAAAAAGTGCTTCCAGGAAGGGTTAAAAGAGGAGGATTTAAAATTCCCACTCATGTCATGTTTGTTTGGGAGCCTGGCCAGCCACCTCTAGTCCTACAGAAACCCCGTCCTTTTGGGAAAGTATTGAGGTTATTTGAACCTGTTCCATTTTTGATGGGTGCAAACCGTTTTGGGAACTTGAAATTTGCAGGAAACGAATACAATCATAGAACCATAGAACGGTTTGGGTTGGAAGGCACTTCAAAGAGCATTCAGTTCCAACCCCCTTGCCAAGGGCAGGGACACCTTCCACTAGATCACGTTGCTCAAAGTCTCATCCAACCTGGCCTTGAACACTTCCAGGGATGGGCCAGTCACAACTTCTCTGGGCAACCTGTTCCAGTACCTCACCACTCTCAGAGTGGAGAATTTCTTCCTTCAATCTAATCAAAATCTGCCCTCTTTCAGTTTAAAGCCATTGCCCCGTGTCCTGTCATTACATGCCCTTGTCAAAAGCCCCTCTCCAGCTTTCTTGTAGCCCCTTCAGGTACTGGAAGGCTGCTAGAAGGTCTCCCCGGAGCCTTCGGAGCTGTATATTTTTTGCCTCTGTGCAAAAAATTTCCGCATTCTGATGTGGAAAGCATGCAATGCTTGCTTTGGGCATCCTGAAAAACCTTCTGAAGGTACCAAGGGTGCCTGAAATCCAGCTTCCCATTAATTAAACCACCAAAACCTTGCAGGGCAGGCGTTCCTGCAACTACATCCGACGCGACACAGAAGCTGAGCGTCAGCAGGGATCCCAGTTGAAGCAGCATTTTGTCCCGCTATTGCACCCGCCGGGCAGCCCTGGCTGCGGGGAGACCCAGCAGGATTTATGGCTATTTGTTGTAGATTAAAAAAAAAAAAACACAACACCCGAACCTCAACCTTCAGAGGAATTGGAAAACAAAAGCAAAGGCTTTTCCTTACGCTGTGTCACAGTAACCTCTGGATGGCCCCGCGCTTATTGTCACAGCCTTGGAAAGGTATAAACAAAGGCGGATTTCGGATGCCAAGAGGTGGGTTAAGAGAGAAAGGAGAGGCACCGCCGCTGCGAAACCACCTTTGCGCTGACATGGAGAGCATAAAGCCCGGAAAGAGATGGTTTACGATGTGCACGCAGAGGTATCGCCCTGTTCTAAAGCAATTCACGGGGAAAAATAGGCAACAGCACACGATGGCGAAGTCCTGGTGGAGTGGAGAATTCTATGTGCGTGGTCAGGGCAGTGCGAGGCTTTGCGAAGGGCTGGAGGAAACAGCAGAAAGTCCTTTTTGGGGTTAAATATGCTCTTTAAGCGCACTGGGAGGGCTGCACAGGGAGGGTTTGGGGTGAAGAGTGGTCCTGAGCGGTCCCCAAAAGGTGCTGTTCTGTTTAAGGAGGTGTTGCACAGTGTGTTGCCCAAATGCGATGCTCTCCCTGTGCTGCAGCGGCCAGTCCCAACCATCAGCAGCAGCTCAAAGGCTCAAAAGAGAGAAAAAAGGGAAAAAGAAGAAAAAAGGGGAAAAAGGGGAAAAGAGGAAAAAAGAAGAAAAAAGAGGGGAAAAAAGGGGGAAAGAAGAAAAAAGAGGGGAAAAGAATAAAAAAGAGGAAAAGAGGAAAAAAGAGGAAAAAAGAGGAAAAGGGGAAAAAGGAAAAAAGGAATAAAGGAATAAAGGAAAAAGAAAAAGGAAAAAGGAAAAGGAAAAAAGGAAAAAGAAGGAAAAAAGAAAGAAAAAAGAAAGAAAAAGGAAAAAAAGAAAAAAGAGAAAAAAAGTCAGAAATAAAAACAATAATAATAAGAAAAAGACAGAGAAATTTCATTTCAGAGGAGGGCAGTTTGCCAGAGCAGATAAAAACTCCCGCATGAACCCACATCTGCTCAGGGAACTGCCATCCAGATTTGGGCACCAGACTCTTGGTCCCAGGTCTGAGAGAGCCATGAACTCCCCCCGACTGTTTCAGCGTGGCCATAGGTGGTGAAAACCCTCCAAAACCATCAAGACCCTCTGGAATTTGCCTGGCTCACACCACCTCGGCACACTCAAGCCTCAACTAAACCCGGCTCAGCTTTAAGCCCGGCCAAGCCACCTCCTTGCCCTTTCCTGGCCTTGAACGGTGGTGTTTGAGGAAGGACAAACCGACATGGATTTGTCTCTATTTACATCAAACTGTTGACTTTCTCTTCTCTTTCTTTTTTTAAATTGTATTATTGTTTGATAGGAACATAAAGCAGAAGCCCAGCAGCTCAACGCCAGCGGCTCCCAACCAAAGGGCTTCTTGCAAACTTCCTTTTGCTTGCTGTAACGTTTTTTGTGGGGTTATGAACTCCTTAAACAAACAGCTGAGGTCATTGCTAGTTAAAAAAAAAAAAAGAAAAGAAAAAAAAGTTATGTAAAGAAATAAAAAAAGCAAGACTAACATTAGAGCCAGAGTGGAAGCTGCTCTGCAGAAAAGGGAGCTGAGCTGGTGCACAGCAAAATCCATGGCAAAAAACATCAAAGAATCGTGAGTCTTGCATACACTTTCCTTCTGCCAGTTCACTCAACCTTATTAAGATGACAAAACCGGGACTTGGAAGTCCCACCATCTTTTGAGATCTCAGCCCCAATTCTGAGGGTCGCTGCCCAGAGAAGAGAAACTTTTGGTGGCTACAACACTGTCCCTCCCAATCTCTTGACATGGTATCACAAGGTAAGAGCAATCTCAGCCCTTCTCGTGTCCAGGAGACAGCACTGGAAGGGCAGCGGACGGTTCTGGAGATACTTTGTCCTCCATTCAAGTTTGGCCAGATAAAAACATTAGCAAAGTGGCATTGGTGCGATAGTCATTTATCACAGTCACGTATCTCATAATCACTTGTATCAGGGATTAAAAAGATGGTTTTTTCCCCAAAAATTCAACACTGAAAACCTCTATTTCCTCCTCAATATGAGGAACTTTGCAAGAGCCATACGTTGTCCCAAGAACACGTCCGAGCCGCCAAGCAGAGGGTGATGGCGGCTCGTTTCCCAAGCAAATACCAGCAGAAGGTTTCGCACTGGCAGACGCAGAGGTTTGGACGGGAAGGCTCACACTGTGGGTGGACGGGACATTTTAATACCTGCCAAGAACTGAAAGCTCTGCATCCAAAGAAAGAAACTCTGCAACTGGATACTTAGAAAGAGAAGGTCTGATTGATATGAAAATAATTTAACTGGGTTTGTGTGCTGTTCATCAGACGAAGCTGATGCCCTCAGCCGTCTGCCACCCAGCTCCTTCAGGAGATGGTTATTTCCAGGAAAAACGTCCACCTGCAGCCACACCGGTTGCACCCACAGCAGAAGGCACTGTGCAGTCAAAGCGCTGAGTGTTAATAAGAAAAGGGTTTGGGGAAAGGAAAGAGAAGGAATGCCAACGTCGTTATTATGGGAAGGAAATAAATCACTAACAGGGCGTTCATCAAAGCCAAAGGATGCCTGAGTGACCCTCTCAAAGGCAATACCTGAATATCACTAAATTTAGAGAAAAGGAACGACTGGGATAGAAGCACGTTGCGACAGAAAAGGCAGAGAGGCCTCAACCTGAACATTGACAGTCAGAAAGAAGAGGCTGGCTGGCCTTACACCCAACCTCTTCCCATCTCCAGATCCACATGGGATAGAATTACTTGTCCACCCCCAGAGGAGATCGCATGCAGGGTTGCGTTTCCAGTTGCCAGCGATACTACAGTTCCCACTCAGCAGGACTGCTCTCACCCTCTGGTGAACCTCATCATTTTGGAGAAGCCGCCCGCGGTCTGCAGCCACTGCCTCCCCACAGCTCCGCTGTAAATCACACGTGAGAAGCAGGATCCATCTCTGAGACAATTCCCCCTCACCTCCAGCAGCTCCAGCAGAGACAATCTGGCCGTACAACCCCAGGAGATGAGAAGTTGGGTACGCAGCACTTCTTGCACCCCTGAAACCTTCCTGCAACGTCGAAACTAGGCACAGAAATTCCTGTTTCCGTGCTGCCGCTCATCCCTCTTTGCTGCTAACGAGCCTCCCTCCGAGCCTCATTTTTCATTCCTGCCTTAATGCTTTCTCCCACATTTCTTCCTCTTGCTTCGAGATTTTCCTCTCTGAACCACCAGCTGTGTCTGATACTTTTTTTCTATTTAAAAAGGACTTGTTTTCTGAACAGCTCAGAAAACCTCCAGTCTCCTGAGACAGAAGCATGAATAAATTAGATGGTAAACTCAAAAAGAAAGAAAAAAAAAATTAAAAATAAATAAAAGCCAAGCAAGTTCATGGTATGTGCTGAACTTTCCTTGCACTCAAATACAAATTTTTCATGACATCTCATCACTTATTTAGTCTGCGGGTCTGTGACCTTCTCCATATCGCTGCACTCCACCAATAGACGAGTAACACCTCTGCCCACCTCCACCCTCACCCAGCCCCAAAAGAGACAGCAAAGCCTCCAGAAAACCCCAGCTCCACCTGAAAGCAAGCACATTTAAAGAGTTGACCGTACAGCTGATCCACAGGACTACTGAGTTCAGTAAAATGAAAAGAAAAAAATAAATCCCTTGTAGATTGAGAAGATTTAGAAAGAAACGCCAGCGGAGATGGGAATCATACGGGTTATTAATCATCTGCCTGTTCGAAGGCTTGATCCAATGCCTAGAGCAGAAGTGAAAAGATGACGCGATGTGCAAGAGAGAAAACAAAGCCGCTTTTCGCAGCCTGAAGAACCTCGAGCATTTGATATTCTCCTTCTTTTGCACCGCTGACATGTGCAATGTTAAATATCATGGTGTGTGTCCAACCTGCCCCTGGGAGGGAGCAACCAGCAGGGCTCCAGCAGAAGTTCTCCTCCTCCTCACCTCAAGCGACCTCGTGGTCACGGCTGCCCTGTGCAGGGCAGCACATCTTTCTCACCCTGGAAAGACACAGAAAATAACTAAAGGGGGAAAAAAAAGCAGTTTTCTGCAGAATTTGAGGAGGTGTCCATGAAGACACCATGTGGGAGAAGTGGGTGTGATGGAGTTGCAAAGAGCATAGGGAAGCTGCGGGAAATACTGCGGTACAGTCGTTACCATACATTGGGATGACACTACTGTGGGTGAGCTAAGCCCTGAAATGCTCCAGGAACTAAAGCTGAGCAAATAAAGCCCAGAAACAGTTTCAGAGATGCTGAAAATTGGCAGCTCCTTTAAAAAACCCAATTAATTAGACCCCAAGGGACTTAAGGGTCAAGACATTTACAGAGTCAGCCAGGAGCTCATACAAAGGAGCACGTCCTAAGTCCTAACCAAGTGTTTTGGAGAGCATCAAATTAAGCAAGCGTGGCTTTATATGAATTTATGTCTTGCGATTGATCGCCTTTGATACAAGGATGAGCCAAACCCGCTTGAACCTCATCCCATCTATAAAAACCCCCTTCTCACCGGATCCTCCAGGTGTAACGAAGCGTGAGCTCTCAGCGTAGACCCTCTCTAGGGATAAGGCTTGCTGGACTCCCCGTCTTATCCTATTTCCATCAAACTTGTAGTAACTTAATAACCCTCCACCCCGGTGAGATTTCAGCGGACTCTTTGGATGAGCTCGGAAAGCGCTGGGAGGAGCAGAGGGGGAAACGCATGGACAAAACTCGCAGGCAATGTGATTACCTGGGTCTTGGTTTCCTTCCGAAAGGATTAGAGTAGATATAGGATTATATTACACATATATAACTATATAAAAATATTATATATTATTAGATAGCATTTATATTATATATTACATTTCAATGCATATTATATATTAAATTTTAGATCTTAGGTCTTATATTTTCTACATCTCAGGCAAAATTTACGGGCAATTCAGCATTCTCCTTGCCACAGGGCAGCCCAAAAGAGAAAAAGAAAAGGGTCAGGATGGACAGCCAGTGTTAAGAAGCTATAACTGCGAGGAGAAATGAAGTAGCGAAGGGCATGGAGTGTTTTCAGCTCAAGAAAAGGGAGAATCACAGAGTGTGTGCCGGGAGAACGAGCGCCCGGCACATGCAATGGGAGAGGAACCACACGCAGTTCCCTGGGGGCTCAAGGAAGCAGCAAACATTGTATTAGGAGAACCAAGAAAGATGCTGCTGGACCTGGAGCTGTTGCCACAGCCGCAGTCATGGACTTCAGCTGCTGAAGGGATTCAACAGATTCATTGTAATAATTAATATCAATTAAGATCTAGGATCAGAATTGGGATGAATCTGATTTTTCCCTTTTTTTTTTTTTTTTTTTTAGCAATAACTTACTTGGAAACAGCAGCAGGGGGGGATAAAAAAAAAGAAAAAAAAAAAGAAAAATCCCTAATTCATCTCAAACCCATGCACAAAAGTCATTTAACTCTGGGAAACTGAGCGAGTCTGGAGTTCTGAGTATAATTGAAAGCCGATAAGGATCTGACCCATCCTTTGTGGTTTTTGGAGTTTGAAGGACATAGTCTTCCCCCGGCTGCCTCCGTGCCAGCGGCCTTGAGGAGGCTGGGAAAATGGGGGGGGGGTTCACATCTCTCCTTACTCTCCCCCTCCAAAACCTCACTGCAGAGTTTACAATTTAATTTTCTGCATTTGTAATGTGTAGCCCTTGTGTATAGAACGTCTAATGAAAAAGGTCTTTTTTAAATTAACGTGGTATTTGGGAAAAAAAAAAAAAACACCCAGCATGTGTTTCTATTTCATTACCGAACTTCATTTATAAAGAAAAAAATGACTCGAGCGGAGAGTGACTGGATTCGGTTGGCAGGGACACAGGGCAGTCAGAAAACAGAGATATCCTTACGCACATGTCTGCGCAACATCAAAATGTCTTTGGGTACAACTTTGTTCTTTCTCAAGTTAATAAATCCCCTCTAGGACTCAGGGTTTGATGCCCCAGCTGCTTGTGCCTCCACCAGCCTCTTCTCAGCCTCTTCCCCGCGTCCCCTGACCCTTCCCGGTGCTGACCCCACCAGTCACTCTCCTCCTGACAACATATGAAATGTGGATCCGTTGAATAAGCCACTCTGCTTTTCTCTCCTACCTTTCCAACTCCTTTATTTATGGATGTGTTCCTCAAGAAAATGAGGCTTACATGGTTATTCTTTACTCAATTTAATACTCGGAAGGGTCAATCACAAATACAAACTGGCAGGTAGACACCTCAAAGTTGTAAACATGGAGTATTTGGGGTTGCAGGAGATCATGGACTCATTTGGGCTGAAAACTACCTTTAAGATCCCTGAAGATCATCTGGCCCAAGCCTCTGCCCAAGGACATCATCAGCTGGGTTTTAGGTATCTCCAGAGCTGGAAACTCCACAGCTCCTTGGGGCAATTACTTTCCATGTTTACTCAAAGCAGATGGCCAGCTAAAGAAGACAAGACCATACAAGAGAAAAGTACACAACCCCATGCAACGCTTGAGTCACCACAACCCCATGCAATGCTACGGGCTTGGGGAGGAATAGTTGGAAAGCTGCCTGGCAGTAAAGGCCCTGGGGGTGCTGGTCAACAGCTGGCTGAACAGGAGCCAGCAGTGTGCCCAGGTGGCCAAGAAGGCCAACAGCATCCTGGCTTGTATCAGAAATAGTGTGGCCAGCAGGAACAGGGAAGGGATCATCCCCCTGTACTTGGCACTGCTGAGGCCGTACCTCAAATCCTGTGTTCGGTTTTGGGCCCCTCTTTACAAGAAAGACATTGAGGTGCTGGAGCGTGTCCAGAGAAGGGCAGTGAAGCTGGTGAAAGGTCTGGAGCACAAGTCTTATGGCAGTGGCTGAGGGAACTGGGGTTGTTCAGCCTGGAGAAATAGAGGCTGAGGGGAGACCTTCTCGCTCTCTACAACTACCTGAAAGGAGGTTGTAGCAAGGTGGGAATTGATCTCTTCGCCCAAGTATTAAGGGATAGGACAAGAGGAAATGGCCTCAAGTTGTGCCAGGGGAGGTTTAGATTGGATATGAGGAAAACTTCTTCCCCTAAATGGTTGTCAAGCATTGGAACAGGCTGCCCAGGGAAGTGGTGGAGTCATCATCCCTGAAGGGATTTGAAAGACGCAAAGATCTGGTGCTGAGGGACATGATTTAGTGGCGGACTTGGTAGTCCTAGTTAACAGTTGGACTCGATGATCCTTAAGGTCTCTTTCAACCTAAATGATTTCATGATGCTGTGAGTCTACGATTCTAAAAACTCAGCTCTATTAGACACCAGAGAATCCAAACAAGCTCGAGCTGATGTAACCAGACTTCCTAACGATTCTGCTTCCAGGACAGCAGTGTTTCCCCTGTTTCAGATATTTATAAGGGCTGGAAAAGATGCTCAACAAATCAACTGCATGTCTTCAAAAAGGTATTGGACCAACCTTCGCCAAGAAAGCTCCCGCCGCTTTTTTGAAGCCACTTCCCCCCCACTGTATTTTTTGATATGCACTTTTTATTCTTATTTTCCTTTCTTTTGCTACCATTATGTCCTCTGGCTCCAGGCTTTTCCTCATCTCTATTGTTTCATTTTTTTAATCCCAGCACCTCAGAGGGAGGAAGCCGTCCTGTTTTCCTTATTAATCAGAAATCTCTGGCATTGACCACAAGAAAAGCCTCCAAGAATGCTGAACTTTTTGGTTCAATGCATTTCATCATAATAGAGCTACCAGCATGCAGAGTTGATTCAGTTTTGCAATTTTCGGTGGAAATCTCTTCCAAGTGCTCGCCTCGGCCTCCAGAAATCCTTTGCTATGCTTAGAGATACCGCAGAAACGCCCCAGAAAAGCAGTTGTGTTTTTAACAGCTACCAAATTCCTCAAAAGCATTGACGAAGCCATCGTCCTGACCTGTACTGAGTCCGTACTGTTTAAAGCTGGAGGGAAAAAACAGTGTTTCCTCCTGAATCTTGAACATCTATCATTAAAACGCCGCTGTGAAGGCAGGCTGTCACCAGCAACACAAGCCCACCAGGTCTGGAAAGCACCTACTGTGACCTCAGCTGCTGTCTCACGCTGGGGACAAGCTGTTCCTTCAAGCATCCTCCTCTGCACCGACAGCTCACCTGGGATTTATGGTCTTTATTATCGCAGGGTGGATCCTGGAACGATCTATCAAACCCACATTTCTTTAGACGAGTCTTGATATGGACAGATTCAGCTCTTCTGGTCTCCTCTCTGAACAGAGGTCCGTTTCTCCAGAAAAAAACATCTGAGCACCTTAAATAACGAGGCTTCCATTTTCCAGAATGGAAAATTTTCCAGAGGGGTTATCCCATCTGTTAATACAATCTAAGCACCTCAACTTCAACCATCATCCCTCCATCACCTCCCTCTAGGACGGTAATCAAATTCCGTCTATTTTCTCAGCTGATTCAATACCTTCCCAACGCTGAAGAAGAGCAAATGGTGCAACTGGGCTCTCCACCACCAATCAATACCAAATTCAAAGGCAAATTCCTGACAGAAGAGGAGAAATAAGAGATGAAGATTGAGGAGGGCAAGTATTTAGCTACTGACCCTGCACCATGATCGAGACAACAGCCATGTTCACCGCAGCCCGTGCACAGCCACTGCGAGGTTTATCTATAGGCGGCTACTTCCACCTTGCACCCATCCAAAATTAAAGGGCTTAATAAAGGAGGTAAGATACAAAAATCCACATTCACATGAAGATGGACAACTGAGGCACAGAGACGTCCCTGGCTAACAATTCAACCCATTTCCCAAAGTGTAGGATCTGAAGCCATCCTTCATCTTCCTAAAATTAAAAAAATAATCTCATTTGACCTTATTATTCTCAAGGTGAACACCTCGGGAGACACGGTGCCCCGGCACGCAGCGCTGCGGGCTGCGCCGGGCCGCTTCCAGCCTGGGAGAGGTCTGAGCTCTGAGTTTCCTTGATTTATATCAGGGTTCACTCAGACTAACATTACTTCAAGATCGCCTTTGGTACTTCATCCTATTTCAACACTGGATCTGACCTCGCCGTGGCGTGAACTGTAAAGTGAGTGCTCCTCCGAGGTTACGGCTGCGAGTAGGAGCAGGGAGGGCAGCCGGCGGAGCCGTAAGTAATCCATTTTTTCTGTTGTAGGGCTCATGTAATTCTACTCAATGCAATTTATTAATTGCTCTCCCAGTATCTTGGGAATATTGCGTGTCGCCTTTGATGGGAGTTACGCAGAGGGCACGAGGGGCAGCATCACGACGGGGAGGAAACCTCACACTCGCAGTGTCGCTAGTGCCTGCAGAGAAACCCCCCAAAATTAAACGTGTTTTTGCCCACCATGAAGCAGGCACGTGATGGTGTGAGACAATTCTCATCTTCAAAGTTCTGACCCAAATCCTGCAAAGTTTGGACACTTTAAAAGGAAAGAAGCAGAAAAAGCCACAACACCTGGGAGGAGAGCACATTTTTGACGCCGCCTTTTTCCTCGTATGCTCCTTTCTGAACTCGCCGTCGGAAGAGTTAGGCAGTCTGTGTTTTAAATTCAGCCACATCAGCTTTGATTTACTGTGGCAGCGAATTGCTATTTATTTAAAAAAAAAAAGAGAGAGAGAGAGAACTTTGTCAGGATTCAAGTTCCCATCCCTTTCAGCTTAAGAGTCTTCAACTTCGTTACCTTGTTCGCACTTGACAGGACAAAATAAAAAGCAGGACTCAACAGATTTTTCTCACCTAATTTTTTTTTTCTGCTGGTTTTCAGCTCCTTTATCCTCTCACCACCAAGGAAAGCGTCACGATTCTTTCTGGTTTTGCAGAGCCTCAGCTACACATCTCTGTCTCCAGCACTCTCCCCTTCTGTTCTGCATTACGATTCAAAGCTCCCTTCTCCGCGTCGACAACTTGTTTCCAGCGATTCCACATGCCGTTAAGTAAACAGGGTCGGTAACTCGGTTAGAGAGGAGGTTAAGACAGAGCTTTTGCTCTCAAAGGAAAATCCTTCAAGTCCAAGAAGCCTGGTGAGAAACACAGAGGTAGGAACCAAGAGCAGTGTCCCCTACTCCACGATGCTGGCAATGCTGCGTTGCGTGATGCCCCAGCCTTGAATCCGCAGGCTGTCGGAGAAGGTTTGAACCTCGTGAAGCTATGTGGGGCCTGGTGGCATGAGCTCAGCTCCTGGTTTTTACGGCTGCTTTGCCATGAATTTCAACTTGTGCTGGGCTAAGGCACCCTGATGTGCCCCGGGATGTGTCACCGCAGCTCCGTTCAGCGGTTCCCTCCTCATCTCAACCCACTTGGCTGCTTTCCTCCCGCACAGTCTAATCAAGCATTTCGAAACACGCCATGATGCTGTTTATGAAAACTAATCGTGCTTTAACAGCCTCTTTTGCCAAGCAGACTCTGCTACGACTTCATGCCCAATACTTTTGTCCATACCGATGTCTTAAATTTCCTTCCGAGTTTATTTATTGATCGTAAAACACTGATAGGATGTTCCAGAGATAACTACAGACCAAAAGCAATTAACCCAGTGTTGAACTTCGGTTCCCAAAAGCAGCAGCGTAGAACTGCGCATCTGCCTGGATGGGAGATTTCTGCAGTCATTCATGGCATCGTTTTACCCGGTTGTTAATAATAAATGGTGATGGCTCCTCAGCAGCCCGAGTCTGATAAGCTTCAGAGAGCCTGCCCAGTGGAAGTGCCACCATCTGACACCGTCGCAGCGATCAGAGCACGTCGCTTGCGTCAGGAGCCAATGGCAGGGCTGAACCCAGGTTGTTGCCTCTGTTTAATAGCTCCACGACACGTTTCTACTCAAACAGGGAGGTCAACGAGACATTACAGTATAACCAGTCCTACCCTGGTGGAGCTTGTCTTGGACGTTGGGGAGCTCACAGGGCATCGCTGCTGTAAACCAACCTCGTGACTCAAGTTCACATGGATACGCTCTGTGTGGTCCACATCACCTGTGGGTTAAAACACTGGTGATCCCCCTAACTAATGGCTTAAAACTAAAAGAGGGGAGATTTCTATTAGATCTAAGGAAGAAATTTTTTACAATGAGGGTGGTGAGGCACTGGCACAGATTGCCCAGAGAAGTTGTGGCTGCCCCATCCCTGGATGTGTTAAAGTCCAGGCTGGATGAGGCTTTGAGCAACCTGGTCTAGTGGAAGGTGTCCCTGCCCATGGCAGGGGGGCTGGAACTAGATGATCTTTTAGGTCCCTTCCAACCCAAAACCATTCTATGATTCTATAAATTCCCACAAAAATCAGGATGTGAATTACCTTTCTAGCCAGTCCGTATCAGGGACACATCCAGAATGACTGAAGGTCGCTCAGCCTTTCCCCCGCATCGCCGGGTGTTTACATGTTCCCCCTTCCTCTCCCCCTCCCAAAGCCTCTGAAATAGAAATTACTTTTACAGAAGAAATGGAAACTTGATCATTAAAATTAGATAACTGAACAAACTCACAGCCGGGGCTGGGACCCGCTAAATCCAAAGCCAAGATCAATTTTGTTAGGGGGGGAAACTCTCATTTAATCGATAGCCATGTGCAACCTATTATCCCAGTGCTTGACATGAGCTCTCGCACAGCGCGTTACCACGGCCCAGCATGGAGCCCATGCCCAGCACAGCCGTGGCTGCTGCCGGGAATTTTAAGCCGATACCATCTGCTAAGTCTTTAAAGCCGGGGTGACATTTTAGGTGACTGCTGAAGGGTGGAAGTGTTTAATTTAGGACACTTTCCGGTACAATCGCAGCAATAGGAGATCTCATAGATAAGTTACACTCGCCAGCATCATTCTGGGAGATTTATTTTTTTTTTCTCCTCCCCTTTTGCTATCCCACAGGACAAAGGGGCCTTTATGGTGTTTTTAGCAAGTCTGTTTATTTAGTACATATTGTGGCTGATCCACTGTTGAAATATCATCCATTTCCCTCCCCTGAGAGATGCTCAAAGGAGCAGCAAGTAATCAACTTTAAACAAAAAGGCCATCTAAATATACAAAAAAAAGGAGAACAATAGCAGCATTAATTATAAACCGGGCAGGCGGGTTTCCAAGGGGATCTCATATGCAGGGAATTTGTTTCTACCCAATTTATTTCACTCTCTGGGAGCTCCGAGAGGTTGGAGCAGAGTGTTGCCGCAGGGGAAGAAGCAGGAAGATGAAGATGGAGGGATGAAGGAAGAGAGAAATGTCAAACAAACCGGAACCGACATGGGCCAAAAGCAGCAGGAGAACCAAAGCCACATCGTTTTGAACTTGGAAAAGGGAAGGAGGCGCTCGGGCCTGTGTGGTTGTTGCGAACAATGAATAGCAAAGCGGGAGGGTGCACAGGTCCCCAGCAAGGCGCCTGCACAGCCTGGAACGCACCTCCAGCGCAGGGAAATACATCTTCGGTGGCATCCGAAGGACCTGCCAAGAAGGGACACACTAGGAGCAGAGCTCTGCATCCCATCACTGGGCACTTCCCACCCATGGAAAACCTCACATGGTTCCAGCAGCACGGGAAGAGTCTCTCTAATGATTATAACGAGCCACAAATTAAAAGCGGGTTGTCAGCGCTGAGCAAAAGACCTGTGATACCCACGGGAGTTGCTGGTGCATCCTCCTTGGCTGATGTCACACACTCAGTTTTGGAGGACGTGATGTGAAAGCGATGGGGATAGACTGGCCAGCGGTCAGCGGACAGCACCCGGGACAAGTAGATACAGCAAAAACTCAGCTATGCAGATGAAGAGGATAAATATATCTGCTCCAAGGAGGACTACAAATGATACACTTAATGAAAGTCAATTACAAATTAAATTAAATACAATTAAAACTAATTACAGCCTTTTGACAAGGGGCAATGGCTTTAAACTGAAAGAGGGGAGATTTAGATTAGATCTAAGGAAGAAATTCTTCCCTCTGAGAGCTGTGAGGCACTGGACCAGGTTGCCCAGAGAAGCTGTGGCTGCCCCATCCCTGGAAGTGTTCAAGGCCAGGTTGGATGGGGCTTTGAGCAACCTGGTGTAGTGGAGGGTGTCCCTGCCCATGGCAGGGGGGTTGGAACTAGATGATCTTGAAGGTCCCTTCCAACCCAAACCATTCTAAGATTCTCTGACTCAATTAACATTGATGTTCTACAGCAGAAAAGCTTCGGAAGCAGAGAGGACAGACAGAACCAGGGAACTCGGGACTCCTCGTTATCAGGGGATTTTTAAAGAACAGGGTGACAAGAGATTGTTGCAAATGGCTTGGGTGCAGTGAGGACTTTCTCTCTGCATCCCTTCTAGACCTGCTTAGGTGGATTAGACAGTCATTCACCCAGCACCTTAAATGCAAGAGGAAAGACCAAAAAGCGATGTGGTGCAGCAGTATCCCGTCACCTGCCACTTGCAAGCACCTCGGGAGGGACGTTCATCCATCTCGAAACAGGCTCAAAGCACCGAAACCATAAAGGCTGGCAAGCGGCCTCCAAAAGACACCAACCTCTTCTTAAATAAACCTGAAACCAGAACTGAAACATCCTCTTTCTCTACAAAACCAGGTCTCCAGCAGCTACCTGCTGCAGTGCAAAGGTGACTATTGAAGGAAAACTTGAATGTTTTGTCCTACCAGCAATCCCGAACAGAGCGAGGCCAGCAGAGATGTCCAGTAACGCCGAGGGCGCGGATGCTCCTTTACACATATCCATGCAAACCTAACAGAAAAACCACTAAATACTGGCACCGTGTGTTGCAAAGCGTAGAGAGACGTGGAGACGTTGGGTCCTATCTCCTGCTGAGGAAGCCCTACAAGGTGGACCCGAGGCTCATGGGGTGGATGCAGAAGCATGGTGAAGACACATCCTTAGTTTGCACCAAGTGTTCCCACCATTGTGTATCTAGTCAGCGGTAAGGGGTGGTTTCATGAGGTCTTGCTGGCAGGAAGTATGGACACTTATGGGAGACCACCACGGACCTGAGCCCAGCGTGACCACGGAGATCTCACCACTCACCTGCTTCAGCAACAAGCACACCCACAGTGCCCCAGACAACAGGGAAAATTCATATTTAAAAATCAGGTCCCAGGAAAACTTCACCCCAAACCTCAGTGCTCTCCTGTGGCACAGAGAAGGATTTGAAACACAGCACAAAACCACGTTTTCATCTTCAGATTTTTAAGGACAACGCAATCCCAGGCTCCTCAGCAGTTTATCATTAAAGCCCTCAACTAAAGTTTACAGGGCTTGGCTGAAATCACTTAAACCCTACTTCAGTTTTACAGAATATTTGACAATATATAAAAAGCGGCAACTTTTCACAACGAAACTTTTACAACTTTATTTTACACAAATTTATCTTCCCATTCTCATTAGCTCTATGGACGTGATGTGCTTGTGTGAGGCTGAACAAACCACAGCTGGGCATGATGTATGACGGAGAGACAAAATAAATGTTTTTTAAAGGATTATCAAACTATCTACTTCTGGGCACAAACCACCCTCCCAGAGCTGAGGGTGATGGAGATGTTTCTCCTCTGGCAGGTTTCTTGCACCTTCTCGGAAGCAACATCTGGAGCTGCCAGGTGAGACACCACTAGTAAATGCTGAGACAACACGACATCATATTTGAGAAGTCGTGGCAGTTGAGTGAAGTTCCCACTGACTGGAAAAGGGGGAATATAGCCCCCATCTTTAAAAAGGGGAAAAAAGAAGGCCCACAGAACTGCAGGCCAGTTGGTCTCACCTCTGTGCCCGGCAAGATCATGGAGCAGATCCTCCTGGCGACTATGCTAAGGCACATAGAAAACAAGGAGGTGATTGGTGACAGCCAACATGGCTTCACTAAGGGCAAATCCTGCCTGACTAATTTGGAGACCTCCTATGATGAGGTTGCAGCATTGATGGATAGGGGAAGAGCAACTGACATGGTCTTCCTGGACTTGTCCAAAGCATTTGATACTGCCCCACATGACATCCTTGTCTCTAAAATGGATTTGATGTATGGACCACTCAGTGGATAAAGAATTGGCTGGATGGTCGCACTCAAAGAGTTACGGTCGACAGCTTGATGTCCAAGTGGAGGCCAGTGACGAGTGGTGTTTCTCAGGGGTCAGTACTGGGACCAGTGCTATTTAACATCTTTGTTGGCAACACGGACAGCAGGATCGAGTGCACCCTCAGCAAGCCTGCAGATGACACCAAGCTGTGTGGTGTTGTGGACACGCTGGAGGGAAGGGATGCCATCCAGAGGAACCTGGACAGGCTGGAGAGGTGGGCCTATGGGAACCTCATGAAGTTCAGTAAGGCCAAGTGCAAGGTCCTGCACGTAGGTCGGGGCAATCTCAAGCACAAGTACAGGCTGAGTGGAGAATGGATTGAGAGCAGCACGTAGGAAAAGGACTTGGGAGTGCTGGTGGATGAGAAGCTCAACACGAGCCAGCAATGTGCGCTGGCAGCCCAGAAAGTCAACCGTGTCCTGGGCTGCATCCAAAGCACCATGGGCAGCAGGTCGAGGGAGGTGATTCTGCCCCTCTGCTCTCATGAGACCCCATCTGGAATACTGTGTTCAGCTCTGGGGTCCCCAACACAAGAAAGACATGAAGCTGCTGGAGCGGGTCCAGAGAAGGGCCACAAAGATGATCCGAAGGCTGGAGCACCTCTGCTATGAAGACAGGCTGAGAGAACTGGGGTTGTTCAGCCTGGAGAAGAGAAGGCTCCAGGGAGACCTTCTAGGAGTCTTCCAGTACTTAAAGGGGCCTACAGGAAAGCTGGAGAGGGGCTTTTGTCAAGGGCGTGGAGTGACAGGACACACAGCAATGGCTTTAAACTAAAAGAGGGGAGATTTCGATTAGATCTAAGGAAGAAATTTTTTACAATGAGGGTGATGAGGCACTGGACCAGGTTGCCCAGAGAAGTTGTGGCTGCCCCATCCCTGGAAGTTTCTTAGCAGGTTGCCCAGAACTAAACCCTAACCTTAAACACGAATGCACAGTAGCTTTAAGAAACCAAGAAATACAAATCCTAGCACAGAAAATACCAGCATCACTGATTTCCACGAGCTGCGGCCATAACTCAGTGAGCCTGGAGCACCTCATCTGTTGGATATTTATGTGGGGCTTTAATTATAAGAACAAGCCCAACTTTCTGAGCCAAAAATACATTGTATTTTGGAATCCTGACAACAGTGGCTCTCAGTGTCATACATGACACCCGTCCCCTTTGCAGAGCCAAAGCAACACGTGGATCGGAAGTTTCCTTCCGGCAGCTCGCTCGTCCACAGAGTTACGCTGCAGGCAGCATGGGATGAGATACGCCTTCGGCTGCAAGTCCAAGCTCGGCTTTGAATAGAACATAGGGATTTACGAAAAAAAATATAGATATTTATGCAAAAGAATACAGAGATTTATATGAAAGAATATAGGGATTTACCTGAAAGAATCATAGAATGGTTAGGGTTGGAAGGGACCTTAAAGATCATCTAGTTCCAACCCCTCTGCCATGGGCAGGGATTTTTTCCAAAGAATACAGATATTTATGCAAAAGAATATCAATCTTTATGCAAAACATGGAGATTTATGCAAAAGAATATAGATATTTATGTGAACTAATATAGGGATTTAAGTGAAAGAATATAGGGATTGGGTTTGATGCACCACCTTGGGTACCACTGGCAAAAAGATGTCGAGCATCTCCTGCCTGGTTCCTGCTTGGTATTAAATGAGCGTCGAGGACAGGATTTGCAGGAGCTGCGAAGGGATGAGCCCCTTCCCAAGGAAATCCTGGCCGGTTGGAGTCACAACAAGGCTGGAGTTAAATTTGCAGTCCTGCTGTCCATGTTCACACCTTCCAGGGGAGGTTTTGGGCTCTAGTGACGCCAGTAAGATGAGGTAATACTGATTTTAGGAAGCGTGGTAAAGCCAAACGCTATCCTCGGCAAACAGCTTGGCCGGTGTTGTCCTGTTCCCTGGAATCGTAAGTCACAAACCGCCATTAAACAGGAAATTATGAATCTGTGGCTGCACAATGGCATTAGGGCTCAAAGCTCCTTTGCAAGCAGGGCAGTAAACAGCCAAGAGAAGGGCCCCGCGGCCCTGCGCTGCCATCGCCCGTGCCAGCCTGGCGTGCCGGCTCGGCAATATCCACATCCCCCTTGCAAGGGGCTGCTTCAGACCAGCTGGAATGAACAGGGACAACGGCAGCGTGAGAACGCCCGGCCTGCCATGGGCTTCAGCCTGGAGCTATCAGAGCACCCTGCCACCTTACGCTGCAGTTTTTCTTCCCTTTTTTCTTCTTTTTCTTCCTTTTTTCTTTTCTTCCTTTTTTCTTCCTTTTCCTCCTTTTTTCATTTTTTCGACTGCCACATTACGCTGCATTTTTTCTTTTCTCCTTTTTTCTTTTTCCTTTTTCCCTTTCCTTTTTTACCTTTTTTCTTTTTTACCTTTTTCCTTTTATTCTTTTTTCTGTTTTCTTTTTTATTTTTTTTTCCTCCTTTTCTCTTTTTCCCTTTTACCTTTTTTCCTTTTTAATTTTTTCCTTTTGTTCTTTTTTCCCCATTTTCTTTCCTTTTTTTCCTTTTTCCTTTTGTTCTTTTCTCTCCTTTTTCCTTTTTCCCCCTCTTCCCCCCCCCCCCCCTTATTTTTCTTTTCTTTTTCCTCAGGGAAGAGAGATATAACATCACAAGACAATCCCTACAGCCAAGGGTATTAACACAGACCAGGAGCGATTCCCACAAAGGACACCTGCCCGGCACAGCGACTTAATGACCTTCGCAGCTCATTGACACTAATTGGTCTGAGCTGGTCTCATGCTTCACCTTCTCCTCCATCGGCTTTTTGGTCTTCACGTCATCCCTTCCCAAACCTGCGGTGGGAGTACAAGGCTCTGGGACACCTGAAAGTTGTTTTGTGTGCTTGTCGCCTAGAGAACATTGTGTTTTTGGGGAAAAAAGGAATTACATTTAGTAACGCTGAGGGTTATTAATAGTGTAACATATGGGAGGTGAGCGCCCGTGAAGCCAAATTTTTATATAGCCTAAACAGCTGAAACGCTCCAAAGTTATAAATCATCCAAAATGGAATAAAAACAATACATATCCATATTAAAAAAAAATATATATATAAAATCACCTGTACTCAATTACACCATCAACTCCATCAAGGAATTTCACTGCTGTGGCAGAGCAGGAGCACATCAAATTAACCCTTTCACAGCGGGCCAGATTCAGCCACTGCCGTGTCTTGCGTTAGCCATACACATTACCACCACCGTCATCACCTACTTGGCAGGTTTCATCTGTCTTCTGAGTTTTCAAGGCACTAGAAAGTAATGGAAAACCGGTAAATACTATTCTCTAGCGGAAATGGTAGGAGTTTTAATGCTGACTCGAAGCTTCACCATAAGCTACAAATCTAAACGAGCGGTGGATGATAAATGCTCCGACGAATCTCCAACCCGGTACCTCGCAGCAGTGAGCATGCTCTCATCCATCCTTCCTAAAACGAAACACGTCAGAAGGTCGCGCTTCCCATCAGGTTTCCCGGTGTTTCACATCCTCTCTCCCTAAGCCAGGAGGTCTCAACCTCTTTCTGATCCGCTGTGCTCTCCAAATTCAGCAGAGACAGACGTCAACTCCTGAATAATTAATTGAAGCTTACCGGCAGGAGGATGTCTGTTTGAGTTACCTTTTCTGGACCCCTCAGAAGTCATCCAGAGACTCTAACCCACCACTTTGACCTACCAAATCTCTGGGACAAGCCTTCAGGCAAATCAAACTCTGGGACTGATGAGTTTGCTCGCTCACACCAGTGGGAAATTCAGCGCTGAGAGCAAGTGAAAGCTCACCAGGAGCATTGCTGGGTACTGAGACGGTGCTGTTCATCCCCAAAAAAATAAAAAAAAAATTTGAAGTGAGGTAATTTTGAGGCTTGTGAGGCATCCTTGCTCGCTTTCAGGTGGAAACCGAGATGGGGATGTGGCTGAAGATTTCTGTGTAAAGTGCGGCTCGAGATGCACCATTCAAGAACACAACTGCACAGAGATTTTGAATTGGTGGCTATGGAAATCACACTATCATCCCTTCATCCATCTACAGAAATCACCAGAAATCCCATAACCAGCTCCTGGCTTGAGTTTCCACTACCATCGACAGCAGAAAAGGAGAAAATCCCACCATTTTTCTTCTATGGCCTCTTCCCACCCATTGATGGGTTTGCAAACACTGAGCCAATGGGTCCGACCACCCCCATGAGGTCCCAGGGGTTGTGGTTATTTCTGGGAGCACTTTGCCTTGCAGCGAGGGAAGGGGTCCCCGGACAGAAGCTGCACCCCACCATGCCACTGGAACAGGTTGCCCAGAGAAGTTGTGGCTGCCCCATCCTTGGAAGTGTTCAAGGCCGGGTTGGATGAGGCTTTGGGCAACCTGGTGTAGTGGAGGGTTTCCCTGCCCATGGCAGGGGGGTTGGAACTAGATGATCTTTGAGGTCCCTTCCAACCCAAACCATTCTATGATTCTATGCCTGGACCACCCCCGAGGTCCCCCTGTTCTCCTCACTGGACATCTCTCATCTCCCGTACTTGCGAAGGTGCCGGTGCCAAGGGTGGCACAGCTATAATTGACATCATGTGTGCACAGGGCTCGCGACGTTAGAGCACATACAGCACAAAATATATCTGGAAAAATGAAATACTAATAAAAAAAAAAAATTGCATTTCCCTTCCCGGCTCAGGCCTATGTAGCAGCATAACCCAGTGTACGTACGTTGTGAGACACAGTTTAAATATAGCATCTAACTATGAAAACATGAATAATTGCGGTGCTTAAAACGTCTGGCTAATCTTTAGCAGAACTGCAATCAATCACCGGTGTCAGACTGGGAAGCGTTTCTCAGTTTCATACACAAAACCTTCCTTCAAATGCAAACTATATCCACTTTCAGTGTTTGGACTGACTTTCCCATCTGATATCAATGGAAACGCTCTCAGCATGAGGAGGCACTGGTCGGAATTAATTTTCTGATTTTTTTTTTTTTTTTAAATACATGCAGTTGAGAACTACAGTAGTAGGAAAAAAAATAATCCATTCCCTGAACAGATGAAGGGGCATTTGGATGTGTTTGTAGCTTTATTAAAGAAAACACACGTTTTTGTTAATTATCATTCTGCTGATCACAGAATCACAGAATCATAGAATGGTTTGGGTTGGAAGGGACCTCAAAGATCACCTAGTTCCAACCCCCCTGCCGTGGGCAGAGAAATCCTCCACTACACCAGGTTGCCCAAAGCTTCATCTAACCTGGCCTTGAACACCTCCAGGGATGGGGCATGTACAACTTCTCTGGGCAACCTGTTCCAGTGCCTCACCACCCTCAGAGAGAAGAATTTCTTCCTTAGATCTAATTGAAATCTCCCCTCTCTCAGTTTAAAGCCATTGCCCCCTGTCCTGTCACTACACGCCCTTGTCAAAAGTCCCTCTCCAGCTTTCTTGTAGCCCCTTTAGGTACTGGAAGGCTGCTAGAAGGTCTCCCCGGAGCCTTCTCTTCTCCAGGCTGAACAGCCCCAACTCTCTCAGCCTGTCTCCATAGCTGAGGTGCTCCAGCCTTCGGATCATCTTCATGGCCCTCCTCTGGACTCACTCCAACAGCTCCATGTCCTTCTTGTGTTGGTTGATCTCGCTCTTTGCTCACTGACTTGCAGGCCCACAAAACGCAGCTAGAGAAAAGCAGCAAGGAAAAGCCAAACCTATGGCTCAGCCTAAAAACCCTGGAGCACTCTGTGCCCATCATCCATGTCACCTCTCCTCTGGAAGCTCGGTAGTGCCTCACCTTCAAATGGTGAAATATATCATAAAATCTATTGTATTGTTGACAAATAGGTTGGTTTTTTTCCTTAATAGCTAATATTAGCTCGTTCGAAGGTCTGATGCACTGTTCAGTGGCAAGCTCTAGGCCAGGTCTCTGCTATGCCAAAGCTTTGCCCATCCCTCAGTTGATAACAACACATCTCTAGCTTTTCTCAGAGAGCATTTCTTATTTTTTTCCCCATTTCCTAGAGAGAAGTTGTATTTTCTGCTGCGGCGTGGGGCACATGGCTGGCTCATGTGTCTCTCCTCAGATGGAAGTAGATAATAACAAAGCAATCCCAGTTTAATTAATCTGAGCTCCAGCTGATCATGGCTCCATACAATTACTTATGCACCGAGCACAGTAATTCACATCAGACCAGGGCACATGGTCAACCAGAAGATGCATGAGCAAGACCAGAAGAACCATGTCAAGTGTCCTTCTTCTCACCGAGACCTTGGTGGAGACCAGCTTGTAGACACTTTTGAGGGTCTACCTGCTGTTATGGAGTTAAGCTCACCAGTTTTACAGCCAGGATTACTTTTCCCACTTTATTACAGCAAAGACAGAAGGGTCCTGTCACCAATTACCATACTAAATAAGAAAACCTCAGAGCTGGCAGCAATAGAAACACTAATTATTCGGGTTGCTGGCATCAGACCACTGTGGAGCCCAAACTTCATCAGAAAATCTCTGGCCGATAAAGCTCATTGAGTGTTTTTAAGCTGTCAAAGCCTCTAGCTTGGCTTGAGGTATGAAGGAACCTGATCCGATCGGGTCCTAAAGCAATTCAAAGCGGACGCAGGCAAACACGACCCATTTCGTTATGCACCTCTTGCTACTTCTTTCTCTCCATCTTTTCTAATTTTCTTATTTATTGAGAGGTTTTTGTGGGCAGACTCCGAAAAGGCAAAGTCCCGACAGGCGAGCTGACAGCCGAGGTATGCACCCTAGAGCTGACATCTCAAAACAAGAAGATGGAGTTCGTCAAAATTAAACAGCACTAAGGCTGAATCTGCGTCCACAGTTGAGGCGATGGTGTCTGGAGCCCACGTGAGGCCCTTTACGATACAGAAACTCTCGATACAATCTGGCGAGTAACACCTGGATTTTTATCAGTCTCAATCTGAGCACAAGGGCATATGTAAGGCTGGGGTTGTTTTTTTCTTACACTGGAACATGCAGTTTGTTTAGAGGTGTGAAAAAATACACCAAACCCTTGGTGGGAACACAGGCAGCGTGAAAACCCCCGGGTGATACTGCCTGCTCCAAGGGCATCCCTGCCCACATTGCCCACGTCAATAAACGATTTGCTCCTGTAAAGGTGATGTTAGACACACAAGCGCCATGGTCTTTTCTTTCCCAGTTCAGCAACCTGGCTCTTACCACCTCAGCATGGATGCACATCTTCACTGCTGAGGTCGGAAGTCCCTGTCTCGCCGTTGCTTCCAGCCCCCGGCTTGTCCTGTGCCCGTAACCTGCCAGAGTCACGTTGACTTGAGTCATCTCAGGAATTCTCGTAAGCTTTTGGTTTGCTTGTTGGCAGAGCTGCTGGTGGGCTCAGGGCTTTTGGGGCAGGTGAGGGTGTGTTTTTGGAGGTCATCCCTCATCTTGGAGAGTTATTTTCTAACCAAATTACTCTATGTTCTCACATTCCCCTTGCTCTTATCCCCACCAGCAAACCAAGGAAATAATTGCGCTGCCACAAACGATGCTAATTCTCCCTTAACTTTGCCCATTTTCAGGACACATCATTCCATACGGACACCGTGGTACCAGTGAGACCAGGAAGAAGTGCATCTTTCAGAGCCTACTACTCTATTTGCAGATCATATGCTACCTCGTGACATCATCTTCTCTTTCAGTCTGATTTAAGCAATTTTAGTGACGCTTTCACTGCCCAACGCTGAAAGGAGGCTTCCGATACTGCAAGGAGGAGCCCACTGTGCAGAAATCACCCCAGCGGGACCCTTGGATGCTCCAGAAATACCACCACAAAGGCATTTCTGAGCGGATGTTTGATATTCCCAAATGCAAACACGTAAATCAAGTTGTCGGCAGACCTCAAGACGCAGCCATTCCCCAGAGGTGGGGATTCGTACTTCACCTTAGCCAAAACACGCTAGCGCCTATTTTTGGCTTCTCTCTTCCAGGTAGGTGTGAGACCAGCCGTTTCTTTGTTCATCAGGTAAGTCCTTGCAGGAATTTTGGCAGCAAAGCTCCAAAGACAAACTTGCCTCTGCTCCTAACAGTTGGAAGTACCTTCAAGGCAGGATTTGTTTCGAAAAGGGATCTCTGGCTTCCTCCTTTCCTACGCCCCAGTGTGTCCATGGGTTTTCAGATCCCGTTAAGCTCTCGCTCCACAAGGACAGCACCAAAGAAGTGTCGTTGGTGTTGCCTTTGACTTCACATCCTTGTGCGGCTGCTAAACCGTGCGGGTTCGAGTTTTGCCAACACGTTACTCTGAACACCCAAGGACCCTCACTAACTTCTCCCGTATCCATTCAGCCCCACAAGACCTACAATGACAAAAAATCAGCTGCTTCTCTGGAGGAGATGATCCCTTCCAACACGGAGGAAAACAGTTATGGCTTTACACCCTTCACGTGATCAGGATAAAACTCATTTGATCTACTCGAGCTTTTAGGAGGACTTTGTTATGCATCATTAAGGTTTCTCACCATCCTACAAGGTGGGTAGACCAAGAAGGTTTAAATGACATTCTCAAGGCAAAGGCAGCAGAGTAAGTCACTGGTTCAGTCCAAAGCCATGGAAAGAGCCCTGTTTGCCTGCATTCCTAAGGAACTGGATGGCCAAAACACTCCAAAATCATACATCCCATCATTCAGACACCAGATATCAAAATGCCCTGTGGAATGGACAGTCCATATGGACCTATTCTCACATGCCAGTCTACAGAAGGGAATTGCATATTCTCACTTGAAACATAGGACAAAGGCGAAAGGGCAAAGAGTGGATTTATTTATATAGAAGAAGGGGTTTACCACCTGAACTTTCTGATTTGGGGCTGTTAGGAGATTTAGGATGTCTCTGGAAGACAAACTCTTGCTGGAGGATCCCAGTCTTATTTAACTGAAAGATTACTAAAAGCTGCAAACGTATGGTAGAAGCATTTACCTTCTCAAGCAAGAAAGGACACTGGGATAATTAATCACTAAGTCTTGTAGCATCAGTCACTGGGGTTACAATGACAAGGATCAAAATAAGGCAAAACCTGCCAGTCAAAACACTAAAGAACTGAAATTCCTTCTGTCTCTTGTGCTCCACGATGATCCTGAGCTACTCTGAGTTGACAATCAACTAATTCCTCCAGGTTGTAATTCAGCAACTTGCTGTGCAACAAGAGCGAATATCTTTGGAAAAATATAATCTATTCACAAGTCTCCAAGCCATCCATTCTTTGCCAACGTGCCAAAGCGAGAGCAGATTCTGCAGGAGAAGATCTGAAACGTTCCTCCCTCCTGAGGGAAGCCAACTCGGTCATATGAAAACTCGTTATTTGAGACTTTCAGATAGGTGGGTCAAGGGAAATTTGCTTTGTTGAGACATTTTCTCCAGCAGCTACTATGCAATAACTCTCCCTGGAGAGACTTTGCTGGCCACATGATGCACAGCTACAGAAGAACAGGCTCTGGAAGTTCACAAAGAGGTAGTTAGTGGGGTCGAAGGGGGTTAAACTCTCATTTAGCATCCAGTGTGGAGGCAACACAAGACACTCGAAACTTCGGGAGCCAAGGCTCCCTGTGCCGTTGCTCCAAGCTGCCTGCTAGAGAACACGATGTGCTTGAGGTTAGACATACAGAAATCTTTGCACATAGTAAATACAAGGAAATTAAGGCAGGATGGTAGCAAATAACACTGTAAATTCCATTTCTGGTCTGCTCCCCACTCATCGCCCTGCAGAAACAGCCCCTTTCATTGACATTAAAATAATTTGCCCAATTGTCAGGATCAGCAGGCATCTCGCTGGTGCAGAGCTGCTCACTCCGAATTAGTAAAAAGCCAGCAACAACAAAAAATCACTTTTGACAGTAAGAGGCATTTGGAAAACTGCATTTCTGGGTAAGTTTCCACCCCGTAAACACTGCGGGAGTTTGATCACGGCTCCGAATTTTTTTGCTTTCTGTTATAACTTAGCTCTTGCTCGCGTGCCAGCTTACATAAGCAAGGGAGCACAGCTCCATCTCTAGAGCGAGGAATGAAGGATGGGGACGTGTAGGTGCAATCAAGGAGCCACTTTGTTCCACTGCAATCACCACCTCCCCTCCCCGGGTACCACTGGGCAAGGAGATGGTCTCTCCAGAGAGCAGAGGCTCTTGCTCAACGGATCCTCCAGTACCCGCCGAGCGCTTTGACATCTTCCCGTAATGGCGCTAAAAGTATCTTTTGTTACTCACTGAGCCCCGAGTCAAACCGAGGTTAGGACAAATTAAAGACATGAGCATTTAAAATCGTGCTGAAACGAGCATTTCAATCCCTGCTCGAAACATGTTTGGGTCACTCTGGATGGGTAAAACCGCGCCTGTTCCTCGGAGCAGTGGGACCGGGGCTCATTGCGTAAGAGAAGGGACGGGGATCCCCACTGGCGCCAAGCAGAAGCTGTCAGAAAGCCGACCAGATGTCTGCTCTGCCGCGGCCACCCTTCCAAGGGAGGATCCGTGGCGTGGACGGCAGCCAGGTGGAGAAACAAAAGGGCGCCTGCTCGGTTTCTCCTCCCGTTATTCAATACCGGAGCTTAGCGGTCACAGCACATTGGCCTCCTCTCCTCTCTGCTGATGGATGCTCGGTGCCCGTCCCGGCTCCAACGCATGCAACAGGGTCTCACCTTCCTCGGTCTGCGCTGCCGCATGTTATCGCCGCTCGATCCCTGCAAGGCAGCCCAGGCCAAAATCTAATGTTCTTTAAATTTGTCGGATGAGAGCACGTTAACAGGCAGATCTTTCGAAACTCTCCCATTCTTCTCATAATTTATTGATGAAAGGATTCCTTGCCGGTTAGGCAATATCCCTCCGGATAAAAGCCTGGCTACGTTTCTCTTCTTTCTATCACCCTCGGTAACGTACACCTCCTCTCTAAGGGCCCCCTGATGAAAAATTCACTACTTGCCGGGCTGCGCTGCCAGTTGTGCTGCTGACGGATCACGTTGCGTTTTACCTGTTCAGATTAATCAGGTTACAGCTCCAGCCTGCCAACAAAGCCCGGCCTCACACCTCAACTCCAGGACCCAAATCCATGTCCAACATCTGAGCCTGGCGAATGCTGCAGGCGCACGTCCACGCTTCAAACTGAGCCTGAGACTCAGGAGTGGCTTTAGCCATTGTTTCAGGTGAAGAGAAGCCTTAATCTGCGCCACATCTAGCGTGCAAAAGCCACTTAGGCTTGCAAAACCATAGTCACAAATGGCAACGTGCTGGCCAGGAGCAAGAGCAGGGCGGTGGGGATTGAGATCGAGGAGCTCTGCTGCCCTACAACAGCATCTCCACGTGAACTCCTAGACTGTAAAACCAGCGCAATGCTTCCCCTCCCTCTTTAGGCAGGGCTGGTTGGAAGTTTAATTTGTGCTTTTAATGGTCTGAGACGCTTCTGAATCAAAGCTGAGATAGAAATACTCCTAATAACTTTGCAAATTCAGCACCCTACCAGACAAAGTTTATTACGGGGAGTAACCCTCATCTCGCCAGAGGATAAGGCTCGTACGTCTTTTCAGTGCTTAAACTCAGCTTAGTGGTCCTTAAGATTTTACTTTATGGGAGTAAATCCTGACTCTGAACTTGTTTGATGGAGCACATCCACCACCAACTCAGCCTATGACCAACCAAGCAGCTGCAGTCTTGACCCAGTGTAACAAACCCAGCCCAGAAAGAACACATTTCTTTTGCACACAAGAACATATCTTAGCCATTTTAAAAGAAGGAACTGACGCAACCGTTTTACCATGGACACACGTGACACAAGTGAGGGTTACGGACCACACGGCTGGTGTTGCAGGGTGCCACTTATTCTGGAAAACTAATTCAAAACAGGGACATTCAAGGCCAGGCTGGATGATGCTTTGAGCCACCTGGTGTAGTGGAGGGTGTCCCTGCCCATGGCAGGGGGGTTGGAATTGGATGATCTTTGAGGTCCCTTCCAACCCAAACCATTCTATGATTCTGTGACATCCTGGTGCTCGGCTGGACGGTGCAGAGGAAACAACCAACCTGCCACAAATTCCAGGCTCCTCTTCATCCACCCGTTCCACTCAAACCAGAACTGTTACTCAACTTGTTCTTCTTGGCTTAACCTTAACAAGACAACTAAATACTAGTTAAATGAGGTAAGGTTTCAGCTGTGGGAAACGCAGGTAACTTCTGCAGCCAAATTCCTTTGCGGAGCAGTCCCACCGCCGTAATTGTATTGTCACTCATCACAAGTGTCACGGAGATTATTCAACAATTAAAACTAACTTCTGAGAACTGCAGCCCTGAGACAAGCTGATGGCATACAAAAACACAGCAATTTTTAACTCATTACACTTCCAACAAAATTCAGAGGCCAAGAGGGCAACGTCTCAGGCAACAGCTATTCTTTTCAGAGCTCAAACTTCAATATAAGATAATAATAAATAATAATAATAATAATAATAATAATAATAATAATAATAATAGGGATAGTAAGAACCACTGAACACACTTCATGTTTTGGATTTTCAAGGTCAGAAGCGTAGCTCTTACGAAAGAAAAGAATGAATTTCTTAAGTGATTTTCTTAAGCAATTATTGCAGGTTTGGAACTCGCAGTTCTTTGCTCTCAAGAGAAAACCCCCATTTCTTAACGTTTTTATATTTATCATGAAATTAAAAGCTACTGGTTGGCAACAACTGGCCTCATGATGCTACTTCACTATCATTGTACGTAGCTGTGGAGTTCTCTATTGCCTTTTTTCTACAAACTAGGAATCAACTTATGAACTTGAATAACGCCTCAAGTCCCACGTTAGGTAGAATACATCCATTCGACAGCCGTGGAAAAGTCAAAGACACAAGTTGTCCTGTATCATCAAGACCAACTGGCAAAGCCAAACCTAGAGCCTCCCAACTCTCAAAACTATCCATGGAGATTCCCCTCTTTCTTTCTTCCAACCACCCCTGGAACAAACTCTTGGAAACAAGGTTGAAGAAGGTTCCTTCAACATTTCTTTGGCTCTTTGGATCTGTTGCATGTTCTGAGGTGGCTGTGGGTCTCCTGGCTCTTTATCCACTGCGTGAACAAAGCCAGCACGTTGTTTGTTTTCTGTAAATTACATCTTTACTGAATTTTTCCTGAAATGCCCAGAAGTAATTTATTAACGATGACCAGGATTCACTGCAGAAGGCGATATTCTCAGAAAAGCAAAGCGCTCCAGCAATGAAAGGAATGTGCGCGGACAGACTGGTGAAGAACTAATGACTTCAAATAAAGGCCATAACATCTGGCTTAGGTTAGCCTAAAGCTATAACCAAACCACAGTCTCCTCAACTCTACTGGCACCGCGCTCGTGAAAAATCACACAACTACGAGATGACAGTTCGGAGTCGGAGCGGCAGCAAGTAAATATCATTTGATTAGGTGTCAAGTAAAACCGCCTTTGCTGAAACAAAATTGATGATACAGAGCTTTGATCCCCTGGGAACGTAGTTTGATCGTGCAACTGGACGGCTGAAAGAAGATGTGCGCATTTAACCCCCTTAGAGATACCATTGAGCTAAGAGGTGTTGGCAGAGCACCACCGAGACTGAGACTCTTATGTGCCAGGGAAGACCAGAAGCTTTCTCCACTGCCATGCAAGGCAGTAAATTCATATTCTCTACTTCTGCTGCACCTCATTAAGTCTCTTTTTCAATAATTACAGGGGAAAGACACGCACGAAGCAGCTCCTGCAGCTCACACCAGCATCCATGCCTTTGAAAACACAGTCATGATTCAGGTTGTAGCTCCCCGGGCATTGAAGCCAGGGGAAAACCAGGGCATCGAGGCCACCAAAAGCATAAGAACAACACAAGCCAATTTTTTTTTTTTCCATTTACTTTTAAGGCAAAAGCTTGCAAGATCAGAGTAAACAAGCTGGGTTTTAACATGCCACCAGACTTCTTTAAGACACTGTCAAAACAAATTTAAGCTTCAGGACCATTTCTACCAGAAGGAAACTGCCCTTGATGTCATCTCTTCGCGGAGATGCTGTTCGCACCTTCACAAGGCGAAAGGCGATGGGGAAAACGTAATTTAATATGCTCTTGACAAATTTTATTATGTCACTATAACAACTGTAAAAGTGACCAAACCATGTTGTTAAAGGCTCTAGTCCACGGGAGGATGAACATGTGCGTTACAGAAATTTTGCAAGCACAGGAGAGCTCCTCATTGCTGGAGCCACAGGAGAGTAAAATCAGAGTAAAGCAAGAGGATGCAGGTTGGGATACGTTATCTTCAACACAAATACACGGACCCATTCAGCATTTCTCATGTGTTTTCAACACGTAATTGCCAAGGTTGTTCCTTTAGCTGTAAGGCAGCCTGGTTACGTTGCCCTTTACTTTTGAAAACACCACGCTACTGTGAGTTGGCTCGTTTTATTTTAAAGCCAAAAGGGTGGTAGTCAGCAAGCGCGGAAACTCCACGTCATGTTTTGAAATGAGCCGTGCACAGGGAGCAGTGGAGGGAAGGATGCTGGGAGCCTCGCCGACCTCCCTGACCCGCCTTTTTCCCTAATGCTGCTGGCTGGTGGGTGCTCGGCATCTCCAGCTCCCCATGTAGCTCATCCTGCTTCAAGGACTTGGTTCCCAGGGATAAGAGGCTGCAGCAGATCCAGAGATTCCTGGGCAGAGCAGCACTCTGTGGATTGGCTCAGGGCTCTGTGCCCAATGGGAGCCTTGCTATGGGCAGCAGCTGCTCCTACAGCACAGACAGACATTCTGGAGAAACTAAAAGCCATCACATGTGGTGATTTCATAGAATCATAGAATGGTTTGAGTTGGAAGGGACCTCAAAGATCACCCAGTTGCAACTCCCCTGCCATGGGCAGGGACACCTTCCACTACACCAGGCTGCTCGAAGCCCCATCCAACCTGGCCTTGAACACTTCGAGGGATGAGGCAGACACAACTTCTCTGGGCAACCTGTGCCAGTGCCTCACCACCCTTATTATAAAAAATTTCTCCCTTAGATCTAATCAAAACGTCTCCTCTTTCAGTTTAAAGACATTGCCCCATGTCCTGTCACTACACACCCTTGTCCAAAGCCCTTCTCCAGCTTTCTTGTAGCCCCTTTTAGGTACTGGAAGGTCTCCCCGGAGCCCTCGCTTCTCCAGGCTGAACAGCCCCAACTCCCTCAGTCTCTCTTCATAGCAGAGGTCTTCCAGCCCTTGGATCATCTTTGTGACTCTCCTCTGGATCCAATCCAACAGCTCCATGTCCTTCTGATGTTGGGGGCCCTAGAGCTGAATGCAGCACTGCAGGGGGGGGGTCTCATGACAGCAGAGCAGAGGGGCGGAATCCCCTCCCTTGACCTGCTGCCCACACTGCTTTGGATGTAGCCCAAAGAATTTGAAATTTTGAAAGAAATTTCCAGCCTCATTGATGGAAGACAGATTTAAGCTCGTGTGCAAGAGCCAGGCTGCTGTATCCAAATGCTTCCCTACCCCCTAAAAAAAGCTGATTTCATCAAAAGATCCAATTGCAACCCTATCATTTAACAAAAAAAATAAATAAGCAAACCAAAAACCCTCTTAGCATAATCTACTTTAAAAACTAAATCTCATTTGTAGGTTATTAGAGCTACTTCAGTGTGTAACATCCATGTACAGAGCTCCCATGAATTTTGAGAAGGGGAAGACGGAGTCAGTTGGACTCAAGTGTTTTGACAAGTTTCTGTAACACTGGACGCAGCCGGCTCATGGTTACAGCACTACCCACAAACGCTTTCAATAACTCGCACAAAACACTTCTCAGAAGAGATAGTGGAAAATATATGAATAAAAACCCAAATAAAAGCCATGGCACTAACAAGATCTGTGCTGAGCTTCAGGGTTGGTCACTCGGCTCATTGTCAGCTCCAGCCTCCAACCACTGTCTTCATGTTTTCCATTTAGAGTAGGTTGACAGGAGCAATAATTGTGTCTTTGCTACTCTTTGCAGACCACCTGTCACGCTCTGGGGTAAGAATGACTGTAAGTTGTCAACCATAAACGGCTAAAACGACCCTCTTCCATCTTAAATTTTAAAGTATGTTTTAAAAGAGGCGCTTCGGGTCCTACAGGAGTTTGCAAGAAGACAGTTTCCCTGTGAGAAAATGAAAAAAACCTCATTTTTTCCCCATTACTACTTGGCTTTTTCTCAATCTCCACATATAGCAAAGCTTTTCATGGAGGAGAGGAGAATGAGGCACGAGGACTCTGGCCAAGACCGTGGGACAGCAAGCACAGGGTGCAGAGCTGCAGTCCTGGTACACTGCTCTGCACCGGTTCCCACCAACTCCATCCCCGATCCCAGAAACCTGGATCCTATTAGTGGCTTTGGCAAGGCCTTTGGGCCAGCGCTTTGCTCGTGCGAATGACTCCTGTGACTCCCACAGCGGGACTTTCCTGCATCATGATTCAGTTTCCATCCCAGCGGGGCTGCTGGGGCTGAGTTCAGATTGTTGGGAATCTCTGAGGAAGAGGAGCGATGGGATGCCGGGAGATGGGCAGTCTCTGCTTTAGTTATCAGAAACATTGAAAATTTACTTTTTGGGGTTTTGGACCTGTAAATCAGGTGGAGGTTCATCCTGAAACATGACAATGCTTAGCCCAAGAAGAAAAACGTTGGCCAGGCAGCAAGGTTGCAATGTTTTCCCAAATCTTTTTAAATCCAAGCCAATGCAAACCCTCAAAATGACCCAAAAAGCAAAGGGTCTTCTTCTGTGATATCTGAGTAGGTGGTTTCTTCCCAGAAAGAATTCTCTAATTCTTTCAACTTTGCACTAGTTTCATTTTAAAAAAAAAAAAGTATTTTTTATTTTTAGGACTGTACTGGTCCCAAACTAAATGCTGAGGGTTATTAGGTTAATAATTTCAGTACCTACCAACCTAAAAGGCAGCTACAGAGAAAAAATAACCAGAACCTTTTTGAAGTGATCATCAAAAGGATGAAAAACAACAGCACAGGTTGCAACAAGAGAAATCACAATGGCACACAAGGGAAAAATCTAACATTTCCTAGTATGAAAAGAGGTGGGAAAGGGGTCCAAAGAGGTTGGAGAGCTTCTGGACAAGGTCCTAATCAACTTGATCTACCTTTGGTATGAGCCCTGCTCTGGACAGGAGAGGCTAGGGCAGTGACACTCAAGGGTCCTTTCTAGCCAGTCCTCTTCTGCACTACATGGTCATGTTCTGGCATACTTTTTCCCCAAAGAAATAAGAGTTATTTTAGACATCCTACCTTAAGACAGCTCGTTGAATGTCTGAATCTGTTTCTTTTCTGTTTTTCAGAAAACACCAAGGATTACAAATAGGAGGCAATGAGATGGGTATGAGAAGGACAGAGTAAGGAAAGGACATGTGTATGGGGAAGTAAGTCATCAAAAAAGACAAACCAAGAGCAAATATATACATACAGAGGTATATGCCTTTATGCAGAAAGGTATCAGAGCCTGCCAAGGATGAGGAGAACATACCAGTGCTCCCAACTGGTACAATTTTCCCATGAAGCATAGCTAAACGTAGCTGAGAAGTCACCAAGAATGTAGTTACTCCATAAGGGCCAGATCCTGCGTAAGACTTCAGCAAATCTGCCATTGGCTTCATTTAAAACTATCCAACTTGGTTGTCTATTCAAGCTCTCCATCTTTAAGGAAAGACTCAAAGTCTACCATCAATCTTGCTTGCTATCACCACATCCAGGCTTCCCCAGGACACCGAAGGTGTGAAAGCCTTAAAAAATGCATTTCTGAATAAATTTCTGAAGAAACCTGCATTTCCATCTGTTCCACAAGAAACAGCTAAAAGAGAACGTGCTGCTCTGGCTTGGGGCTGCAATAGCTGGGAGGTCTCATGTACCTTCCACCACTGAAGGAGGTCTTAGATTCTGAGCAAAAGAGTAGTAAAGTGCTTATTTAGGGGGAAAACACACCGAATCATGTAAACTCAATAGATCCAATATAAAAATGTGAAAAATGAGCTTTCCGACCTTGGCACCGTACCCAAACAGTTTTGCCTTGTAGAATAGTTGTGCAAACAACTTTGCACACATCCTTCAAATTGGCCTTTAATGGGACACCAGCAACCTCAAAGCTTGAATTCAAGACTCGATTTCTACATTAATTCACTGCACTGCTCCGTTCAGATCTGGAACTTGAACATCCCATCACCCCACACTCCATGGGGCAGGAGAAATCAAAAAGTTTCTCTTGCTCTTCACCTGAACGTGAGGTGTCAAGAAACAAAAGCCATGCAAGAATCTCCTTCCCCTTCCTTGTCTGTATTTTGCTTGAGGATAATGTCTGCAAGTTGCTTACAGACCAGGCTGCTTCAGAGAAAGCAATAATTGACACTATTCCCACACATTTTACAATGGTTGAACCTGCTTCACAGTTTCTAAATGCACAGGAAGGTATTCCCTTGTTGAACTCTCATGTTCAAAACAAAACACAGCTGGTAAATGGGTAAGTACCACATCTGTGTGATGCCCATTTAGAACTAAAGCCAATCAATACTGTGTCAGTCAATAATTCGAGTCAAACAAGCACATCTCAGATCTTGGTGTAACTGCAGAGCATGAGATTTCTCCTCGAGCAAATTGTTGGGTGCTTAAATGCAGCTAAGTGTTAAGTTAAGCATCAGAGCAGAGGCACAGACCTTCAAATAGACAGGCTGAGGAGGAGAAATTAGAAAATTGAACCAAAACATTCCTAGCTGACATTGCTACCTCTACAGTTACTGTGGCAACGCAGCCTCAGAAGATACAGAAGTTGGTCTTCAAACTTAGCAGAAGAGAAGAAATCCATTAAGACAATGTAAGCACCAAACAGAAACAGAAAGCTGGCATTATCCAGAGTTAGACTTGATTTAAAAGAGTTTAATAAGAAGGCAAGAAGATGAAGACAGAGCTTTGACTGAAAACAATGTCCTGCGTACGGCGCGTGCAGCTGTTGCACCCACCATCACCAAGTCAATGCCCAACTACCAACAGAGAATGAAAAGGCGGAAAGATAAAAGGCCAGATCCTGCAGACAGGCCAGAATAAGGATGCTGGAAGAAGCAAACCAGTGAAGTCCTGCTGTTCTGCAGGTGGTTATGGATGGCTAACAGTTCAGGCTCAGAAACCCTTTCTACAAACATCTCTAGATGATACGTGGAGGAGGGTTGAATGCAGGTTCCCATGGAGCAGACCTGCCTTGCAAATGCACCAAAGTAGGTGTTTGTTCCTTCAAGTCATCCTGCTGGTGAACAATGTTGTTAGAACAAACCATTTAAAACTCAAACTCAGCACTGAAAAAGGCAAAAACCATTATCTGGAGCTCTTGTTTGAACTTAACCCAAGCTGTGTCCACCAGGATGGTACCTCCCAAGCATGGTGCACGAATATGTCTGAGGGTGGTTTTGGAGAGGACAGGTGCCACCCGTCAAAGCACTGGTGCTGCTGTTGACTGTGCCTTAACCTACTGGGGACAACTCCAAATCCCCTTGCAGAGGTGGTAAATGAACTGTCCTGACCCCACAACAGGGTGCAACAGCAAACGACTCAGTAAATCACAGCATTGCATGGACTGTGCTTCCTCCAGCTCTTCAGCCTCCCCTTCTCCTATCTATACGCTGATTTTCTAGGCTATTTTTTTCTTCTGTCCTTGCCTAATAAACCACTGAATCGGTTCAACACCTCCAAGCCAGGACAGATGGCTCCACGTGTTGGTGCTCATGTGCTGGAAACCACCGATGGAGCCCAGCATGCCGCGATGGGGGAGCTCCACAGCAGCAGTTTACATTTCAGTAGGTTTGTGCCTTTTCCACTATTCATATTGTAAATGTGATCGGATGAGAGAAAGAATAAAAAAAAAAATTGTTTCCACAGTCCATTGCATCACCTTTTCCCCTTGGAAAACTTCATAACTTCATTTATACTTATCCATACAGCTCCATACAAGCTGTACTATCTCTTTACGAGAGCAGAATGTTCTCCTCATGTATAATAAAGCATAATCTATAGGAAAAATACACTACTGGAGAGAAACTTGTGCTGGAGGCTTCGGAGAAAGTTGCAAGCGGCTAAAAGAGAGAGAGATATTTAAATGCCCTAAATTACAGAGTCTGCAATTAAGTCCAAGAGCAATGCTCTTCTTCAACGCAATGAGCATTCAGGATGCTCACGGAAAACTTTTGCTCGTTCAAGGGGATAAATCAAAGCAGCATTTTTTCACAAACTGGGAAATTACAGAATCATAGAATGGTTTGGGTTGGAAGGGACCTCAAAGAGCATCCAGTTCCAACCCTCCTGCCATGGGCAGGGACACCTTCCACTACAACAAGTTGCTCAAAGCCTCATCCAACCTGGCCTTGAACACTTCCAGGGATGGGGCGGCCACAGCTCCTCTGGGCAACCTGTGGCAGTGCCTCACCACCCTCAGAGGGAAGAATTTCTTCCTTATATCTAATCTAAATCTCCCCTCTTTCAGTTTAAAGCCATTGCCCCATGTCCTGTCACTACACACCCTTGTCCAAAGCCCCTCTCCAGCTTTTTTGTAGCCCCTTTAGGTACTGGAAAGCTGCTGGAAGGTCTCCCTGGAGCCCTCTCTTCTCCAGGCTGAACAACCCCAACTCTCTCAGCCTGTCTCCATAGGAGAGGTGCTCCACCCTCGGATCATCTTCGTGGCCTCCTCTGGACCCGCTCCAGCAGTTCCATGTCCTTCTTGTGTTGGTGGCCCCAGAGCTGAACGCAGCACTGCAGGGGGGGTCTCATGACAGCAGAGTAGAGGAGCATGACATGCACATTCATTTCATCAACCTGCTTCCATGACCACACAGAACAAGGTGCCAAAGAGGTTATACAGGAAGTTTGGACCCAAATAATTTCAAATAATAATGCCTACCTCCATCAGGGCAGAAGTGAAAATTGTGTGAACTCAGGTTGACCTTAAAGAAATCCCTTAACCTAAAAATATAAAAGACAAACTGTTTTCACTGTGAGCTGCTATATAAAACCACTCTCAATAAAAGCACCGGCGTCCTTTCAAACTAACCTCAAACATGAAGGAAATTCCAGCCTGCTATTTTCCTCTGGCATCCTGGAATGCACATTTCGAGGACAGAACTGGCTGTTCAAATTAGCTCCTACTCCTGCAGCAGCGATTGTTTTCAAACACTTTTGAAAAGCAATTCTGCCGAGGGTGTGCGTTCCAAGGAGGATTCCCTCCCCCACTCCAGGTTTTAAACATTAAGAGGAGCAAAGCAATAACCGACTTCGTACACTTGGGTTCCAAGGTGCCATAAGAAAAGCAGAAAAGATGCATTATATTCTTTTTTATTGCTTTTTTTCTTTACAGTTTATTCACAACAACCTAATAATGCATAGAACCATCTAGGTTGGAAAAGACCTATAAGATCATCGAAATCCAACTGTAGATACCTCTGCCCTTGGACTGGATGTTCCAGAGGCCAATAACAGGTTTAGATGACAAGTCAAGCCATTTGCAGGAACACTCAACTTTCCTGAGTGGCTTTGCACTCTGAGTCAGCCTGTGAGGACTATTTCTGGTTACGGGGCACACCCACCAAGACTATCAACTCAGGTTCACTTAATCTTTAAAACAAAAGATTCCTATCTACCATGGCTGTCATTCCTGATTACCACATCATTTCCCCATCAGCCCTCATGTCAGCAACCAAATTAAGGTATTACACTCTGGAACGTTTAACGTGATTAGATCGGAGGAGTATTTACTCTTCCACTTGGGCAGATGGGACTGCTGTGAACAGGAGGATGAGGAGATGCCAAGTGAGTCTCGGCGTGGTACACACCTACTGCTCCTTCTCTGTCTGGCTGACACCATGTAATACAAAAGCCAGACCTTTTCATTTTTATGATATTCAACACAGCAGGGTGCTCCAGCCCGTGCTCAAAACATACACACGCTTCAAATAAAATTCAAAGACACGCGCATGCACCCAGGGCAACCTGAATTTCCAATGCTGGGAACCCACCCAGCCCAGCACCCACCATGGGAGACAGAAACCAGACAGTTCATGGGGAGCTACTGAAAAAAAAAAAAAAAATCACAGAAATTAAACAAATCTGTTGCTCACAAGAGGTCTCATCCCAAATGACACGAAACTCCCAACTACGTGCCAGAAACAAAAGCTCTGCAACCTCTCTGTCTGATCAAACCAAGACACGGCCCAAACTCTGCCTGGCCAACCACCACATCTGAGTGATTAATCAAAAACTACAAGAACCGAGGCACAGAGCTAAATTACCTGATTTAATGAACTGAGGATTTGCTCAGGCAAGATGAAGGCTCTTGGTGACGCACAGAGTCCAACCGTCGCCATCCCGGCAGATTATCCAGTGAGTGCAAGTCGGATCAAAAAGTTGGGCCAGCTAACATCTAGTATTACAGTATTTATTTTTTTTAAGAGCTGGTCCACAGCTCTTAAAATTGTGCATATATTCCTACAGCTGAACTCTCAAACTTCTTCCCCATGGCAGAGCTGGTCTCTCAACCAATGTGAGCGGGTATCAGGGAACAAACATGAGGATCTCCCCACGACTCCTCTGGCAGACCTTCCCAAACTCATGCCGTGCGCTGCTTTTCTCAGGGATCTCCCCTCCAAACTGCAGCATTTCTAGGACTCACTTGGCTCCAAAGCATGAAAATTCTTTAAGCAAGTAAAAAGTTTACCCCTCGCCCTCTGCAAATAGTCAAAACCTCCTTTGGAAAAAGATGGATGTCTCTCCTCTCCAACGGATCAATGAGGGACTTCAGGCCTGAAATAGGAGGACATAAAACTCTACCCGTTTCCCGCAGTGTGTGTTGTTCAATAGCGACAGCTACGTAATCCCGTTCAACCACAGCTCTCCCACAGCACAAAGCACAAAAAAAGAGGATCCCCAAGCGACCCAACATAGAATCATAGAATGGTTTGGGTTGGAAGGGACCTCAAAGATCATCTAGTTCCAATCCCTCTGCCATGGGCAAGGACACCCTCCACTACCCCAGGCTGCTCAACACCTCATCCAACCTGGCCCCAGCCAACATCCCCCATCGCACCAAGCAAGCGGCACAAGCTCAGCAATGAAGAGTTAAGAATAAATTCGGTGCTTCACTCTTCTGCAGCAAGACCTTCCAGTCATGACTATTTTTTTTTTCCACTCCTTTCTCTGCAGCAGTCTCCAAGGATGATGCAGCTCCCTGAAGCCGACTTTAATGGATCCATTCAAGCATCAGTCTCGCTCTGCAATTATCATGCCTATCCGGCCCAACTAATGTGCTTGTTTACACTATCTGGCAAACTCCAGATCGAGTGTCATTTCATCACTGGGATTCTTTCACCTAAGCCAAGACCAACAGACCATGGTGGTAATTTAAACGCTGAGAGCATGCATAGTATCGATCCACGAGACGTGACGCCAGCGAGCTGTTACACAAAAATACATCCCGCGGGGAAATGCCTTCGACGGGGCCTGATAGTGAAGGAGAATTTAAATGAACGAAGGAGAAGTCGGCTGGAGAGATTAATATGCATGAGCACATGACCTGAATAAATGCTGCGCTTCATGTCATTTGTTAGATTTATTGGAAAGAGTGCAGGATTATCCAAGAGAACGATCTGAAAACACACCATGAGCTGGTGATGGGTCTCTGCAGCTCAGACCTGTCTGGCATCTCAGAACAGTCCCACTGCTGCAGACATGGTGCCCAAGAACGTGTTCAAGCACCCGGTAACAACAGGCGCTAAATGAACAGATTACAGACAAATATAATACTGTCTGGAGTCATATGTTTCTTTTCCCCCACCTCTCTTCCTCCACTTTTGGGGTTGACCTGTCTGCAAGCACAGGAAGACGTGGCCCACAGTGGAAATCACCCCACTCCTTACCCCTGTGGGAAGCAGCCAGATGCTTCTGCTTTTTGGTGCGGAAGAGTCAGAGGTTCAAAATTATTACAAAACACATGTTTTTTTTGGCAAGAGAGGCATCAGCCACCCTCTCTGTGCACGTTGAAAGGGCCTCCTGCAGAACGCTTTGTAGATATGTGGTCTGAAAGGTGCTCGAATCTTGCCATTAGCAATTCAAAGGTAGAGGGAGGTTGAGGAGAAGACTTCATGGTTTTTCCATGGCTTAACCTCAACTGAGATGCATGTTTTCTGCTTGGACCCATCAGAAGCCATAGAGATGCCACAGGGATGCCACAAGCACTTCCAGAGGAAAGCTCATCTCAGCTGGAACCTCACTAGCCCTTGGAGATATATCAACTGGAGAAAGGGTCGAGCCTCCAAAATGGAGTTCAACCACTCGGCTTCACCCCAGCTCAGGTGTTACCGCAAGCAACACATGATGCACTGTGAACCATTACAGAGCACAATCCACACACTCTCCTGCAAAGCAGAAACTCCTCAGAGGGCCACCTCCACTGCCACACTCACACAGGTACTATTCCTTTCACCGTCGTTTACTCTCCTCTGCATTACATGTACAGTCCTGAAAGTTCAGGAGGTCCTCCTGGTCCAGAAGGAACTTGTCCTCACTTCGTTCAGTCTTCACATCTGCTTTTAGGTCCAGGTGCAACATCTGTGTGTGCGTGTGTTAGACTGGCTTCACCTTCAGCCACATCCTCCAACAAACCCCACAGCAGAGAAATGCCACTCCTCTGCGCTGGTGGTCAGACCACCTCAATCTTTATCAATTAAAGACCATTAGCCTAATTGCTCTCTTCCTCCCCATGTACTGCAGTGCACAGAGCCACCTTAGCACTCTGCTGATCTCACATACCATCTTGGAAGTCACATGTTGTTTTGTGACTAAATATGTACAAAAATAGGCAATAATAAAGATACTTATACTAACATTTAGTCAAAATTGCACACCAGATTTCTAATGCCTGTTAAATCTCTGATCTTTGGTGAAGTTTGTTACCTTTCTAGGATTAAGTGTTCATTTTACCAATGGGCAGGGATGCAAAATAAACCTGAAAGCTAGAAAGTCAACCGAGGATATTTCTGCTTTGTTCACTTTAACACTGGCTGTGAAGAATCATAGACTCATTTAGGTTGGAAAAGATCATCAAGTCCAACATTAACCTTACACTACCAAGTCCACCACTAAACCATGTCCCTCAGCACCACAGCTACACAGCTTTTACATACGTCCAGGGATGATGACTCCACCATTTCCCTGGGCAGCCTGTTCCAATACTTGACGACTCTTTCGAGAAGAAATTTTTCCTCATATCCAACCTAAACCTGCCCTGGCGCAGCTTGAGGCCGTTTCCTCTTGTCCTCCAAAAGAACTGCCTTTTGGAGACCATGTTCCCAACTCCATGAAATTGTATAGGTACATTTAAAGACAGAAACTGAAACTGCATTAGCACATACACCTGGAACACAACCAGCCATGGGCTAGAACAAAACCCAACTCATCTTCCATTACTTCTACCAGTAGCAGAGCTGTTACCTGAAAGCTCAATTTTGTCACTGCAACAGATGTTGACATACATCTAATAAACCAACCATAAGTCACATAAAGCAGTTCAGGTCCTAAACAAAGGTATCCGGTGCCATTTTAGGCACCTAAGGGCACCCACCAGCTTCTACACCAGCAAGGCACAAGTCTTTTGAATGCCTGTGTCCTATCTACCTGTCTCTTGTGGACATCTAGGATACCTGTGGGCTTCTATGACAGCAGTAGACATACCCATTTAAGACACTTGAACCACTGTCCTCCTATTCTAGAGGAAAACTCTACTTAAACACCGAAGCACCAATCCAGAACAAGAGCACAAAACTTCCTACTATCGTCAGATCAATCTGTGAACTCTGCTAATAGAACCAACCTAGAAAATAGCACATTTATACCTCTAAGAGCAGCAACCATTGCGTTGTATTTAAAAAGAAACACAGGTGCCCTGGAATCAAGAGAACCTATAGGAATGCAAATTACTATTTTTATCATGGGATGGAGGGGAAATAATAGAAAAGTTGCAATAAATCATACTGTGATGTTCCTTGCTACATAGTGCCACCTTGCTGTCAATTCATCAATAAAAATGACAACTGTGAAGGATCAACGCTTTTGTGGGAGATGCACAGTACATTAACCTCAAGTGACTGAGCTTCATGAAGGAATCATTGGCTGCAACATCCTATTAAAGTCAGCTTAAAACACAACTCTGAGATCCCCACTCTCAACTTATTTGGAGGACACATCTCCTCTCTGCTGTCTTCTTCCAAAGCTCCAGTACTGCTGACATTCCTGCACCTGCTTTCCACTGCTTCAGACTGAAGCATGAAGAGGTCAAGATCCCTCTCCTCTGTCTTCTCTCCTTCACAGGGCTTTTACACATCAGAGCCACCTGCCCTTCCTCACAAACCTTATCTCATTTATAAACCTCTTAATCCACATGTACAGCACTACATAAATGCTCATCGATATGTGTACTCTTTAAATCGAATGGAAAAAAAAAAAATCAATGGGAGAGTCTGACAACAGACTGCTCCGGGATCGATCATCTAAGAGGCAATTAATAGCTCGTTCCTGAAAGATACAGGGTACTGAAGGCTTCTCAAACAACCGCCTCGCAATTGGAGTCACCTTGGTGCATAAAAGTACCATTTGTCCTTTCCCCAGATGTTCATCACGTCACTGGTGGCTTTTTGATTTGCGCATGTTATGTCAGAAAGCTGACTGCTTGACCAGTAACATATCACAACAGGCCTTCCGAGAGCTGTCTCCTTGCTCTAAAACAACCCAGCAATCCCGCTGCACTTGAGAGATCCCAGGAGAATTACACAGATGCGTCGGGATACTGTTTCCCTACGGCTTCAAAGACAAGACTGCTCTGCAAAACTGACTTTACCACCCACTGAGGTCCAGCTGACGCCTTCCAGGGAGACCCAGCAGCTGAGCTGAGAGACTCTTCACTTTCACAGCAGCAACAGGAGCTCTTGGGAGAAAAAAATAAAACAACCACCCATGTTGCACAAGACGAAGCTAGGATGTCATGAAAGGCAGCTTCATAAAGGCTTCTTTATGGATGGCTCTTCCTCAACAGCTCGAGAGTGACAGCTCCCAAGCACGCACAGATCGCCAGAGCGGATTTGGTTTCACAGGCAGGGATGTTGAGGTGAAGGGCAACCACCTCTGGCCCTCTCTGTTCCACATCAATCCTACTCCAATCAGTAGGTTAAAGGTGAAAGTGGGCCTTATAACTTCAGCGGTGTCCATTTCCCTGGTCGGATGACTGTCTCACAGCCTCCTGCAATTAGAGGGCACAGCAGGGAGGAGATGTCTCATCTCTCCTCCCACCAGCACGGACCAGCTCCTGCTGTTCATGCCCCATGGCAGATGCCTGAAGTAACAGCAACCTGCTGCAGGGTGGACGGATAATGAGCAGCCAGAGCTAAGGGTGCCAAGGAGGAGGCAGGGTCTACAGCTGAATCTTTGTGGAATAAAACCCAAAGAGCACATGCGCCTGTTCCAGTGCAAGGTTCCCTTTTGCTGAGGTTCTTCACGGAGTCCAATCTAAGTGGCTGCACTGCTTGTTTTGACATAAAATACACATGAAAGCAAGAGAAAGGAATAATGAGGGATCGCATAATCATAGAACTAGAGAATACCAGGTTGGAAGGGACCTCAAGGATCAACTGATGCAACCTTTCTTGGCAAAAGCATGGTCTAGACAAGATGACCCAGCACCCCATCCAGTAGAATCTTAAGTGTCCAATGTTGGCAAATCCACCACTTCCCTGGGGAGATTATTCCAATGGCTGATTGTTCTCATAGTGAAAAATTTTCCTCGTGTCCAATCGGAATCTCCCCAGGAGTAACTTGTACCCGTCACCTCTTGTCTTTTCCATGTGACTCACTGTAAAAAGAGCATCTTCATCTTCTTAGTAGCCACTCTTTAAATACTGGGACATGGTGATAAGGTCTCTAAGCCTCTTTTTCTCAAGGCTGAGCAAACCCAGTTCTCTCAGCCTTTCCTCATATGGCAGCCTCCCAGTCCTTGGATCACCTTTGTGGCCCTTCTCTAGACCATCTCCAGCCTGTCCACATCTTTTTTTGTACAGTGGGGACCCAAATTGAGCACAGTATTCCAGGTGTGGCCTGACAAGTGCTGAGCAGAGTGGGATAACGACTCTTTACCTCTGCTCGTGATGGCCTTGGTTGATGCAACCCAGTATCCCAGTGGCTTTCTTTGCCACGCAGCACATTGTTTAATTTAATATAATTGAACTATTCCTATTAAGCTTGCTGTCCACCAGGATCCCCAGGTCTGTTCCCCAGTCAGGTAGATCCCAGCCTGTGCTGCACTCCTGGATTATGCTTTCCCAGGCGTAAGACTTTAATGTTTTGCTGAATTGCTCTCAGCCCACAACCTTGGAAAGAAAAATGTAATTTCACTGTTAACTTCAGCAGATGGACAAAGCAGCAACAGGAGTATGGGACCAAACCCCAGACCTGGGGGGTGGCCAAAGCACAAAAAGCCCAGTCATTCCCAAGCAAACCCCAAGGATCAGACTAAAGAACTGACTAAGGTGAGAACAAGTATCTCCCACCCCACCACCTTCTGACTCCCACATCTAAACAAGCCCGGTGCACTGTTTACATGACAGCTCAAGGAACCAAACACCCAACCACGAGGTAGAAAAGTCTATTTCTCGCTTTTAAAATTCCTCATTTCCTCCCTTTATTTCTTTTGTCTAGCCCAAAAGTCTCCCAATGGAAGGGGATTTGATTGTTTGTTTGTTTGTTTTTATTGTTTCGGTCTGTAAAGTGTCGACAGGCTCCACAATTCCCACAGCCATGCCCGAACGAAAGAAACCCAGGCAGTGCTCCCCGTGTAAGAAAAGTGCTAACAGAATATGTTTGCACTCTTGATTTTCTATTTGTTTGTTTGTCTGAAGGCTCTGGGGAGCATCCAGGCACTTCTAATTCCTCACCATGCCAATACATCCTTCCTGGATCAAAAGTGATGGATTCTGACTGAGTCCTAAGAGCCGAACGGACCGGGGATCTGTGTGACTTTAATATAATTGAACTACAAAAGGCTATGTTTAAAGTAACACTAAGACTAGCTTAAACCCACCAAAGCAAGAAAAAAATCAGAGTTAAGGCTCTAAATCCATGCTGAGCTCATGCCTTTGTGTGTCTTTCCCTCTCCCTGTTCCCTTTCTGCAGAGCACAGCAAGCAGTGGCTTGGATTTTCAGCCCAAACTTTGAAGCATCCTTCCTTTGTGAGTCAGATAGTTAACACTGATTTAAAAATAAATAAACTACTTAATGTGCCCTTTTCAAATACTGTTGGGTTTTTGGCACTAAAAAAAACAGTACCCGGAGCCTAACAAGCAAGAAACACAGTGGTTTGGCCAAGCCCCTGGAATGTCCTGCCTGGTGCACTGAGTTAGCCGCAGCCTGGGGGGTTCCTGCTCCCTGGGCAATGCCTGCCTGACAATCCATGTCTGAGCACATCTCCATGGGCATTCGCATAAAGATGCATCAGAATGGAGAAAACAATGCCTCTATTTGTCATCTGTGGTGGGCCTCCAACACGGAGCACCTTAACAGATGAGTACTCTGGGTAGACTGAGCACCACCAGAGGTGCAGGATGCCTGGAAGAGCATGTCCATGCATCAGAGTCCAGCCTGACCTTTAGGAGGTTCCAACATCGCTTGCAAACCATCTCTTGCTACTTCTTAGACATGTCCTAACCACTCTGAGACAGCTTTTAATCAAGGTCCAAGTGGTTTCCAGAATAGAGAAAGCACCTTGCTCTGATGTTACCAACCGGGGTTAAAATGGATGGTGCTAATATCAAGGTGGAAGAATCAGGTGATATTAAAAGCATGAAATAAGGCAAAAAAAGTCCCTCGTTAAACATCTGGGGGGTTTTGTTTGTTATTTTTTGTTAGCTTTTTTTAAAGTAACTCTCTCCATCTTACCTTTCTATTTCTTCACCTCTTCCAAGTTCTGTAGGGAGACAGATGGATGGAGACACTTAAATACTTTGACTAATGGAAATGAAAAGGGCATTTGAAGCACAAGAAGTGACATGGAAATAGATCCCACATCCTCATGTGATCTCCAGATGTTGAAGGCCTTGGGCACACCTTGTTCACAGGTGAAACAGGTACCACGTTCTCATCACAGCAGGTTTCTAACCCGAACTGAAGGGTTGAGCCAGCTCCACCTTCCAAAGAATAAACGACTCATACAACACGGGTCTGTAAAATTTGCAAGGTTTTAAATGAGCCTTAATATATCTATAACTTCACACAAACTGCTACTTTCCACCAATGATTACAGCAAACATTTTCAAAGGTCATTTCATGCCAAATATGGATTCAGGAAAAAAATCTGAGCATTTCTTGAGAGAGAAAGCTAACGTACACGGCTTTTTATCGTTAACAAAATTACTGTATTACCCCATGCAGATAACTTTTGAGAGGAAACTCAGCATGACACTGGAGTGGCCCAGACACCACTGAGGTCCACCATAAATTAATACCAGACTACAGCTTTGCAATTGGCTTCCCCAGGCAATCTGGCATGTAGAAAAACCGGCATAATTTGAGTCTATGGAAGTAGAGGCAATACCATCTCCTCTTCTGGGGAGCTGATGGAGTGATGGCTTCTGGATGCCTAGAAAAACATCTATCACAATCACAGAACCACACAACGGTTTGGGTTGTAAGGGACCTCAAAGATCATCTAGTTCCAACCCTCCTGCAACGGGCAGGGACACCCTTCACTAGATCACATTACTCAAAGCCTCATCCAACCTGGCCTTGAACACTTCCAGGGATGGGGCAGCCACAACTCCTCTGGGCAACCTGTGCCACTGTTTTGTCACCTTCTGAGTGAAGAGTTTCTTCCTTAGATCTAATCTAAATCTCCCCTCTTGCAGTTTAAAGCCATTGTCCCCTGTCCTGTCACTACACGCCCTTGTCAAAAGCCCCTCTCCAGCTTTCTTGTAGCCCCTTTAGGTACTGGAAGGCTGCTAGAAGGTCTCCCCAGAGCCTTCTCTTCTCCAGGCTGAACAACCCCAACTTTCTCAGCCTGCCTTCATACAAGAGGTGCTCCAGTCCTCAGATCATTTTCGTGGCCCTTCTCTGGACCCACTCCATGGGTGTCAGGAAACAAAATACCATTTAATCAGCAGTAACATGTTCAGCTGTAAGTCAGATGCATTGGGTCTGCCTTTTCTGGTCTCCACCAGACTCTCCAGGTCTTCTTGTTTGCACAAGACCCAGCAAAATGGGCAGTTATTAGTTGGCCTGTGGGTACTACCATAATGAACATGATTAACAACAGTGGATGCATTATCCAAAAGATACCGATCAGTGGAAGAAACTCGAAGAGGAGCAACAAAAGTAATTAACAGCCTGGAGATACGATCTTAACAGCAAAAACCTATATTTAAGGGTAATGATAAAACTCGCTCAAACCCATCATTGCCCGGTAATTAAGAATTAAGGCTGCAAGCGGAACATGTGTCTTCACACCTCTTGTTTCCTTAGCGCACAAGAAGACGACATTTGCGATGAAAGATTAATAGAATTCAACATTTTGCTTGACACTGCTTGGGAGGTAGCTGTGGGCAGGACAGGCAGGACTGCTCTCGAGAGCCAGTGAAGGGCTTCAGACAGCTGAGCTGGAGAGGAGAATGTGGCAGAGGCCACGTAGCAATGGTTAAATAATTGATCAAGCGCTATTTAGCAAGGACAGAATACAGGGTAAACACAGGAGTAAAGGGATGCAGTTAAAAGAAGAGGGGAGAGTGAAAGTGAAGTGAGATGTAAAACGTAAATGTTGACTTTCCATGGTAAAAGTCCCCTTGCTAAAGGCATTAAACACTGAAGATGACCAGAAACCAAAACATTCAAGAGTGCTTCTCAAATAAAATAGGGCCTAGATCCCCCATGCTGCAGACTTTGGCAACAGCCCCGCAACGGGCGTTTGGGAGAACCAGCCGAGCTGTGAGGCCGAAGACCTGACTGCCATGGGCCGGGGGGACAGCCGGCTGCAGAACAATTTGGAGACAGAAAAGAGCAGCTGGCAAGGAAGCAGATGAGCTGAAAGCCGTGAGTCACCTTTTCATCTCTGCCTTATGTGCAATGATTAACACGGCAGCTACTCCGTCTGCAGCCTCTCTTATGACAGAAACCTGTGCTTCGGAGACGCAAGCAAGTACATGTGAAGCAGAGACATCTCGCCGAGATAGTTAAATGATCCTCCCTCTAATACGATCTTCAACTTCTGTTGCATCTACCATCAAAACAAGGTGGGGGAAAAAAAGCCAAACCAGTTTCACGTCTAACAAGGCTCTCTCCATGCCACTGAAAACTCATGGCACTGGCAGTCCCTCTCTCAGCAGGCTCGGGACTGGCTCCAAGGCTCACCCAACGTCTTGTTTTCACACTGTTCATCAGATAATTTGACTGTGCAGGGCAGGGAAACCACATTTAACCGCAAAATATGAAAACAAGTTAAAAAAACAAGCCAGGGCTTCCTGCCTGGTGGGAATGAACTTGCACGCTGCCCTGGGTGCTGCCTTGGAGCTCTTGAAGAGACCGTCTCCATCTTCCTACTATTGAATTTCCTCGGGTAACAAAGTAGAGGGGTGGCCAGAGCCTTGCAGTGTCATGTCAAGGCATAGACTCATGGGATCTTCACCCTTCAGCCCAAATCTACAAGGGCTTCTGCTTTGCCACCATGCCCGGGGCTGGATATGGAAGCCCTGGGCCACATAGTAGCTGCAGGAGACAAGGCTACATCTCACAAGACAAAGGCTCACCTTGCACAAGTCCAAGCCTCCAAGTGCCTTTAAAACAGCCAACAACCAAATCAAAATGAGTTTTAAAAACTTTATTTATCACCTGATGTTTGGATAAGAAGCTAAACCAGATATTGATGAATACCAGCATTACTATAACTCTCAGTGTAACCTCAGTTTGCTGTTCCCTACAACAGAGCAGGTGGTTCCTTAAAATCAAGCAGAGAACCAAGAAATCCAGGTTTCCCCATGGGTCTCTCTCAAGGCTGTCTAAGGGATGAGCACACACTGCATCTTTTCTCCTCTATCTTGTCTCTTATTTTAAAAAAATTTTGTAGGGTTATTACACTATTGAAGCCTACCAATCAAATATGGCCAAAACGGGCCAGAAGGTTCAGAAGTCCCTGGGGTAAATGGGCTGCGAGAGTTGGGGTTGTTCAGTCTGGAGAAGAGAAGGCTCCAGGGAGACCTTCTAGCAGCCTTCCCGTACCTAAACGGGCTACAAGAAAACTGGAGAGGGGCTTTTGACAAGGGTGTGTAGTGACAGGAGAGAGGGTAATGGCTTTAAACTGCAAGAGGGGAGATTTAGGTTAGATCTAAGGAAGAAATTCTTCCCTCTGAGGGTGGTGAGGCACTGGAACAGGTTGCCCAGAGGAGTTGTGGCTGCCCCATCCCTGGAATTGTCTAAGGCCACGTTGGATGGGGCTTTGAGCAACCTGGTGTGGTGGAAGGTGTCCCTGCCCATGGCAGGGGGGCTGGAACTGAATGATCTTCAAGGTCCCTTCCAACCCAAACCATTCTGTGATTCTACGAAATTAAGATGGACACAAAAATAGGACAACTGCACATTTCATAAGGCTAAAAGCTCCTGCCTAACTTTGTATTTCATGTCTTCTTAATGAAAAAAAAACCAAACCCTCCAGTAACTATGCAAACAATGCAGAAAAAATAGGAAACCTGTATGAAAGGAAGAACAGGGCACAGAGGAGGGACAGAAGGCAATTGCGTTCCTGAGGGGAACACTCTTCTATTAAACATCTCTATCAGAGGTACTAGGGAAAAAATTAATGGATCAGAGGGAGACCTCTCATTACCCAGCTGGCCGGCATCCAGCACAAAACCACAATAACCACAACTCGCTTTTGAACACAGCAAAAAGGCGCATAAAATGTTTGCAATGGACAAGTGGGAAGCAGGAGAGATGTTCCACACCCAACAACAGCACTTGCCTGTCTTAACCTCACTGATGGGATATGAAGAGCTGATGCTCAAATTCATAATCACTGCCAAGTTATAACCATAAAGTAAATCAGAAAAATGATGGAGCAGAAGAATGGAACCTCCCTGTCCCCATCCCTTGCATGTCCATGTGCCTCCAGCAAGGCGGGCTCCTGCCTGCCTTCCCCCAAATCTCCCTTGATGCTGAAGTTTGCACTTGCAGAGGAAATTTGACACACAAGATTTATAATTCACTGGACAGATGGAGGGGCCTAGAGTAAGGAGCTCTAATACATCGAGGACGTTCCCTCGCTAGAGCCCAGAGTGAAATTCTTCGAGTGCTGGAGACAGATTTTCCTTGGCGGGCAGCCATGAGTGTCGATCTGGCTTCTAGGAGAGATCAGCATGGCTGTGGATTGCAGCGACTTCACAGACAAACATAAAACCTTCCTCTTCAACCAACTTTCTTATAATAAACCCATGAAAATGAAAAGCTAGAACATTTCCAGCTGGCGAGAAGCCACGGAGAGAACAGTGAACTTATTGCATGAGCAGGCTTGGAGCTGATTTGAAATCTCCTGGAGATTTTCAATGGTACTTGGACATTCAACAGTATTTGGACCAAAGCACCTAAGTCACTTTTGAAAGACAGATGCAGAAGACTAAATTATTTAGGCGTCTTTGGTATTTTCGAAAGGTTATTTATGGAACCAAATTTATTTCAGATTTCTAACAGATAGCACTGGGCTAAGAGCTAAAGTTTAAACTTTAAAGAGAAAAAGTAATTATTGTTTCCTTGTAAAGCCTTAAATAACTTGAGTACCGCTGTCAGACCCTTACTATAAAAGGGCTCTTACAGAAGGATTTGAGATGCAACTTTGTTTACTTTATCACTTCATTAAAGGTATTTATGGATTTAGAATTGTCCCAGGATGGGAAGAAAAGTCACTTTTTAACTTACTGGCTGCTCAGAATAGCAATTTTGATTCTCTGGGCTAGACTTTTTCCTCTTTACCATACGGTGATGGAATTGCTCTCAGTTTCCTTGAGAGCAAGGAGCAAATCAGGCTTTCAATGCACAGAGTCTGCTGCACTGAACGAGGAGGAACTCTGATGCTCCTAGTCAATGACATTTTTATAGGGCTTATTTTCCATTATAGGGATCTATAATCAAGACAGAAATCCAATCACTACATTTTTCTACTAATTTACAATTTATTGGACTAATAATTGATTTTGGTCATTGCCTTAAACTTGACCATCCCAGAATATTTTGAAAATGTTCTCTCATCTACAATTGCCCTGTAACAGCTGCTACTGAAATATATCGGGAAGGGAGGGGAAAATCTCTTTAATCTCCCAACTTACTCTGTGCATTTTTTGCTCAGTCATTTTCCCTCCCTTCTGCCTGCTGAGGCAAAGCCACACTAATGGACAGGACAGCTCTAAGGTAAGTAAAAACCTATTGGAAATATAAACCTAAAATTACTTGCAACATTTTGAGAAGCCTGTCTGGATTTCAGGTCGGAAACATCCCTTCACCAGCTATGCCAGCGCTCCTTCCTGAGTAAAGGAAAACAGCCAGAAACACAAATACTTCAGGTGGCATCTTCTCCTCGTTCATAGCTATAAGTCAATATTGTGCTAACATTAAGAGGCTTAAAAGAGAAAGAATGTGATGCTCAAAAAGAATGAATTAAAAAGAAGGTGAAGAACAATTAAAGACATCTCTTTGCTGTACCTTCATCCAGTCAGCCTTCCAGCTATGCCCTGCTCCAACAGTCCAACAACAAGCATCATAGTGGTGGAAGCATTGAACCTGTGATGGCCTCAGAGCAGCCAATGGAGCTTTACACAGATGGAGTTTAGTGACATTACAAGTCATGGGATTAGATCATCAATAGGACCAAGGGAGCTGGGAACTATCTCATCTTTGCACCTTATTGCTAATCTCAATAAGCCAGTGACAGGTGGATTCTTCTGTACTTGGAGCAATGAGATGCTGCCCATTACTTGTACCATACTTGGCATCAGTAAGCATCCCTGTTATCCAGAAGATCATCTAGTACTGCCTGTCCTCATCTGAAACTCAACAAGGCCAGAGCATCTCCCCTCTCTCCTCATAACATTCAGAAAAGCCGTTATTTTTAAACGCAAGAAAAAAAGTTGGGACTACCTTCCAAAACAAAGAAGAAAACGCCGTGTACAAAGCCAACCATTTGACAGAGGAGAAGAAATTGTAGAGGGCTACTGTTCAGCCTTCTCCTCACCCAAGCTGAATGCATTTGGCTGCGTTTTGCACTTATGAACCGTACAAACATTTCACTGCTAACGCACTGGCTCCGACCAGCTGAACCTCACCGAGCAGTTTTAAGGCGTTTCATTCTTCAAACAGCCACAGCTTTCCTCTTCAAAATCCCTGCATTCAAGTCTTCGTGCTTGGAAAAGGACCAAAGCCTCCACATTTCCTTATACCCAGGAGGTTGCGAAAGCGTTGCGTACTGCAGTCAATAAAATGCCAGGAAGCTAATGAAGATAAAAGTGTCAACGCGTAGCAGTGATAACACACCACCTTTCCCGTGTCGCTATTTTGACCATTTTCCAAACAAATTTGGCAGGTACTCGCAGGCACAAGCCCAAAAAGCGAACGTGCGGCATCTCGACATTATTAAACTTATGGCTGCTCTGCAGAAGCATCGTGAGATGGTAGATTGCTCCCTGCACATCAATTGGATGCAGAGACGTTCTCAAACCTTTACGGGTTAAAAGTGGCTCCAGCATGAATCAGGGTCCCAGTGGTAAGGAGATCATCGATACAAGGGATTATGCAGATTTAAGAAATACCCTCGGCACCCGAAAGTTTTCAGAATGCAAACTACGTCAACCCTGAAAACAAGAGGCACTGCATCATGATGGCAGGAGGGACAAAGCCAGGGGGGTTTAACAGACAAAAAAAGATTGTTTTAATAGGAGAGAAGCATCAGTCATTGAGTCTTACTTCATTCAGACTTTCTATCTAACCCATCCATCTTCAGTGCCAAGAGATGACAGGACCACCTCACTTTTTCCCCCCAGCCTAGTATATCAATAATGCCCATTTCTATCCCAAACAAATGACTCGCTAGAATGGCCTTTTTCCCTAAATTGGCTTGCCAAGCCCCACAAATGCCTCAGTACCTGCTACGGTCAGCTTGGCTCCAACGGGGCCCCCTCGAGAGGTGGGCACCGATGGGTGGAGCCTTCCCCAATCATCTTCCCCAACAGCCACTTTGTCATTCATGGCTGGGGACCATCTGCGGAAGAGGGAACCAGGGAGGGGGGAGCGCCGAGCCAAAGACGGACACAAACGGGCGCGCACACAGCCATACCCTCCCCGCACAAGACCGAATGCAAATTCCTTCGCCCTCGCAGAACGTCTCTGCGGGCATTATCTGTGAACAAAAGTCCTCGAGGCAGGCGGTCTCTGCATCACTGCTCTCTCTGTTAGCACCACCTGCTTGGCGTCAGCCGGGAGAGTCGCCGAGTTATCTTTTTGCCGCGTCTGCAGAAGCCAACGGGAGCACAATGGACCCCATCGGCCAGGGTCAGGCATGGCTTTCTTTCTCGCCCCCGTACCACCAGCCCTTTTCACCTCCACCATCTCCAGGAACCCAAAGCGCTCAATAAGGAGGTGGCTTCGAGCGCAGGGAGGAGGAGGGGAGGGGAAAAATATAGGTCTCTGGCGTAAATCACCGACGCCGTTTCCCCTCCTCTCCCCTTCCTTAAGACCTGATGGTCTTCAGTCACACATCTTAAAAGAAAAACAAAAAACAAAAACACAAAGACTTACTTGTCTCAAGTCGATGAAGGCCAACTGCAGCGTGTCCCCTTGGAACCCAGGCACTGGGCCGGATCTGGCAAACTCTGTGGGAAAGAAAAGAGGATAAAAAGCGCCTTTAACTAACCATGGACAGGGAGATTGGCAGACGGATGACAGGGAAGACAAGAGAGGCTGGGGGAGAGGAGGACCGTGCTTCTAAGGAGTCATGTCTCCCTCCCTTCAGCGTCTTTGTTCGCCCTTCAAAATTCGTGTCATCAAAACACCATTAATTCCACCGTCCTGACAGCAAGGAAACTGTACTAATTCGACCTGAAATTTATTCCCATGAGCCGTACTGGGCTTCAGAGTATTTGTTTTGTGAATGGACAAACAACTCGCCGAGAAGAAAGAGGGGGATGGGGGTGGAAAAGTTTTTCCTCTCGACACAATAAAATCTTCAGCTGTGAAACTCTTTTCAGTTCCGAAAGCTATTTATATTTCAGGGCGCTGAAGGAATTTTCTAATTTCATGCCTGTCACCAGGCTCCATAAGCATTCATCAAAAAAATATGCCCAGCCGCATCATTAATTATTCGGCAGCAGATTATTTGCATTATCTGCTATGGCGCGCTATTGCCAGCATACAGTCACCCCAAATGGGAAGAATCGTGGCCGTTATGTGACATATTTATTTATGTTGGATGAAGACATCTGACAACTGAATAACATTGGCTTCTAAAGGGAAGAGAATATTTCCAAGGCTACATTTACCTCCTTCCAGTGTAATCTGGCCAAAATGTCATACTTAAGTCATTCATTTTTCTTCTAATCCATTATTTAAACCAAGTCTAAAACCACTGAGGGGGACTTGAACAAATCCAGGTTAGAGAACCTTAGCTCTTCCATGCCATTTAACAGCTTTTACTTGGTAGCACTCATGAAGCCAATGACTGCACATATTCAACCATGTCTTTTGAAGATACTCCTGAGGTCGATTTTGCCCAGCTTCACTTAATTTTCACCCTCTTTCGTTGCAGAAGTAAGGGCTTTATCTCTGCTCTCTGTGCGACTTTTCATCATCAAGGGGACCTAATCTGTGAAGCCACAACTCAACATCATGAAAGACTTCAGAGGGAGCTTCTGCCTTTGGCTGCGTCTCATTGCTCCTGCAGACACTAGAGATGCTGCACGCTGGAACAAAAAGTTTTCTTGAGATGTAATCGAGCACGATGGCTGAAAGGAAGAAAGGAGGGAAAATACACACCAACCTACAGGTTTTTAAGCTATGTATGGCCCATTATAGCCCAACTATTCTAGTTTTTACCATAAAAGAACCGTCAAAACAGATCCTGCAGCTCCACAAAGCTGAAGAACAAGGATGGCTTGGCAATAAGGAAGGAGGATTTTGCCTTCTGTCTCTCTGACTGCACAAAGGTACTAACAGACAAAGCTTGTCCTGTCCATAAACGCTAAGCAGAGTTGTTTCATTCCAGATGGTCTTCTCTTTGAATGTTTCTCCTTTCAAAAGTCATCTCATTTTCAAGTGAACGTCACAAAAGAAGGAAAACAAATCATCACAGCCTTATTTTTAAGGACTTTCTACAGCAGCCCAGTCATATGAGCCCATGAGTTCCCATGGCGTTAATGAGAAAAGACTAATGGATTAGACAGTTAAGATTCAGCCCTGTTCTTAAACCTGCCTTATTTCTGGAAAGCAGAGAGGGGTTATTTGTCAGCTTTCTTGCTCCACCTTCCATTACAATCTTGAGATGGAGAACATCCTTCAATCCAGACACAGGTACCTCCAGGGGCAGAGCAGCCAGTTTTCAGACACCACAGCTTTGCTTTTTAATGTTTTCTGATGCCAGAAGAGCTCTAACATTGAAATGATCACTCATCTTTGAGTTGTCACTCAAGTGACAACTGCTGCAGGACAAAAACATGGCTGTAAAACCATTACTTTGATCCAACACTACTATGAGAGGTGAATAATAAAGAATAAAAAAAGAAAGCATGTACGTGATTGTTCACATTTAGATTGTGGGCAGGAAAAGCACGGAGAAACCATCCACGGTTGTGCCTACGGACTGTTTGCCACTTTTGCTCAGGATGGGCCTGGACAGAGATAGGAGCTGCTCAGCTTCCAGCCAGCTTCACTGACCAACATTGCGATATTTAGGCTGCAAATAGTCCAAACTAAGTTTACGTTTAACCCTCAAAAACTATTTTAATTAATTCTAACTGTAAAGGCATTTTAATGTACGTTTGCTTATAAAATTTGACTGCAGCTTGCCTGAGCCAGCACACACGCAAGGGGGGACTAACACAAGCTTTCTGACTCTGATCGGCAAGGGATAAATCATCTTTACACATTTGCTCTGCACCCCACTGTCTCATCTGGAAAAATTATCCTAAAAGCCACATCAACCCTAAAACATCCTCACTTTGGAAAAGCACGTACCTGAGAAGCTAAAAACATTTAGATGGGAGAAACAGCGTTTGAGCGTCCTCTCAAGGGATGAAACTGCCCTTGGTGGCTCGGTTGCACAGACGTCTTTTGGTTGAGGTACCCAACAAACCGGCCAAACCGCTACGTCTTACCCTCTGACGACGGGGTCACATCATGTTACTAATTATATTTGAAAAAACGAGGGAAAACAGAAATGCTGAAAGGACTGCAATGAAAGAAAATTTCTATTTTGGATTTGAGGGTTTCGCAGCTGCTAAGAATCTATTTAGAAGCACACATGGAGTTGTGAAATCTAAGATCTTCCCGAAAGCATGAATTTCAAATCCTTCAAAATGCCTGTGACTGGGTCTCGACTATTTTCACAAGACTCGTGAATTTATCACTACTGTCATCTACTCACGAGCAACCCAAGGCAGATTTCATCCCAAGACACGGTTGCTCGTTAGCAGCTCACCTTTCGCTGTCCCTTACTAAGGACCCGTAAGGGAGGAGGGCTGGAGAGTTATGGAGTGACACTGCCCTTTAACACTGCACATTACAACAACGGTAGCGCGTGGAACCGACGTTTGCTTGCACAGTAACTCTCATCAAAAGAACGGATTGGAGTCTCTACGGCATTAACAATGCACTTGACGTCCAAGAAGTGAAATGATGTATGAGATCATATCACTTGAATTACAGAAGAAAAACGACCAACAATACGGCTCAGACGCTGGAATAAAGCTGCTACAGCACTTGGCTGGAAGAAGCCCGAAGAGGCATGAATGCAATGCTTCACCCCACGGTCGTTACAAAAATAGCCGTACCTTCTGTAATCATAGGTCACATTTTACATACCAATGCCACAAACTTATTTTGAAGGAGGAATGAACAAAGTCTTAAAGAAAGAAACAAAGAAGAGAACGGAGCCTTAGAGGAAAGACACAGCCAGTTCTTCTTGGTTTTAATCTCTTCAACCAGATTTCAGGATAATTTTCTCGGAACAACCAAGCACAGTGTTGGCCTCAGTACTGTCGGATTCGTTTGTTGTACCGTCTCCACAACCAAGGCAAGTGGCAAACAGAGCAAGCCACCTACAGTACAGCCCCTTGAGCAGAAAATCACAAGAGAATAGAGCAGATCAGTATGCGGCTGTTTGTACAAAGCATTTAGCCAGGCTAAAGGTTTGAGAGACTTGTGTTCAGGCCAAAAAAGTAATGTCTTTGCAAGGTCTACAGGCTTGGGCCACCCAGGGCAGGTCACAGGGGGACTCTAACCTCTCTTCCAAAACATTTCACCAATGAAAGAATCAAGGAACAGGAACCGTTAAGCCCTTTACAATGAACAAAGAATAAAGAGTTCAAACGCACACCAGAAAAAGAGACATCCACTGTAAATTAATTATGCAGAACGGGGGAATCTCTTCTTGCATACTGTAGATAGCTACGCGCACAGGGACGGAGGCTTACATGTATTGTGTGGTTCAAATAAACACAGCTGGTGACTTCGTTCCTCAAAACCACCATTTTGAAGGTGAGATTTTCTCTAAATTACATGACTCTGCCAGAATTCATGACGGCAGACCTGTGGGATGGAGGTTACAGCAGCTCCTGGTCAAGGGAACCTGGACAATACGTTTGTGGTTGCATCAGTCATGAACAAGAGTTCGGATTTGGGGAACCAACCACCTCAGCATTCCTCAACAAGGAACGTAGGTCTCAAAGTCATCTTCCTCCAACAAACCCTTGGAAGACTGTCTTAGAAAAGCCAAGCGACAGGACCTCTTGCACCTTACCCAGAGGCACAAAATGCCACATTGAGGATACTCAGGCTGAAGAACAAATCTCTGCATGGACTCTGGACAAGCTCACAAGCAGAAAAAAGGTGAAAAATGATGTGTAGGAATTGAGGCAAGAGGAACAGAGAGATGATCCTAATTTCCGTATTGAGCTTGTACTTCACCCATACCATTCCCACACAGCTTTGAAGCTGTTCCCCATTACAGGCCAGATAATCAAAGCTCATTCCCATCTGGGGAATTCCAGAGAGCTGCAGGGAGAGGGAGGGGTTATCCAAAATACACTGAACTGGGTCAGATTAATTAAAAAATGCTACCCTCCTCCGTCATTTGTTCCTCTGATGCAACAAAGATGAGCCTGGAGTCCTGTTGTTGCACAAAAATGAGTGGTCCCACGGGCCATGATGGTCCGCTGACAGGGCTGAGAAGCATCCACAGCTTCAGAGAAGAACTCCTCAGTGCTGGACCACTAGATGTGTTCAAGTAGAAAGAAGCTCTTCAGAAGAAACTGCACGAGATCTGTGCCAAGAAAATCGGTCCCTGCCAATCTGTTGGACAGGTCCACAGAACCAAGTTATGGACTTATACAGGTTCCTAATCTCATAACCCAAGATGTACAATGGCTGCCTCTTATCAGAGGCAGCTACTCCAGTAAAATACTAATACTCGGTAAAACAAAATGTACACATCTCACCATTAGCTTGTTTGAGCTGCAAAGGTTGACAATCATCAATAGTGTGTGTCCATGATGGGTAAGGAAGGGAAAGGGGGTGCAGAGCTGAGGAACTGTGCACTCTTAAAATTGCTTAGAACAAAATCAGATGTGGACAGAGGTGTCTTCTCTTCCTAGAGTTGTGAAGGACTGTAAGGATGGGTAAATAAATATCAGTGGGTAGATATCCTGGTAAAAAAGGAGAACTCGGGAAGGTGTTGGAGATAGAGAATATCCAAAACATTAAAACAGACAGCAGAGATTGGACAGAAGAGGACAGGAGGGGCTGAGATGACACTGTGGGATTAGCAAGAGGTTTACAAAGGAGACAGAAGAGAAGGAGAATAGAGAGAAAAATACAAAAGCCAAAATGCTGACGAAGACCAGGTGATGGATTATAGGACAGACGATGGGGGAATATAAGGCAAAAGTCTGATGACGGTTAGAGACTGCAGAGGCAAGCAGGAGGTCTCGGTTTAGGTGCAACGTGAAATGGCTGAAGAGACGCTCATTTCTCTTAGATGTCATGCAAACTCCCGGGATTTGCTCAAGTCAAGACTTGCAAAGACCATTTAAGTACTGTGCTAAAGTAGAGAGCATTGTCCAAATACGTCCTCTCAGTATCCAGACGAAAAAGGACACGTTTTTGATAGATCAGGAACAGGGAGTCACCTGCTTCTCCTCCATGCGTATTTACATGCACTAATTCGTCAGGTAATTTTGCCACTTTCTTTGCCACTGCGAGTATGAGCTGCAATTTGGGCAAGAAGAGTCATCAGGAGGGGAAACGGGGATGTTGAAAGAGAACGAGCATCTGAACATGCTGCAGGGAAGGAAAGCAGCCTTGTCATGGAGCAGAGCATCCCCAGAGCGAGCTGTGGAGCGATCTCTGTGAGGCTTCGTCTTGGACCTCCCAGCAGCAGGAGGCAGAGGAACTTGAGTCCCAGTCCATGACAAAGGAGCAGCACTGCTGCGAGCGCCCTGGGGCACGGCAGGTGTTGGAGCCAGCATGGTGGGATGATGGCCAATTTTCTAAGCAAGGCTTGGCTCTGAAACAAAGGTTGGAAACCCCAGGTTTAGAGGACACTGCCTTCAGGCACTGCAAGGCAGGTGGCAAACCAATTCATTACCTGGCGTGCCTCTTCCCTGCTCTTCCATCAGCTTCTTCTGCCACCCATGTACCATCATCGGCCACCATCATCCCAGCCTGCAAACTCCTACAACTCCTGTATTGCAGCATAAGGAGTTCCTACCAACCACCCAAAGCATAGTCATGGTCCTTTCACACCATCACAACCCAGGACACAAACGATGTAGCTTTGTCCTTCATCATGGGCTAATAAAGATCCCCTCCCTGGCTCTCACCATGGGTGGGGAGCTCACACATGCGCGGTTACCAACAGCTGCAGTAACATGACCCTATGTGTGAATACTATGTCTCAGGAGGATCTGCAGCTTTAATTTTTTTTAAATGTGTATCTTTTCTTTTTAACAATACATCTGAGTGGCACGGAGAGGCACCTGAACGAGGCTGTGAGTCAACTAATACAACAAAAAGCTATCAGGTATTGCAGGATCTGAAGAATCATAGAATCATTTAGGTTGGAAAAAACCTTGAAGATCATCAAGTCCAACTGTTAACCCAGCACTGCCAAGTCCACCACTAAACCATGTCCCTGAGCACCACAGCTACATGTCTTTTGAATCCCTCCAGGGATGGTGACTCTACCACTTCGCTGGGCAGCCTGTTCTAATGCTTGACAATCTTTTCGGCAAAGAAATTTTTCCTCATATCTAATCTAAACCTCCCCTGGCACAACTTGAGCCCCTTTCTTCTCGTCCTATCCCTTGTTACTTGGGAGAAGAAACCGACCCCCAACTCACTACAACCTCCTTCTAGGTAGTTGTAGAGAACGAGAAGGTCTCCCCTCAGCCTCCTTTTCTACAGGCTGAACATCCCTAGTTCCCTCAGCTGCTCCCCATAAGACTTGTCCTCCAGACCCTTCACTAGCTTCGTAGCTCTTCTTTGGACACGCTCCAGCACCTTCATGTCTTTCTTGTAGTGAGGGGCCCAAAACTGAACACAGGATTCAAGGTGCATCAAGAGATCAGCATCAGTGGCGTGGAGACTTCTCTCCTGATACCATTTGCTCAAATCTTTCCCTCTGTTCATTGCAACATCCCCTTTTCTCCCCCAAAATATAAGCTTTTGTTGGTGCACTGCAGCAGGATGGAGAGCACCAAGCGCACAGTGCCACAACCTATAATCAGGGAGTTTGTCCTCAAAACATGCTGATCTCCCAGGCTGGAAGAACATCGGGCAGCCGTGTGCATGGTACAACCAGCCTGCGCTCAAGGGAGAGGATTCCACCGGCGCAGTGGGCAAACCCCGGCGTCTTACACAAATAACGGAATTTTCACATAAGCAAGTCCTCGAAGCCAGATAACGCAGCCAAGAAGGAGGTGGTGAACGGCTGTGCCGGGACCTGTATCGGTGGGTTTTGGCATGCTCACATGCCAGGCTGGAGGATTCCCCAAACCAGTGGAGACATCTGTGTTTCTTATTGACTGCCCCCAGGAGTGGGCTGAATAAAAATTGGGAGTTTAATGAAATTTTAAATATAATTTTTACAGTGTTTTTAATTTCTCATAAAGCAGCAGTTAAAAGACTTTGGAGATTATGGAACTGCTTATTTTATGATCCAAGTGTTGTAAAAACAATTTGCCTCAACCGCTGCTGGAACCAGTTACAGAGATGGGAAATGCTTTTGTAGGAGTGAGAGCAGCCCCTTTGCTTTTTGCTTTTTCAGTCACAATCTGGGTTGTTATATTTGATTCCCACTACCTCTGATGTGCAGGAGATATGGGGAAAAAAAATAAAATATATATATACACCAGCACTAGGAGGTTCAAAAACGAGCAGAGCAGGGAACTGGGTTACAAGGCACGTAGTAATTGCAAAAAGCACATTGCACTGTTAAATCTTGGGTTACAGACGTATTCTGGAAAAGAGCAAGCCCATTTTAAAAAGCACATGCCTATTCTGAAAAAAGCATCACCTCCTCTATTTACAGGTTGATAGAAATATTTGTGTTAGGGGTTGGTTTTTTTTTTCCTCTCCGGAGTTGGTGGTTGTTTTGTTTTGGGTTTTTTTTTCCTCTTTTCAAGTTGGCTCGTTGGGCTGGAGCCAGAACTCACTCCTAAATTGAGACATAATTAGACGTGTCCTACTGTGTCTTTCTGGGCAATTCGTTTAACCTCTACGCCTTATTTCTCTCCAGGTTTAAAAAGGAGGTGAGAGAATCTCTCTTGACTGCATAAAAGAAGAGCTATGTAAAGCCAAGCGACGAGGACAAGAGTTACAACTAATACCTGGCCAGCAACAGAGGTTTTAAAACTGGTTTTTGCCCTTCCCTGGACATCATCGTTGCAAAGCTGCACCAGACAACTGGTAAACCACTAAACACAGCTCAGGAACCAGCTTTTTGCTGGGGTAAAAAAAAAAAAAGAGAGGACATCCACCTTCTCAGGCAGACCTAGTGCCTTGGGTCTCCTGGAGGGCTTTGTGCAGCTCAAGGCTCCAGCCCCGTGGTCTCACCACGGGGAATAACGCCATAGGGAAAAGCTGACATTTTTCCCAGGTTTCTCTCATCACAGGCAACCTAAAAGGACTTTTTACAACCTTGCAACTCCACTCTTCCTCGCCTCTTACGCACCAAAACCGCTGCTGACGTACATGGGACTATTCATGCCACCAAGACATGCAAGATTTGGCTCTTAATATTTATTTAATTTACTACTTCTCCCCAGTCCCCCGAAAGCTTTCCTTTGGAAGGCCACAAAACCAATAAACTGTGCATTCTGTGCTTCGAACGTGCAAAATAAGCATGTTTCTGGGGAGGATGGGGGGTTTACGGTACAGGCAAGAGGTCCCGTCCCGACCTCGTGCTTCTCCCCAGCACCACCCGGGCTCGCATGTGCCTCAGTCTGATGCAATGGTTCACGTAGCCATTCCCTTTTTACGCTGATGGAGCAGCAACTTATTCATAAATCAGTTAATGTTTTATGAACCCACAAGTCTGGAGAATTAATTTACCAGTGTCTTGTTTTAAGCCTAAGCCATCATCTTTCTCACCTCTACAACTGTTATCTGTTGGGTATATAAACCCATTTTCTTGTAACGTGTATTATATCTGCTCTAATACAGAGCAAATTATCTGCACCACCTTCAAACCATGTTTAATATACACCTAAGCCCTTTCATTAATTTACCTCACCACTCTCTTAACCAGCTTATACCTTTGTTATTCACAAGACAATTAAACAAAAGCCTAATAAATTCCAGGATCGAAACTCTGAAGCCCTGTTCCCACATCACAGAACTTACTGGAAGTGCTTCAAAGAGCTATAAAATCCTATTTTAATATGATAAGTCCCTGACAAAGCTACTAAACTAGGTAAGGCTTGGGGGTCTGGGGAGAGGAAAAGGGCTGGAGACAGAGACATAAAGTCAAATATTTAACTGATATAAGAAGGATGCTGAGATTCGCACCTGTGCTTTCAGGTAAAAGATTAAAATAACAAAAAAAATGACAAACACAATCCTTGCAAATTGAAACATATTTTCTGAATATATCAGTTCACTCTCGGGACCGGCTTCTCCAACAATTAAAATCTCGATGCATCGCTTCTCAAAAAGAGAAGTAAAATCACTCCTGGTGTCAGCAAAGCCACCAGACAAACCTGCAAGTATGAGAGAAAGCGGTTTTGCTGCCGAAAAGGGAAAAAAAAGACTTTGTCTGGGTTTACCATTCCAGGGGCTGACAGTGATGGATAGGAAGGTTACAGCTCCAGCATCCATCTCCATTCCCCTGCCTGCACCGGCATCTCAGGCCGGGGCTGGGGGGAGCGGGTCACCTGCCCCAGTGCTCAGGTCGGCGTCACCTGCTCTCGAATGTCTGAGCGCTCCCGGTTCTGTCTCGCAAAACAATTGGAATTTAAGGAATCGTGCTTTTAAACCTGATATTAAATGTCATCCTTTTTACTTAGCATCAGGGGGGGCTTTTAGGGAGGAGATGCTGCTTAGTGACCCACGTTACCGATGGGGCAGAAAACTGCAGGGTTACAGGTCTGTTTTGTAGCCAAAAGAAAAAGAAGGAAACTATTATTAATGACAAACGCTTCCTATTATTCTCAGCAACATCGCCTGTCCCTCGGTGGACACCGACCAGGGACATAGCTGACACAGGTGCAGGCCTGACACACTGATGGGACACAAATTAGCCAGAATTTAGGGCTGAAGGCGCTTCTGAAAGAAAAATAATGTATTGCTTGCATTACAACATACGATATAGATGCAAATTTTGGATATGATTCATTAAGCAGGGATCCTGCTCCCAGGCTATTCAGCTGGGAGTGCTGGGAATTAGCAAAAGGATGTTAAAAAATTAAAAAATACCACCTGGAAACATCGAAAATCTTACTGGGTGATCTGTCTCAGAAATAAATTTAATCTCACTATTGATGGGTGCAGCTGAACTAAAATACGATCAGCAAAACATTGAGCCAGCAATGTGCGCTGGCAGCCCAGAAAGCCAACTGTGTCCTGGGCTGCATCCAAAGCAGCGTGGGCAGCAGGCTGAGGGAGGGGATTCTGCCCCTCTGCTCTGCTCTCGTGAGACCCCACCTGCAGTGCTGAGTTCAGCTCTGGTGTCCCCAACACAAGGACAACATGGCCCTGTTGGAGCAGGTCCAGAGGAGGCCACGAAGATGATCCGAGGGCTGGAGCACCTCTGCTATGAAGACAGGTTGAGAGAGTTGAGGTTGTTCAGCCAGGAGAAGAGAAGGCTCCAGGGAGCCTTCCATCAGCCTTCTAGTACCTAAACGGGCTACAAGAAAGCTGGAGAGGGACTTTTGACAAGGGTATATAGTGATAGGACAAAGGGTAATGGCTTTAAACTGAATGAGGGGAGATTTAGATTAGATCCAAGGAAGAAATTCTTCCTTCTGAGGGTGGTGAGGCACTGGCACAGGTTGTCCAGAGAAGTTGTGGCTGCCCCATCCCTGGAAGTGTTCAAGGCCAGGCTGGATGGGGCTTTGAGCAACCTGGTGTAGTGGAGGGTGTCTCTGCCCATGGCAGGGGAGTTGGAACTGGATGAACTTTGAGGTCCCTTCCAGCCCAAACCATTCTATGATTCTGTGACAAAAGGTTCAAGAATACCTTTTGACAGTGTAAGCGCGAGATGATGATGAAACCAACACAACTGATTTCACGGAGTTATCAGACACAGGAAAAGCAAACTTACTCCTGTTTAGGCTCCGATACCATTCGCACTGAGGTCAGAGACTATTTTGCTGTGGGTTTAACGGGAGCCACATCAGGCCAAAGAGCATTTCAGAAGATTCTGCAGTTATCAGGTTTATTGTATCCTCAACAAGATGCATCCCAATCTCCGCCTCAACCAAGAAAGCCAAAAGGTGGTTATTTTGGGAAAAAAAAAGGTTCCTCAAAATACTTTATCAAAGATTTCCTAACTCTTTATCAATCCTATCAAGCTCTATGTTTTCCATAGCCATAGTTGCTAATCCATCCTGATATTAATCCCAATAATAAATCCATCCCCTTCACAAGGAATAGAGGTTCCTGTGTAGAAGTGTGTTCATGATGCTGTAGCTTAAGTTATAACAATAGGAAGAAAAAAAGCATTTTGTCAGTTTGTGTTATATTTTCTTAACACCTCTGTTGAGCAGGAGAACAAGAAACTTGAGGGAAACCTCAGGATTTCAGAGCCAATGTAGGTGTAAGCAAGATGAACTGAGACAACTAGGGTTGAGAGCAAAGCCCTGGTGCTGGCACCACGACACTCCACACGCACCTCTGATCAGATGTAGTCATTTTGTCACAAGATATCTCTTTTCCATAACAGTGACTTTCCAAAAAGGGTTCGCTTTGAGAAAAAATTCCCTGCAGCACATAGAGAAGATGAGCAGCTGAGGTCAGGAGAGGACCAGAACTTCTTAAGAACATAAGCCAGTTATTGTTTTCAGAAAGTCATAAATAAATAAGATTTCTGTTAGTCCTCCTCTTGTTTTACCCACTCTAATCCATCCTATTTTTAAAATACTCCATTTCAAAAAGCAGAGATGGTCTGGAAAGCATCACGGCAGCATCAAAGAGAAAAAGGAAGAGTAAAGCTTTGGTCTCTTAGAATTTCCTGGGCTGCTTCTGGCCTGAAGATATTGCCAAGTGTCATCCTGGAGAGCCCCGGCGAGCTCCGCAGGCGTTCACCAATCCCTAACACTTGGCACGACTAAAAGCCCTGCCTTGGGTCCCACCACACGAACGGGCCAAGCAAGATGTGGCAAACGAGACGGTTGTGCATCTTACGTTCACACTCCTCCACATCCAGGTTGAACTGCTGCAAGGCGCCCAGCGTCAGCTGCCGCACTTCGGCTTCCAGCAGCAGCTGCATCAGTGAGGTGGAGAGGTGTTTGCACGCCGACATGCACGCCGTCTGCGCCACCTTCCCCTGCAAGACAAAAGGGAGATGTATTAAGGCCAATGAGCACAAAACATGAAAGGATCTTCTTTAGATCAAGACTTGCCAGTCCAGACTCTTTACCATGTCCCATCTGCTATGGGACTTTCATGTAGTGCTCAATCTCGCAACCACCATCTTTAAAGGGAATTACCATTGCTACCAGCAGAGTTAGACCTTCTCAGGTGCAGAGCGCCTGGGAGCAGCTCAAATCCAGGAAAACCTCGGGATCTTTAGAACTCTGAGCATCTCTCATTATTATATGCCTTAACGTGAGCAAGACAACTTTACCACCTTTTATTCCACATCCTACACAGATCGCCTGAAGTAACCTTGTTGATAGGTCAAAATAGCGTTGATGACAATCTCAAACTCCAGCCTGCAACTAAACCAGTGTCTACGTATATCACAACCAGTGTCTATGTATATTCCAAGACAGGAATTTCAAAATCCCTTTCCAACAGCAGTGGCTCATTGTTCAAGGTTTAGCTTTGGCTACCGGGAAGCAGAGAGCAACAGTGTCTCCATCACATTGATGCTCTTCAGCCCACTTCCAGCACCGTGCAGCACCTTCCAGATGCTGACAGGGACCGAGGAGAAGGAAACACCAAGGCAAGGAGGTGACTGAAGTCAGTGTTTACATGGACAGGATTGCTCCCCAGGGCTGGGTAGTGGGGAATAACCTGAAGCACCCGGATCCATCCTGCACCTGCTTGTACCATGGGTAACGTGGTTGTCAATGTTTGCCTTCTCCTGAGCCATCCCTAAATTGTGGCGATTAAACAGGGGGTCTACGGGGAGGAGGCTGCGGCAGAGGCTGCCGTGCAGAGAGAAACTACTTAAATTCCTTGAAATGTTCATATCTATAATGAAGGTATGAAAAGTTATGAGTTTCAGTTACTAAGGAAACTGGAACATCATCGGTAAATATTTATTTTTAACACATTTTCACTGAGCCACCGTGGTTACGTTTCACTTTTGAGGAACAACTGAGATCTTGAGCTATAAATCACGTGAACAGTTCCTAGCAAGAGGAGCTACCCTAGATAAGCTCTCCATCTTCTGATGGAGAAACAATTGCAAGGCAGAAGAGTAATCACGACAGACAATTTAATTCACAAGCTTACGTTTTTGAACTGCTGAATTTGAAATGGCTGATTTTCAAATTACGGGTGAAGCTCCTGCATCGACAGAATTGAGCTGTCAGGTAGGAAGCCCAGGATGCCTCTGAGGACTTAGGATGTTCAAAGACGAGCGGTATTAAGGAAAGGGATGGGGTAGGGATGGGCTGTGGAACAGGAGAAAGGGAGGTGGGTGCTCAGAAAGCTCCATGTCCTGTGAAAGGCCATAAGCTCACCTAGCTTGAGCACCTACACCCTGGTGGAGCACCAGCTACGAGGAGAGCCACTGTCAGAAGAGAAGGAAGCCGATGAGCACAGACATGAAGAGCTGAGATCCTCCAGAAAACTCCAGATTCCGGATCCTTTTGAGATGCCATGAGACGACAGAGGAAGAGAAGACCTTTCCAAGAACAACACAGATGCTCTGCCTCGTACAAGCCTGGTCCTCCCGAGGACCAGGTTCAGGAACAGGCAGGGAGCACACTCTGCATTTAGCCAAGTGCTTCAGAAGATCCAATCTGACTGACCAGAAGCATAAAAGGAAAAACCCAAAGCATCCATAAGGCCATGAAACAAACACAGACCATCGCGCACACACAATGCTCAGAAAGCTCAAGTTTCTTTTATTCTTATTGAAGTTATTTTGCACCAGAGCAGCATTTCACAGGTTGTAGGTACCACGTTCTCAGTGAACTAAAACCATGCATCATTTAGGGGAATTTAACATGCAGGAGCATTTTTTTTTCAACTTATCTAAATTCCTCTCTCATCTCCAAATGCTCAAAAGATCTCCTTGTTCCTCAAGCATTGCTGTGTGCCATCCAAAACCTGTGGCAGGTAAGATTTGGGTAGACAAGATTTGGCAGATGAGATTTGCACGGGTCTGTGACATATATCAAACCCATAAAAACGGGGAAATCTTTTGGCACAAGAGCACACACTTGCACAAACCCATCGTCCGACACCGCACGGAGCAATCCCCGTGTCTGCACGTCTAACTCCACGATAATATTTCTGGATACTGGTCCTAGCCCAAAACCAGCTTCAGCAGGAGATTATGTTTTCAAACGCACACAAAAGACTTTAACATGCTTTCTTGCAAACAAGAAGTGGCTTAGGAGATCTCATGGATTTTTACAAGCGCTTTACAAGTTGTATTTCAAGTGGGATTTACACACTGGTTCCAGCTAAGTATCACAAGTTGCATTACCGCAGCACGGAGAGATAAGCAACTGTTTGATGCATGTGCTGGGAAGTGTTTTTACCAGCTTTGCAAAGCTGTTTTGGATCTTCAGGCCATATTCATCTTCAGCAGGAGGGAAAAGAACAATCATTTTTTATGGAAGAAAAGAAAAAAGAGCAGAGCCAAGCGTTATGGGGCAGGGTGTTCCATCTCCGACGTGCGTTGCCAGTCCTGGGCTCCGGGAGCGTTCATTACTCACCTCCAAACAAACACCTTCACTAAAATTAAGATGAAGCATGGCAACCATAAAGTTTAGCAAAACCCACGGCTGTTTTTTTGCTTTTTATCATTTACTTGTGCCCTTCTGATGTGTTTGGTTATTTAAAACACCTTTCGTGCCAATTCCTCATCCCCTACTGCGATGGGAAGTGCGCCGCTACCCAACTGCGATTTTTCTTCATTACTTCCAACAGACACTTGAGTTTTTGCTACGACCGCATAGTTTTGATGTGTTATTGAGCAGAAGACCACGATGAGAGCAGAGAACGAGAAAGTAAAGCTCTGCAGCCATGTCCTGGGACTCTCCCCCCACGCTGGGTATGGGGGACAGGGCTCCTCACCCTTCTTAGAATCATAGAATTGCTTAGGTTGGAAAAGACCTCAAAGATCATCAACTCCAACTGTTAACCCAGCACTGCCAAGTCCATCACTAAAACATGTCCCTCAGCACCACAGCTACACTGCTTTTAAATATTTCCAGGGATAGTGACTCCACCACTTCCCTGGGCAGTCTCTTCCAATGCCTGACAGTCCTTCAGGGAAGAAGTTTTTCCTCATATCCAATCTAAATCTCCCCTGGCACAACTTGAGGCCATTTCCCCTCGTCCTATCCCTTGTTACTTGGGAGAAGAGATCGACCCCCACCTGGCTACAACCTCCTTTCAGGTAGTTGTAGAGAGTGAGAAGGTCTCCCCTAAGCCTCCTTTTCTCCAGGCTAAACAACCCCAGTTCCCTCAGCTGCTCCCCATAAGACTTGTCCTCCGGACCCTTCACCAGCTTCGCTGCCCTTCTTCCTTCTTGGGAGGACATGATAAAATCCCAATGAGTAGCTCATGCTTGCACAACAGCAGGAGTTTGCACAGAGGGTTGCAACCATTGGAGAAGATTTAGAGACGCTCAACCCTAGACAAAGTCAAAAGGAAAAGCCCTATGAAGGTGTTTCTGCATCATTGACAAAAAATTAAAAGGAACAACCTTCTTGCACGCCAAGCAAGGGTCAGATCAGCACGAGTGGAGGTACCTAAAGGGTTACCTACCCCTCTAACAGCCGCAGCAAACATGCCTGCCCCTGTGCACATGTTCCTCCGGCCAGCCAGACTAGCCCGAATAAAGAGTGATTGACAAGTGACAATGAGAGGGCATGAAGAAGAGCAAGTAATTGAGGTGAAATGTCAAGTTAATACGTCAAAGATGAGGAAGATGGGATAGAAAAGTAATTTAATCATGAAGACTTGACAGCACAACAACTCTGCTGACTCTTTGCCGCAAAAGCAGCGTCTAAGTAGTACTTTAGGACGTTCTTCACGAACATTTTCTACCACTGCTCCTGGTAGAGATGGTAAAGGGGATCCAACTGATGAGCCCAGGAGGAGCTTCTGGCTCAGCCTTCCCTCCTTCTTCCTTTTTCACATGGGATTTGGCCAGGCCCAGAACTTTTTTCAGGTGCAAATGCACACTGGGCCTTTGAAACCCCCAAAGCTGAATCTTCTCGTAGCAACTGAGAACCTGACCTTTTATTTCCATTCTTCTTAAGGATTAAACACCTAAAAACCATTCTGCTTTAAAAAAGACTCAGTCTTTCATCTTAGATTTAAGAACATACAAATGCATGCCAGTTTAGATCCACCATTACTGGATGAAAGACAAAAGTATATACAGATATTTTCTTCCACCTTTTAAGCATTAATCCATTTTTCCTTACATTTACTATGAGAGGGCTTGGAGATGCCCCAGGGGTTTAAATCTTCGTGCTAAACGTCTGGCTAGAGAGAAGAAGGTACCATGAGGCATGACCAACCTCTCACTCCCTGGGCCTCAAGACTTGAAACCTTTCTAGAATTTCCATTTCTCGCTCTTAAATAAGACTGAACCTAAACTTATAAGTAAGATTGAACCTAAACTTATAAATAAGACTGAACTTAAACTTTTAAATAAGACTGAACCTCAGCCTTTTCTGCCTCATCCCTACTCTCAGAACAACAGACATCCACTTACAGCAGCTCCTTACAAGATCAGCAATGGCTTACGAACATCAATTTTAGACTATTTCCCCAGAAATACAGTGCAATATCTACCTGATAAGCAGCTGTTGTTGACAGGAATAAAAAGCAGCGCCAGGACACTGATCTATCACTACTAATAAGCTGCTGCTGCAAGTGAAGGTGGTTATTCGTATTCACACCTGGGCTGGTTAGGGCTGCGTGCTGGCAGGTATCAAGTACATCCTCATACCACAACATGCTCATCTTGGTTCTTTGGCATTTATTTACCGGTGAGGTCAACTTCATAGTGTTATTTTCGCCCTGCCCCCCACTCCTTGCTTCATTTCTCAGCTTTCCCGCAGTGCTGGCAGGGAGAGGCTCCGCTCGCCCCAGGGCACCCACCCGGCACACCGCCATGCGGAGCCGAGCCCATGATGGATGTGTTTTCCACCAGCCTCACCCCCCTCCCAAAATCATTAACTGCACCACCCATGGCAGTGGTGTTGGGACATGTGCCTTGGCATGGAGATCGAGCTGGATGCCTCCGAGATGTCATCCCTCGACATCGCTGCTCCTAGAAAACCTCGCGGGTTCAGAGGAGCTGCTGCGCTCAGCAGGGACGGCTCAGACCATGCACTAATTACCCCGATGATCTTTTGCGAGCGCGTGGCGGAACCGGTGGCACTCCCAAAGGCTCTGCCTGTGCCAGTGCCCCAAGAAATTGCAAGGCTATGTCCTGAGCCCGCTCCTCGGCGTGGCTCCAAACCAGACTGGTTCCTCCCTGTGTTTCAGAAATGCTCTACCTGCCTGAACGCTGCGATCCCTCCAGCTCAGCAAGGATTTATCTAAAATGCAAGACGTGATTTGAAGAGGAAGGCAAAGGAGGAGAAACGCAACCACGATCTAAGCTATCTGCAAAAAAGGAGGGAAAAAACCCACTTTGAAGTCACCAATAGGTCATTTACCAACTCAACAGAAAAATGAAGAGCTTAAAATCTCACCAGGCAATTCCAGGAACACCTTTATAGTATCACTCGTTTATTCAAGGCCTTTGCAAACTCATTAAAAATGAACTGGATTTGAGTGGGGGGACAACAGGGGTCACAGGTGAAAGCTGACAGAGCTCAATGGCCAAGATGCTCAAGTGATTCCCCAGCCACCCCCACTGAGCTCCAGCTTGGTCCAACATTCAGGAAAACAAAGCAATTCTGAACATATTATGAGAGCAAAAGCCATGGGTTTTTGATTAGAGGCTCAAATCAGTTTGTAACCGTACTTCTGGCAGTGAATCCCTCTGTCCAAGGCCTTTGGTGCAACCTCTTTGCAGCTGGGTCTGTGATTAGAGCTTCCATGACACCCCTCAAAGTGAAGCTGCCCTCTCTGTCCCACCAAAGCTTCCTCTGGGCACACCAGTAGGACACGTAGGGAGGTTCCTTGTGGCCATGCAAACCAGTGAAAGGGCAGAGCCAAATCTCTGAAGGTCTCCCAGAGACACAACCAAGGGGCACCTACCAGAGTACATCACACAGAACCACAGAATCATTTAGACTGGAAGAGACCTTGAGGATCATCGAGTCCAACTGTTAACCCAGCACTGCCAAGTCCACCACTAAACCATGTCTCTCAGCACCACATCTACACACCTTTTAAATCCCTCCAGGGATGGTGACTCTACCACTTCGCTGGGCAGCCTGTTCCAGTGCTTGACAGCCCTTCAGGGATGACATTTTTCCTCATATCCAATCTAAATCTCCCCTGGCACAACTTGAGACCATTTCCTCTTGTCCTATCTCTTGTTACCTGGGAGAAGAGATCACCCTCCACCTTGCTACAATCTCCTTTCAGGTAGTTGTAGAGAGTGAGAAGGTCTCCCCTCAGCCTCCTTTTCTCCAGGCTGAACAACCTCAGTTCCCTCCACCGGTCCTCATAAGACTTGTGCTCCAGACCCTTCACCAGCTTCGCTGCCCTTCTTTGGACACACTCCAGCATCTCCATGTCTTTCTTGTAGCTGGAGTCCATGAGCTACTCCCCACAGACCCCACCAAATCAATCACATTTCAGGAGATCAGCCATGAAGTCATCTCTTTTCATCTGTATTTCATCCACGGGCAGCAGATTGAAGCCTCCAGGTCCCCAGGAGGACGGGCAGCCACCGCGGGGAAGGTCAGCACAGAGCCAGTGCTGCTCACGGTAGCGCATTTGTTTGAAAATAGCAAATATGTTAACAATTAGGGAAAGGAAACACTGAAAGGCTGCCTTGTTAATTAAGGAACTTGCTATCAAAGGACTCATTAAAAGCTACTGAAAAGGAATGGTTGTTAAAATAAACACCCATTAATCTTAATGTGCAATCAGGAACATGCTGCCACTACCCACCTCCGGGTGGGGGGAAGAAGGGGCTCCTCGGCACACACCTACCGCTGCCAGAGCCACCGTGGTGGCATGAGCTGGCAACAGCCACCGGCTGGAGGGTCCCAGAAGAGACCCAAGCAAGTTGTCCAAGGGCTACCATCCCACCACCCTGCAGGAGCACCTTGGCTTTGTCGAGGCAGAACCTGCTGGTGCCTCCTGCTTTTCACTTGGCCAAAATTAGGTCACTGAAACGCAAACAAACGTTCCATTGTAGCACCCAGAACGCTTCCACTAACTCACCACAGAATTAATGCCGCGTTTCCATCAAAAACAAAGCCTGACGGGTTTCTAACAGTCTCAGAACTTCCAATTATTTTTATTTTTTTGCTAACAACAGAATTTCTTTTTCAATCTGCAACAAGTACTGGGATCGATGTGTTTAAGTATATTTAGACATGCAAATCCATGGACTTCAGACAACAGGAAAGTGGGCCAAACAATTCGAATTCCTCAATATTAAATGTCCACTTTTCTATAAACACCACAAGTTGTCCCATTAACTTCAACACTGAATCTGCTGACTTTTCCAATTCCTAACACAATACTGGTGGAATATTTTGCAGAAGATGGAAACGTGATGCTGTAAATAACGAGCAATTGTTTGGTGGCATAAAACCAAGAATAACTCCAGCGGATACTTTCTGTGCAGCCATGGATAAAGACTTCAGACTTTGCAGACCTCCAGGCGTGATGTCCTTCTGTCCCAGATGCCTCCAGATTCTTCTTGCTGCAGGCAGCACCGGAGCCTCAAATCTCACTAAATCATGGGCAAAACCAGTAATCAGCTCTGCTCAGTCCTGAGAGGAATATTTCCTGGCTTGCCCGTGCCATCCTGATTTGCCAGGTTCTTAACACCACCCCAATGCATTTTTTTAATTGCATTTTTTTTAAACACCTGTTCTGCAGTCACTGAAGATGGCAAAAAAAACCCCAAACCATTACCAGATACATTAACACTTCCCAACCAGTCAAACCAAACATACAACGAATATGCTTCTGGTTTTAAAAAAACAAACAAACCTCTTATTAATTGCCCAGAAATCCATTTTCAACTCTGACAAAGTGGTTTTGTGAGGGTTTTTGGTTGGCATTTTGGAGTTTTCATTTGAGCTTTTTTTTCGGTTTGGTTTGGTTTTGTTTATCTCGCAAATAAATGTGAGTGCATCCAGCATAAAGAGGTCCAGGAGCAAGAAGTGAGAGCCCCAGGCAAAAGAGATGGTCAAGAAGACCTCTCTGTGTTGGCCAAGCCTGCAGGCTGATACATTAACACCACCTCAACCAGGGTGGTCTCCAAAGATGTCCCCTCTGAAGGTAGGAGCTCAGCTCGCACCAATGACGAGCTCAGCTGTACCAGCCTCTATGGGTGCATCTCTGATGGCATGGAGAGGCAACGGCACAGGGAGTGTGGTCCAAAACCAAAGCTCATACCTACAGACCTGCAGGATGGGATCACATGGGCCCAGTGGAGGAAGAAGGGCAGGGGAGCTTCCTAAACTGATGTCCCTTTTACAGTGGTCTCAAAACACTGAGGAGTTTGAGGGAAAGGCAGAGAAAACAACTGCCTTGGTGTTTAAAAGAGAGAAGATGCTGATCTGAAGAACTGCAGGATACCACAGCTAAAACAAGGCCAGAAGGTGTCGGAAAGGAAGCAATCACATGGAGCTAAAACCCAACAACAGCGCAAGTGTCAAATCACTGGGAACAATACAGATGAGCAAAAAGAAAAGTTAATTTTTCTAAGAAGTTTTATGTTTAATATGTCTTCGTCCAGGAGACGATTACACTCGTTAAGTGCTACACGGTCAGACAACACGATGCATCCCAGAAAATCAAATCCATGCCTAAGAGTTTCAGCTTCAGATCAGGTATCAAGAGAGGAAGTCTTAATTAATTAATTCCATTTACCTGGCTTTGCAGCACACTTATTAAGCAGAAGAAATAATTTTTTTCTCCCAAAATTGTTTGCGTTCTGGAAAGAGGATGAGAGCAGGGATATGGGATAAGCCCAGTCACTTTGTGTCAGACATGACCTACGTGGAACGCAAGAGGTGACTGATGTGCGAACGTTAATGGCTGCTTAGTGACTTCAGTCACTGTCAAGCTCCGTATTTGATCTCTGGCTCCATGAAGCCACCCCAGGAGCTAAATACCAAAGCCTGTGTGTTGACTTAACAGACTTGGAAAAAGGCGACTGGCACCAAGCTACAGACTGCACAGTTGAAGTTTAAGTGGTTTTGAAATTTGCCAAGGAAAAGAAGAAACCTTCCAGCCAACAGGAGAAGGCTGGCAATGAGCAACACTTGCTAGTCAGGGCTCCTGAGCACAGAGCAATGGCTGTTGGGGAAAGGGATGCTCCCCAGCCTTCAGGTCTTCATATCACCTGGCAGTTGCAAAGTTCAAGGTTTCTTGATGAAAGGAGAAGCAACGACTGCACACAAGTTTGAGGAAGGCATTTTGGATTCAATGGACAGCACGGACCTACTGGAACAGGGTCAATGGCATCGCCTTCATGTAAAGTCTCCCTTCCAACAGCCTCCAAATCCATCCTGCTACTCACAGTGAATGGGACAGACATCTACATCCTGGTTTACCAGGAATGAGAAAGGTCTCTTGCTCCTCAGGATCCATCATGCCAGAAGCGACCTGATAAACGACAGTTTCTGGTTTAGGAGGAGGACCAATGCTTTGCGTAGGATGAGCTGCAGGCATTGTTCCCTCCCCTCCCCTCCCCTCTGCATCTGATTATTTGGGCTGGAAGTAGGGAAGTGTCGTGGGTTAGGCCGCTCCAGCAACCAAACTCTGCACGGTCGCTCACTCCCCCACCCCCAGGGATGAGGAAGAGAATCAAAGAGGAAAAAGAAAAGAGAGCCGTGGGTTGAGATAAGAACAATTTACTACTACCGCTACCAATATATATATCTACGGATATGCACAAGGATAAATATATACAAACAAGTGATGTACGGTGTAATTGCTCACCACCCCTTGACCAAGGCCCGTCTTGTCCCGAAGCTGCAATCCCGAAACAAATAAAACCCGATACCGCGATCCCGGATGAACAGGAGGCCCCGAGACAGAGAGCGAGAGACAGAGAAAACACCCCGACAGTCCGAAAGTGAGAGTCCCGGAAGGGCAAAAGCCCTTCTTTCCAGCTGACCCTCACTTTTATACTGGGCATGACGCTGCATGATATGGAATACTAATTGGCCAGTTTGGCCACAATCCTAAATCCAAGCACAAATCGTAAGGAGAGTCATGGACCCCTTGTCCCGGCCATGCTCCCCTCTATCCTGTTGTGCTCCTGCACACTGGCAAGAACACGGCAGCTGAAAAGCCCTTGAGACCTCAGTGCCAACTATAAACATCAGCTTGCTATCAACATTCTTCTCAGAGCGAGCCTCTGAGTAAAACCAAAACACGGAGCTCTTCTAGCTGCTAAAAAGAAGAGCTAACTCTATCCCAGCTAAAACTAGGACAGGCAGGTTGCAGTCATCTACAGAAGAAGCTTCGTTGCCATTAGCAAATCAAGAGATTTAAACAGACTATCACCACCAAGGTCCTGTCTTACCCTTTTCTGAGTGAAACTGGGATTTTGGTCTTCCCATGACTTTGACCAGCCCTATCATGCAATAGCTTGGTTCAAGAGACAGCCTTCCACCACTGAAATATCTCAGGTTCACTGCAGTAAACCTGTGAAGAGCAACACCTTAAAGCAGTGCCAACTAATACAATTTCAAGTGAAATTTGTCTTGTGTGAAGACCCACTCACCTGAAAAGCTGACGGCATCTGAAAAGCAAAAAGAGCAGTCACAGAATCATAGAATGCTTTGGGCTGGAAGGGACCTCAAAGATCACCCAGTTCCAACCCTCCTGCCATGGGCAGGGACACCCTCCACTACACCAGGTTGCTCAAAGCCTCATCCAACCTGGCCTTGAACACTTCCAGGGATGGGGCAGCCACAACTACTCTGGTCAAACCTGTGCCAGTGCCTCACCACCCTCAGAGGGAAGAATTTCTTCCTTAGATCTCATTTAAATCTCCCCTCTTTCAGTTTAAAGCCATTGCCCCTTGTCCTATCACTACATGCCCTTGTAAAATGTCCCTCTCCAGCTTTCCTGTAGCCCCTTTAGGTACTGGAAGGCGGCTAGAAGGTCCCCCCGGAGCCTTCTCTTCTCCAGGCTGAACAACCACAACTCTCTCAGCCTGTCTCCATAGCAGAGGTGCTCCAGCCTTCGGATCATCTTCATGGCCTCCTCTGGACTCGATCCAACAGCTCTACGTCCTTCTTGTGTTGGGGACTCCAGGGCTGAATGCAGCACTGCAGGGGAGGTCTCACAAGAGCAGAGCAGAGGGGCAGAATCCCCTCCCTCGACCTGCTGCCCACGCTGCTTTGGATGCAGCCCAAGACACGGTTGGCTTTCTGGGTTGCCAGCGCACATTGCTGGCTCAACATTGAGCTTCTCATCCACCAGCACTCCCAAGTCCTTTTCCTCAGGGCTGCTCTCAATCCATTCTCCGCCCAGCCTGTACTTGTGCTTGGGATTGCCCCGACCCACGTGCAGGACCTTGCACTTGGCCTTGTTGAACTTCATGAAGTTCTCATAGGTCCACCTCTCCAGCCTGTCAAGGTCCCTCTGGATGGCATTCCTTCTCTCCAGCGTGTCCACAACTCCACACAACTTGGTGTCGTCAGCAAACTTGCTGAGAGTGCACTCAATCCCACTGTTCATGTTCTTGACAAAGATGTTAAATAGCACCGGCCCCAGTACAAACCCCTGAGGAACACCACTCATCACTGGCCTCCACTTGGACATCAAGCTGTCGACCGTAACTCTTTGAGTGCGAACATCCAGCCAATTCCTCATCCACCGAGTGGTCGCTCCAACTAACCTGGAAGGCCACCATCCTCTGACCAAAGCGGGATTGCTTTCAAATTCATGAGAAAGCTGAGCCCGAGCCCATGTTTAAGTGGCTGTCTTCCAGAGGTATTTAAAAAAATCGACAGGGTGTCATTTTCAGAAGTAAACATTTACCACTTAGATTCTATTCTGGGCATTAAAGGGAAAACAGGCTGTCACAGATAGGGCAGCAAGACAAACACATGGCCAAGCTGAACTCCCAACAGAAGCTTAGAGGCAACCAGACGAATAAAAAAGAAAAAGGGGAAAAAAAAAGCAAATACAGCAATTATCCTCACCACACAAAAAATAAACCAGGCAGTTACGTCGACCACCGCAGCTCAATACAAAAGCCCTCAAGAGTCCAACAAAAAAGGAAAAAACCGTAAGGGTTTGTCTGTGTCAAAGACGCCCAAGGTCAACAGCTGGAGGCTATTTTGGCTGAAGCTGGTGGGACACTCCAGGCTCTCAAAATCAGCAACAAAGCAGTAACCACATCGGGGTGACGGTCACAACCGGCTCCCACAGACCCATCTCAAATTGCTCGGCTTTTTATTTCCTAATGTCATTTTATTCTGATTTTTGGTTGGTTTGGGTTTTTCTGGTCTTTAACAAAATGACACTTCATTTGTGGAGTAACCAGCTCCACGGCAAGGTTTTTCCCGCACTGGCACCAAGGGGTCTTGGCACTATCAATTGCTTACAAGCAGGAGCAAATACATCCTACAGCAAGAGCACAACTCGAGGATTCTGTAACCACGAAGAATCGTGCAATCCGGGATATAAGAGGATCCAGGATAAGAATGTGCACAGAAGATTTTTCCCTCGCTTCGCCTGTGCCGGCAGAGTCGACAAGTGCCATCGATTTTTTTTTTTTTTTTTTAAATAGGAAAATAAATAAAGAGAAGGAAGAGCAGAGGGTGGTGAAGGGAAGTACCTCGGGATGCAGCTGTTACCACTGAGCGCAGAGCAGCTTCTTTGAAGCCATACGGCGGCACATGCAAACACACAAGCGGCCAAGGCCTCTTGGTAGGAGCTCGGGCATTGCAGCAAAGCTGGGAAGCTGCTAGGTTGGGTTTTTCGTATATGCACGTATGCAAATAACCCCAAGGAAATGAAGGATTCCAAGTTCTGCGTCTTTTTCTTTGCACACCATCCACATGCATGGCAGGGTATTTTTAATTAACCGCTTTTTAAAAGTCTCTCGCACGGAAACAGTTGTGTGCAGAGCCTGGCACACCCAAAATGAGCAGCAGCAGTGTTGGAGCATCTGGTCTCCTGAGATGCTTCAGAGATCCGTGTGAGGACCTTGACACTGGGAAAAGCCCGCCTGCCACTCCACGTTAGGTGTCCGACAGCATTATGCTTTGAGAAACACCAGGAATTACATGCTTTATCCTCGTTACCACTTCATTTAACTGCAGATGCTCTCATTAACCACGTAACCATCTGACTCTGACTCTCCCACGAGGCTGGAGGTTCAGCCCAGGGCATCAAACTCCTGTTCTGAATCTCCTGCTTTTCACTTTCTTTACCTGACTCTCTTTTTTAAACAATAAAAGATCAAGAAGTCCCATCTACCCACTCTAAATACTCCGTGTTGTTATGAGCTGCACTGCGAACGCCAGTGCCGTGTTCCTGTGCTGAGGAATGGCACAACGAGACAGGCAGGTGGAGGGACCAGCAGGGAACCAGCAACCAAAACCCACCCAAAACCCTAAATGCATGGAAGGAACACGTCACGACAGCTCAAACCGCTTCTCCTTCCCCCAGAAAGTATCTCCACAGTGTGGCTCAACAGCCCTGGCCCAGCAGCAGAAGGGAACCCTAAACCCTTCTGTACAAACTCCTGGGCATTTGACTTGCCTCCCCCCAGCACTAAATTAATATTTTTTGACATTTACGGAACAAACACTGCAAGCAAACATGAGCAGCTGACGGAGAAAGGATATCCTCCTGGCGGCTATGCTAAGGTACATAGAAAATAAGGAGGTGATTGGTGACAGCCAACATGGCTTCACTAAGGGCAAATCCTGCCTGACTAATTTGGTGGACATCTATGATGAGGTTACAGCATTGATGGATAGGGGAAGAGCAACTGACATGGTCTTCCCGGACTTATCCAAAGCATTTGATACTGTCCCACACGACATCCTTGTCTCTAAACTGGAGAGACATGGATTTGATGCATGGACCACTCGGTGGATAAAGAATTGGCTGGATGGTCACACTCGAAGAGTTGTGGTCTACAGTTCAATGTCCAAGTAGAGGCCAATGACGAGTGGTGTTCCTCAGGGGTCGGTACTGGGACCAGTGCTATTTAACATCTTTGTTGGAGACATGGACAGTGGGATCAAGTGCACCCTCAGCAAGTTTGCTGACGACACCAACCTGTGTGGTGTTGTGGACACGCTGGAGAGAAGGAATGCCATCCAGAGGGACCTTGACAGGCTGGAGAGGCGGGGCTGTGAGAACTTCATGAAGTTCAACAAGGCCAAGTGCAAGGTCCTGCGCGTGGGTCAGGGCAATCCCAAGCACAAGTACAGGCTGGGCAGAGAATGGATTGAGAGCAGCCCTGAGGAAAAGGACTTGGGAGTGCTGGTGGATGAGAAGCTCAACATGAGCCGGCAATGTGCGCTGGCAGCCCAGAAAGCCAACCATATCCTGGGCTGCATCAAAAGAAGTGTGGCCAGCAGGTCGAGGGAGGTGATTCTGCCCTTCTACTCTGCTCTCATGAGACCCCACCTGGAATACTGTGTTCAGCTCTGGAGTCCCCAACACAGGAAGGACATGGAGCTGCTGGAGCAGGTCCAGAGGAGGTCACGAAGATGATCCGAGGGCTGGAGCACCTCTGCTATGGAGACAGGCTGAGAGAGGTGGGGCTGTTCAGCCTGGAGAAGAGAAGGCTCCGGGGTGATCTTATAGCAGCCTTCCAGTACTTAAAGCGGGCCTGCAGGAAAGCTGGAGAGGGGCTTTTTACAAGGGCGTGTAGTGACAGGACAAGGGGCAATGGATTTAAACTGAAAGAGGGGAGATTTAGATTGGATATAAGGAAGAAATTTTTCACTCAGAGGGTGGTGAGGCACTGGAACAGGTTTCCCAGAGAAGCTGTAGATGCCCCATCCCTGGAGGTGTTCAAGGCCAGGTTGGATGAGGCTTTGGGCAACCCTGGTGTAGTGGAGGATTTCCTTGCCCATGGCAGGAGGGTTGGAACTAGATGATCTTTGAGGTCCCTTCCAACCCAAACCATTCTATGATTCTATGATTCACCGCAACCCCAGGGAAAGGACAGTGACCCATGGACCTGCTGGGTGGGCTTGGACAAGGCACGGGCTTGGTGCTCTTCAGTCTTCTCCTGCACCCATGCTCACCACTTGGGTCTCCACAGAGATCGTTCACCTCTGCGAAAGACACCAAGACCCAACAAAAGGAGGTGTCAAGAACAAACCGTGGTGGGGCAAACCGTGGTGCTCCAAGAGCAGAAGAACCTCAGCCCGCAAAGGGATTAAACCCCTAAATAACTCGCATTTATCGAGGCTCCCTTTGTCCACAAGAAGCATGAAGTAGCTCTAATTTTTCTCAGTCCTTTGTGCCTCCTAACGCGAAGCACGGCTCTCTCCCCGTCCCCGTGTCCACCAGCTGAGAGTTTTCCAAATTATTTGACGCAAACCAGAGCCGTGGCCCGACCATGATGGGAGCATGCGGCTTCACAACTGGAACGGACGAGAAAAAAAAAAAAAAAAAAAAAAAAAAAAGACATATTTCATCCTCCTCTTTTGTGGCTTTTATTTTCTTTTGTATTCGCTTTGGGAATAACATTCTTTCCATTGGGAAGAGCCTGATTTTCCATTAAATACAAAGCAGCTGCCATTTTGGAAACAAAAAGCTGATTGAATACAGATTTTTTTTTTCTGATTTTTTCCCTAATGTATGGAGAGCTAGAACCATGCTTCCTTCTGCTGATTTATCAGGGCAAAGCATCTGCCAGCTACGGCAGTGGGAAGACTTAAAGAGAGTGAATGAATCGCTTCATGTTTGCTGTATAATTTTATAATTATAGTTTGATGTTATAAATAAAAGGGGAAAGATCCGGAGGGTTGGAGCACAGCACGCCACGCTCAGCCCCGCGGCAGAGCCCCTCCGGCACACCGACACGGAGGGTTCCTCACCCTTCGCTCATGCACGGATGCTCTGGATTCCTCATTTACGCAGATTTGTGCCTGCCGAGGCGCCGAAGGAAGGGTCGGCGCTTCGCTGTGACGTACGGCTGCCTGTTGGAAACGCAACTAACACATGATTTCAGGGCCAGATGTTGAACAGGCTGGAAAAAAGGATGAGCTCAAAATAAAAACCAAAACACCCCACCCACTCGATTTCCACTCCATGAGCCATCAACGCTCAATTCAGGAGATGATTTTTTTTCCAAGTAGAGCAGATTACTGAGTGACCAACACAAGTGGCATATGAAACTTTTTTTACATTTTTCCTAAACCGAAATCATACGTTAAATTTCCCTTTTCTGTAGTGAGATGTTGAGTTGAAAAAACAGAAGAAAAAGACGGATGGTGAAAGCTGTAGAAATTACTGTTCCCTTGTTTTTTAATGAACCCATCAAGGTCTCTGTAGTTATCGCCCTTCATGAAACACAACGAAGAAAGACCACGGAAATCATGAGAAATCCATAAGGATCTGCACTTTCTACTGGCTTTGCTTGCTCCTTCTTGCTATTACATCTATCCCAGGCTGCAAGACCCAGGGAGAACATCTCTCTGCATGGAGGCATCCCTATGATGGTCACAAAACGACACGTCTGTAATCACAGTCACTTCACCCGCGCCGACAGCGCTTGACCACGCTCACATGGCTGTCGGCTCCGAAAGACGAGCACAACCTCCCAATGCTTCTCCACGCAACCTCAACTCAAGGGATCTCTACATGGGGATCCCAAAGGACATTGCACTTGAAGGTTGGGCTCCTCTAGGGCCGGTGGGTCTCCTCCCATGGGTAGGTTAAGCAAGACAGCTGGGGGCTTTGGAAGCAGATGTGGTCTTCAGTGGTGATCCTTTGCACATTCACAACTGAAGAGAAGCCTTACAAGATTTTGGGTTGTCAGCAGATGAAATAAGAGGAAAGTATATAATTGCAAAGTCTATTGTTTCGCTTAAATTTGAGCCTAAAGGGGAAAAAAAATATTTTAACTTCTTTTTGGAAGCTACATGCTGGGGCTCTGCTGCAGGAAGCAGCAGGCATGTTTGGATTCCTTCTGCTAAGGATGGATTTATAGTGATAAGACAACGGGCAATGGCTTTAAACTGAAAGAGGGCAGATTTAGATTAGATATAAGGAAGAAATTTTTCACTCAGAGGGTGGTGAGGCACTGGAAGAGGTTGCCCAGAGAAGTTGTGGCTGCCCCATCCCTGGAAGTGTTCAAGGCCAGGTTGGATGAGGCTTTGGGCAACCTGGTGTAGTGGAGGGTGTCCCTGCCCATGGCAGGGGGGTTGGAACTGGATGATCTTAAAGGTCCCTTCCAACCCAAACCATTCTCAGAGCTCAGCAGAGGTGCATCCCGATGAAGAACAAGTCGGGCAAAAAGACCAGGAAGCCCGCGTGGATGAGCAAGGAGCTCCTGGACCAACTGAAAATGAAGAGGATAGCCTAAAGAGGGTGGAAGCGGAGACAGATAGCCTGGGAGGAATACAGAGAAGCTGTACGAGTGACCAGGGATCAGGTGAGGAAGGCTAAAGCCCTGAAGGAATTGAATTTGGCAACGGATATAAAAAGCAATAAGAAAAGCTTCTATAGGTATGTAGGGGACAAAAGGAAGTCCAAGGAGAATGTAGGCCCCCTCCGGAAGGATACTGGTGCTCTGGTTACCGGCGACATAGAGAAGGCTGAGTTACTCAATGACTTTTTTGCCTCAGTCTTCACTGATAAAGCCTCTTGTCTTACCACCCAAGCTGTGGAAAGAACTAGCAGGGACTGTGAGGATGAACCACCGCCCACTGTACTTGAAGAGCAGGTTCGGGAACATCTGAGGAACTTGAAGGTGCACAAGTCCATGGGACCCGATGAGATCCATCCGCGGGCCCTGAAGGAACTGGCGGATGAAGTTGCCAAGCCACTGGCCATTGTATTTGAGAAGTCGTGGCGGTCTGGCGAGGTCCCTGATGACTGGAAGAGAGGGAACATAACCCCCATTTTTAAAAAGGGGAACAAGGAGGACCCGGGCAACTACAGGCCGGTCACCCTCACCTCTGTGCCTGGCAAGGTCATGGAGCAGATTCTCCTGGGAACCATGCTAAGGCACATGGAGAGCAAGGAGGTGGTGGGTGACCGCCATCATGGCTTCACCAAAGGCAGATCGTGCCTGACCAACTTGGTGGCCTTTTATGATGGGGTGACAGCATCGGTGGACAAGGGTCGACCAACGGATATCATCTACCTGGACTTGTGCAAAGCTTTTGACACTGTCCCACACGACATTCTTCTCTCTAAACTAGAGAGGCATGGGTTTGATGGATGGACCACTCGGTGGATAAGGAATTGGCTCAATGGCCGCACTCAGAGAGTAGTGGTCAACGGTTCAATGTCCAAGTGGAGACCGGTCACGAGTGGTGTCCCTCAGGGATCCATGCTGGGCCCGGCCCTCTTCAACATCTTTGTTGGTGACGTGGACAGTGGCATGGAGTGCACCCTCAGCAAGTTCGCCGATGACACCAAGCTGTGTGGTGCCGTCAACACGCTGGAAGGGAGGGATGCCATCCAGAGGGACCTCGACAGGCTGGAGAGGTGGGCCCGTGCCAACCTCATGAAGTTTAACCAGGCCAAGTGCAAGGTCCTACATCTGGGTCGTGGCAATCCCAGGCACAAATACAGACTGGGTGGTGAATGGATTGAGAGCAGCCCTGAGGAGAAGGACTTGGGAGTACTGATGGATGAGAAGCTCAATATGAGCCGGCAATGTGCTCTTGCGGCCCAGAAGGCCAACCGCGTCCTGGGCTGCATCAAGAGGAGCGTGGCCAGCAGGTCGAGGGAGGTGATTCTCCCCCTCTACTCTGCCCTCGTGAGACCTCACTTGGAGTACTGCGTCCAGTTCTGGAGTCCCCAACATAAGAAGGACATGGACCAGTTGGAGAGGGTCCAGAGGAGGGCCACGAAGATGATAAGAGGGCTGGAGCACCTTTCCTATGAGGACAGGCTGAAAGACTTGGGGCTGTTCAGCCTGGAGAAGAGGAGGCTTCGGGGTGACCTTATAGTGGTCTTCCAGTACCTAAAGGGGACCTACAAGAAAGATGGGGAGAGGCTGTTCAGGAGGGCCAGTTGTGACAGGACAAGGGGTAACGGTTTTAAAATAGAGGGAGGTAGATTCAGGTTGGATATGAGGAAAAAATTTTTTACCACGAGAGTTGTAGAACACTGGAACAGGTTGCCCAGAGAGGTGGTGGATGCTCCATCCCTGGAGACGTTCAAGGCCAGGTTGGACGAGGCCCTGAGCAACCTGGTCTAGTTGGAGATATCCCTGTTCCTTGCAGGGGGGTTGGACTAGATGACCTTTGAAGGTCCCTTCCAGCCCTAACCATTCTATGATTCTATGATTCTATTATTTTTGGCTGCCAAATTCCCTGTACCGCACATCCGATTCTTTGCATACGTATGTGCATGCAAAAGTGAACACAAAACAGCTTTGTAAATCTGAGTTTTTAAAATAAAAAAATCAAAGCCAAACGTGCCAAGGTGACTATGCAAAGGGAAGCGATACCCAGGGAAGCGCGCACACCCTGGTTTAAAGGATTTATGGGACTGAGCATTTTAGCTTCAATTAATTTCCAAAGTGCTGAAAGCGGACAAGAAACCATGTAATTACGAGATAACTTGGCTTACCCGGATTTGAGTTAACTAGCACTCATGGGTTACTCAGAGGTCAGCCTTCTCCCCAGCCAACAAACCTAAATCCACCATATTTGGACTCTTTACTTTCAAGCACCCATTAGTTCTTGCTTTGTTTCTTCATTTTGGGAAGTATTTGGGATTTTGGAGACAATTGAGAAGACCAGGAAAGTAATGCATGGTCACCGGGCTGCGGCAAGGCGTGCAGCACAGGACCACATTGCCACGGAGTGCTGCTCCAGTCACCAGCACATCTTCTCCCCACCAAGGTAGCCCCGTTTTAAGGGCATTTTGCCCAACCTTCAGGGCAAGTCAATCCGAGCAACCCCTCAAGAGACTCCCATCACCTCTGGAGAGCAGAGGAAGGGCTCTGAGGACCACACAGGGAGGATTTTGGACACCGCTCATGCCCCGTCCGTGTCTGCATCCCAGGCAACTCGCTCTTTGGTTGGTTGTGGGTTTTTTTTAATGTGTGTCTGTATCTACAACACCAAGAAACTTCCAGGATTAGCCACAACCACTTCCCACCGGACATTTTAAACTCTGTTACAATTACTCTTTTGTGCTATTTTGTGCAATTAGATTTTTATTTTTCAATTTCTTTTAGGCATATGGATTAGTGATTTATTTCCACTAATTAACACAGACTACCTAGAGAACAGCAAATTAGAGGGGTTAAAAAGGAAAATTAGAATCCGTTGCAGTTAAAACCAAAACCAAATAAGAGCAGGCCAGCAAAGTCCCACCATATAAAGGGATTACTCCATTCCTGACCCTTTCCAGGGGACCTCCAGGTATTATTTTTCATTGATTTACCTTAATGAACCTAATGCACCCCTCTCCATAGGAAGCTGACTCCATAGCTGTCTAGGCACTGGATTCAATTAAAAAAAAAATACAGCTGGCTTCTAAACACTTGAAAGTCTTGAAAACCCAGAGGCAATACGGCTTTTTGCATCTGTCTCTCTTAGGGTACGCCCTAAGGACACCAAGAGGGACGTTCGACATTCAACATCGCTCCTGGATCCCGTGGCCTCCTGGAAACCCATGGCCGTGGGGAGATGCCTGCAGCATCCCTGCCTGCTCCTCACCGGCACGGGCAGCTCCCACAGCCCTGCCAGCAACCGAGGCACAGCTTTGATGGAAGCTGGCCTCAAATTGCTTTAACGAGGTTCTTTTCTTTCCAGAAGCTGGCGTTGATTTGAGACCTCGATGTTGACTTAGAAACCCCCAGGTGCCCAGAGCCTGCAAATACTCAAGGCTTAGCTATGCTCAGTTTCCAGGAAAAGGGGTACAAGCATCCAACCGCGGTGTGAAATATCAATACTACCATGGCAGCTCAGCATTAAAATGAAGAGCAGGGGTTAAAGGCAGAAAAGCAGAAGCTGGGGTAGAGGCTACGTCTCTGCGCCAGTCACATCTCACACCACACAACCGCGTCGAGCAGGGCTACACCAACAATAAAAAAACCCACTGAGGCACGCTTTGCTCGCACGTGCCTTGGCTTGCAGACATGGGAATAGAGGAAACAAGGTAGCTCAAGAGCACTTTGTTTGCAATCTATCCGGGAAAATGCCACAGCTTTTTCTCCTGCACATGAAACAAGCAGAAATGACAACCATTAGAGGGGTTCGTTGAACCAGAAGGCAGGTCCAAAGGGTCTCCTTCGCTTTCTTTGTGCTAATTGCCCTGATACATACAGGGAGATTTATAAACGTCAAGAACCCACACTATTTTCTGGATAAAATACTATTCCATCACTCTAGCCGGTGGGAAGGCTTAGTGGTCCACACCTCAGCTCAGAGCACTTAGACCAGGAGGAACATCAGGCTGAAATCTCCACGGTGGATTTGTCTGAACAAAAAACAGGGAGCAAGGGGGGGATTTTACAAAGATCTCTTCTCTTTCAAGCAGAGGTTGAAGATCCCATCACGCTTTCCGAATTAACAGGCGTTTCCCCTAATTCCCTGCACATTTAAGGATGCAGGGGGGATAAAGGGAGCCAGTTAAATACATTGCGCTCTAAAAGCAACAATTCAGCAATGCTACTGCAACAACATGACTGTGAGATCCTTTCCCTGGGTCTCTTATTTATCCTAATGAGGTAAACTTCTATTCGTCCTTTCCTCCCTTCCAAGACTGACGACCTTTTCTGGTTCAACTCACCCTCTAACATTTGAGGCGCGAGCAGAGCAGACCAAACGCAAGTGACAGGCGGTCTTGTACTCACCGACATTGTAGAGTGGACATCTACATCCCCCTACGGAGGACAACACAGGGAGTATAAAGTCAAATGCAGAAGAGAGCAAAGCAACAGCGAGAAAGGCAGAGAGGTACACATCAGTCATCGCCCGCAGGTGCCTACAACCCACCAACACTCCAACCGAGGTGCTGGCTGCTCGACAGTTGGCAGAGTATTAAAAAAGCAATATGGCTTCCTTGAACCTGGTCTAAGGAGGATGATGAGGAAATCAAAGTACCACAAGACCAGTTTTACTACTATTAGGTATGCTCTGCAAGGTGTCTCAGCTTTCCCATCTGTAAGATGAAGGTGATGGTTGTCAAACCCTCGTGAGCGACAGCAGGGATCAGCTCAAGCAAAACTTGCTCAGCTCTTCCAAGGGTGAGGAGATGTTATCTAAGCACAGACAGGACTCATGTAAATCTAAAAAAAGTGTTTTTGGTGCTCATACGATGTTTTCATGATGCTTATATTCCACTTGGGTCCCTCTCAACACGGTCAAGGCTGTAGTTGGTGCAAAGTTCAAGGCAGTTTACTTCCACGCACAGTGCCTTGCCTTTTAAAATATTACAGAGGGATTTGGCTTTTCAAATAAAAACAGAGGTAATTGTTCTCTTTAAAAAGAAAATAAACACTTCCAAAGCTCGCTCTACCAAAGCAAGAGCTGCTGTGGCCAGTGCATTTATTTGCAACCGGGATGAAACGCCAATACAGCGAATAAGGCAAAAACGTCGCGGGCAGAGCGTGGCTCCAGCTGAAATCTGTGCCTGCCATCTGGCAAAAATAAGCAAAAAAGGAGAAAAAAAAAATAACAAAAAACCACCAACCCCAAAAGCCCTTTGCAGAGAGTTCAAGCTGAACCGCTCAAGACGGTTCGATCGTTGAAAGATTGCTTCCCCTTCCCGGGTCGGCATCACCTCTTGACCTGCCCCGATTACCTTCCAAGGGAGGTTATCAAGATACAAGACTAACAGAGGATTAAAGGAAACTTGAAATAAAAACAAAACACCCCCCCACCCCCTCTCTTCCCCCCAACTCTGCTCCCCTCCCCCAAGAAAACATCCTTGCTTTGTTAACCTGACAGTTGGCTGTAGGTGTTGACACAACCCTCCATCTTTGAGAAGCTTAATGTCAACAAATCAGTGTGTTTGGAGTAGCCCTGTCAATGCGATTTACATTAACTTGTCTAACAAGAAATAAAAACAACAATCAGCCATCAAAGACAAAAGGCTTTTTCAGTCATTCTTTTTAAAGTATTATGCTGGAAATGTTAATTTTTTTGGAGGCCATGGCCCTTGACTTGCTGAAAACCAGAAACCACCTTTTTTTTTTTTTCCTAAAATACTTTTTTTTCCCCTATTTTTTTTCTTAAAAAAAAAAAGAAAAAAGGATTTTCTTTCAAAGGAGGTCCAAGCATCCTGTATTAATAACTGCAGCAGCAGCAGTGACTGACTCTCCCTGGCTAACGCAAGAAGAGGGCAGCCTTGAAGTCAAATGTTAATTATGCTTTGATTTCTACCAGCATGTTATTTGCTTGGAGATATTTTGGGCACGTAGCGGACCCTTTTCAAATTGTGGCTCTAAACCACCACAAAAATGTCATGCAGCAGTGGCATGTACCAAAACTCCCTTAACTTCACCATGAAATTCTCCTCCCTCCTGGCACGCGCTGTATCCACCAGCATGGCCTTTGCAGCTGGGGGCTCAGCATCCTGAAGCAAAGCTGGAAAAAGCAAATCGATCCCATGGATTCCTAATACGAAGGGGTTTCCACCATCATGTCTACTCTGATCCTCTGACGGAAAAATTAGGGATTACAATTCCTGCTTGAACATTAGAGAAAGTGGAGGCTCTATGCCACTCCGTGAGCCAGGACTAGCTTTGGTCTGGGTTATCTTTCATGCTTGAGTTGGAGGGTTGGACCAGATGACCTGGCTGCCCAGAGAGGCGGTAGATGCCTCATCCCTGGAAAAATTCAAGGTCAGGTTGGATGGGGCTCTTAGCAACCTGATCTAGCTGAAGATGACCCTGCTCACTGCAGGGGGGCTGGACTAGATGGCCTTTAAAGATGCTTCAAATCCAAACTATTCTATGATTCTATGGCCTCCAGAGGACCTTTCCAATCTCACTCTGGAAATGCCTCCGGTAAATACAGGAAAAATTCAGCTTGATATATCCAAAAAGGGCAACGCAAAATCTAATGCCCAAATCTTGGCTTGGAGTCACCTTTTAGCTCACTCAGCATCTCTGCTGCTCTTCACCCCCTCTCCGAAACGTTGACTTGAGTCAACCGGACCCTTCAAGGCCATTTGACCTGCCTTGCGGCAAGCTGGAGCCTTGATCCCAGAAAGGTTTCCTGCAGATGAACAGCCTTGTCCGAGACAATGGGATTACTCACACCCATCACGTTAAGGAGCCGCCTGCATATTTGCAGGATCAGGACTTTCGGCTCTGTTCTATTACAGGACAGCGCTCTTTGTTGGTGTAATTTTAGTGCGGTAACCACCGACATGCCCAGGCTGAGTTTCTTTGATCAGCAGGTGAAGGTTTTTCTTGGGGTAATTACTGTCGTGACAAAAGGCAGGTGAGTAGCTCAGCTCCTGCCACGTAGTCATCTCCTGAGACTGCCTCTCTTTTTTTCTAAAAACCTGCTGAAAGTTCCAATACTAGGAGAACGCTTTTTGGTTTTTAAAAAAATGTGTAAATTCAACATGAAGGTACTCGCTTATCAGCTCTGAAAGACGGGAGGATTTTCCAAACCGGCAAAGGACATGAGAACAGGAAGGGACAGTGTTGCACGGAGTCCACTTCTACGAATGAGAAGATGCTCGAAGAATGCCTCACCCAAGTGTGCCCCTCCAAGCATGGTGCACAGTCACTTGCTCTTCTTCGTGAGCTACTGGCAGTGTGGAAATCCTGTTTTACAGCTAGACTGGGCTGAAAACTCATTTCAAACAGAGCAGCAACTCCTTTTAGATCATAACGCTATAGTGCCAATGATTTGGGCTGGATTCGGACCAGCAGTAGAGAAACAGCTCTACCTCGCCACTAGCAATCCTGCAATAACATTTTTTACTTATAATTTGCCTTTTTTGGAGACAGTTCCTTTCCCCTTCGAACTCCTCTGATTCTTCCCTTCCACAATAAAGCTCACCTCACATTTTTGATGCTTTCACAAACATCTCCATCATTTTTTCTGCATTGTTTTAGACAGATGTGGGCTTCTACACGTCTTATCTCCTACATTTCATTTAGAAAAATGCAAAAATTTTCATGTTTTTCTAAACAAGCCTCTGGAAAAAAGGCCCTTGAACCTCACAAGAACAAACCAGCAGAGAGAACAAGGGAGCGAGGTGCCTTTTTTCATGTACCCTGATTTTTTCTGACTTGCTCTCATGCACCATTGCCCGCAAGCGTACGTGGGGACCCATCAGCAACGTTCAATGACAGCGACACTGTAGTGCTCCTCTAAAGGAATGCCAACGTATATAGAAAAATCTCAGACCTACATCTCCTACAACCCAACAGTTTCACAGATCAGATGGCGGCATCTGATGGACCTTCCTGCCCCATCCGGGGGCTGTCAGCAGGATCAGTGCCATGCAATGCTGTCAACAAGACACTGCGCATGTGATGGTTGAACAGGACCCAGCACGTTGGCTGGCACCTCCACCACGGCAAACTACAGACAGTCTTCTCAGCTGGGTCCTGCCTAATCCAGTTCTGGAAGAAAAAAGGCTGCTTCGATCTGCCTCAGTCCTTTTTAGACCAACTAGCTGCCCTCCCAGTCTCCAAAACAATTTTGACTCACTCTAAAAGGAAACATTAATATTTAAGGAAGACAAATTACTCCAGGTCCATCTCATAAATCATTGTGGGCATCTCTCCCCATCCTCATCTCTCCTGCTAGCCATGCTTCATGCTCTGGTGCAGAGACCAATCTCCCTGTCAAATTCCATTACTTTCTTGCCTAAGTACTCTCAGTATGATTTGTGGACGTCGTCTCCAGGTGATAAACCAGCCCTGTGCAGTCACATCTCCTTTTTTAAGGAGAAATCCAGCAGTTGAGGAATCCAACCATCTCCAAGCACCTCCTGCCTCCAGAGGGCACCTGCCCCATGCCTGCTCGCATGGCCACCACCCACACTGCTCAGGGCTGCCAACGGAGGGGACGTTTCGGCGATACACCTGACCTGAACAAGAAGATGGATGAAAGCCCTTCCAATCTCTCTGCATGGGAGGCAATGCTTTATTTATAGTTTGTTCCAGTGATAACAGAGCCAAGAAAGCACCTTCTCCTCAAAAACACCTCCAGGTACAGAGAACCAGGAAAGCCACTTTCATTTCTCTTCTGGTGGCTTCTCCATTCACAGCAAATCAGTCCTCATTTCCATCCTGCCACCAAACCCTCCTGCTGTGATAGAGAAGACCAAAGACAGGAGCCACACAGAAGACTGCGAAGTTCCGGGGCTCTGACACCTCCTAAACCGGCTCTGGAGTGCTTGAACGTCCTTCCAGTAGAGCAATCATAGTGGCATAAACAAGCAGAAGGGAGCGAAGGAAACTGCCATTGTGTATGACTAGTCTTTTCTTCCTGTTTATATTTGAGCCCATGACAGATGCCCGGCATGTGCCAGTGTTCTATAATCCTGGGCACCCAGTACCAACAAATCAGTAACAGTTAAGGAAGGAAGAAAGATTAGAAATTGTTTTTAGGGCAAATATAGTGTTCAGTGGATTTGCTATTTCAAAATACCATCTGACTGAAGATACTCATAAGTATATATCCAGAACTAATCTTATTTAAAGGAAAAAATAAGCTATTTGAGCAAAAATGAAACTCCCCGATGATTCTGTTTTTCCTATTCAAGGGGACACTACTCAGCCAACTGCAAAAACCAACATAAAATACGTTTTTTGATGACAATAACAGCATAAACACAGGCATATTTTAGACAGCAGAGAAAAGAAAGAAACATATGCTGCCTTCCAAGGCAGAGCAATATTTTGATGTAAGGCATCCAGTGACTTGACAAACATTTGGAAATGTATCTGCATTTCAAATAATGGACACTCTTATACTGGGATCTCTTGAAAAAAATCTTGAACGTCCATTAAGATGAAAGTTAATGTATGTAAAATATAGGTGGCTAGTGAATTATGGTCCTACTTCTACGTGGTGGACTGCGATATTTTCCTTGTTTATGTATAAGCGGACTTGAAAATACTCGAGGAGACTCTCACTGAAGCCCAACTTCTGGTGGCACATGAAATAGCTTGCTTTAAAAATAGATTTGTTATTTCATAGCACTTGACAGTCCAAGGCCCCATTTCCATCACACTCCATTAAATCTGAACAACCATTAGTTTCAACAGCCCCATCGGATGCCCGCGTGCTCCCCAGGGAGAAAAAGAAAGTAAATGGGTGAAGGTGGCTCACCGGGAGGTGGGTGAACACAGCAAACGTGCTGCGTAGAAAGCCAATGAGATCGACAAGGTAGTCGCTGGCCTTGCTGCCCGGCTCCATGGCCATCCAGTCGTAGTCCGCCAGCTGCAAGAACTGGTCTATCTTCTGGTTCAGGTTAGTGTAAATCTCCTCCTCAGCAGCGTGGCGGGCATCCTGGGAAACAAGACCACATTACATGAGGTGGAGTCTCTGTACCACAGGTCTACACAAGCAATAAGACATGAGATTGACCCAAACCTTAGTGTTAAAGGTAGCACAAGACAAAGCACCTGTAGGCAACTACAGGGCTGCTACAGCCCCACGTTAGCTCAGATTGGTGGGACATGTGCCACCAGGTCAGTGGTGGGCATGATCAAGCTGGTGTCTGGCTCTGCTGCAACCCAGGGAGCAGAAGGACAAATCTAGTGTGGGATGGAAGTGAGAGTGAAATGAGAGAGGAACGTTCTGTGTGGAAAAGAGTTGGGACTCACCAAACTGCGTGTGGGTGTGGGGCGCAGGAGGACATCAGAGGAGCCTCCGTGCCAGAGCAACGGTATGAAAAGGTAAGTTCAGCAAGTACTTCAGTCATTTGCTGCTCAGCTTAAAGATAGCATGTTTCCTTCTCTAGAACCTAACCACAGAAATTCCTGCCCTCTGAAAGCACTTTCGCGTGTCCAGAGAAGGGCAGCGAAGCTGGTGAAGGGTCTGGAGCACAGGTCTTATGGGAAGCAGCTGAGGGAACTGGGGGTGTTCAGCCTGGAGAAAAGGAGGCTGAGGGGAGACCTTCTCTACAACTATCCGAAAGGAGGTTGTAGCAAGGTGGGGGTCCGTCTCTTCTCCCAAGTAACAAGTGACAGGATGAGAGGAAACAGCCGCAAGTTGAACCAGGGGAGGTTAGAACTGGGTATTTGGAAAAATGTCTTCCCCGAAAAGGTTGTCAGACATTAGAACAGGCTGCCTAGGGTAGTGGTGGAGTCGCCATCCCTGGAGGGGATGCCAGCCCTGATTTTTAGGGAATAATGATAAAAGAAGTGGAAAGATGCAGAAATGTAAGTTCTGAACATTTGTTCTCCTCTTGGGTGAAAGCGGAGAGCTTGTGTCCACGGCCAGATGTGTGTAACACTGTATGTCGCTCAAACAGCAAAATGAAAATTCATTGAAGAAAAGGTTTTAAAAAAATCAGGCTTTTGTTTAGAAGCTGCTTAATCCTTTCGATAATAAGCGCTGCAGTCACAGCCTGTAAATCAGGGCTACAAAGGCTCAAGATCTCAACTGAAGTGATGCTCCGAAGAACAAACCCAAAAGCTAGTTCGATGGTGAAAGCTTCTCAGATATGACAAAATTACTGCTTAGCTCAGCTCCCTACATCCAACACGCACTTTGAAAGCAGATACTCTCCAAAGCAAACATCAACAGCAGCTCCCCAGAGGTGGATCTACCAGCCTGCTCACCTTGAAGGTTGTGGTCCCGTAGAGTTTCGTAGTGTGGACGGTTTCTGGAAGTACATTAGTGATATTGGTTATGAATTCCTCTAGGAACTTGCAGGATTTCTCCAAATGGGTCGTATTTATAATAATCTGCACAAGCTGCAAAGGCAAAAAAGGTATTGAAAGATGGTGCTGCTGAAGTCAGGGCCGTGCCAGGTTAATGGATGCCAATTTAGAACAAATTCTGGCATGAAAAGCTGACACTGTACAAACACACTAAGCTCTGCTACATGCTCAGAGGCTCTCCTCCTTTAACAACATCAGAAACTTAAATAAAAGATAATTTTTGGGGGGAAGCATTTCCCATGACAGCCACTAATACCACAAAAGATGATTTTTTTGTAAATGACTTTCCTACATTCAGCTGTCACTCAGGGCTCTTTTCAGCGCAGTTCAAACACAACACATCAAACCCCGAGTGTTCTGTCTGCTCATGAACCCTAAATAACCGCGTCCTGAGCACCGCCGAACAACGTCACACCGAGGCATTTCACAAAGGAACTACAAGGTTTTCGTTTTCTGAGGGTGGTGTGGGTGAAGAGCAGACCTCACCCTGGTGTCTCCTGTGGTATCATATCCACCATTACCCGCAACTGTCTTCACGCCATCTTCTCAGCTGCCTTCACCTGGCACTATCTCAGGACATTACAGGCAACTACAGAGCCAAAGCCTCTGCTGAAGTCAACCAACACAAACATTTACAATCCAGAGCTTCCACTTTGGGGTCACTGACTTGGAAGCATCATTAATTCCTTACACAGATGCTTTTTTTCTGGGCAGACTACTGTGAATATACCCAAGGTGGCAACATAAGCTACAACAAAACCTGTCTAAATAATGCTTAGGTCAGATATGATGCCAAAACAGTTCTGTTACAGACTCAGAAGTCATTATAATGCTCCAGACTGATATAATTTCATTGCTGGAATACGGTGTGGCAGTCCACGGTTACCTCCTTCAAAGAAATTATTTCGAAACATTCACAAATCTTCTGAATGAGATGGATTAATCATCCATCTTTTGATTTTGAGTGTTGCAGGCACCTAAATATTGAAGCCACGCTACAAAGTTTATAGAATCCGACTCTTGTTAGTGCCAGGTGGCAGGAGAAGGGGCAATGGTGACAAGTTGGGATGTTCATCTGGGATATCAGGAAGGAAAAGAGTCATTGGGAAGGCAGCACAGAACCATAGCAGGGTGCCCAGAGAAGCTGTGGGACCTACTGTGTGCGGTTTGTGTGATGGGGTTCTGGTAGCAGGGGAGGGGCTGCAGACACGGCCCCTGTAAAAAGCTGCTAGAAGATTCCCCAGCTCCAAAACTGGTCAGACTGATCTCTGGCCAGGGCTGAGCCAGTCAGTGCCTCTCCAACATTTAAGAAGGGGACAAAGGAACCCAAAGTGGCAGGACCTGCAGTGAGGAGAGTGGGGACGCATGGGGCTGGCCCCCCTTGGCCTCTTGGGCGGGCAGCTGCCCACGCTAGGTTGCTACTGCCCAACTGGAGATGGCTGCGGTGGCACAGCTTGGAGAGCTCCGAAATGCCCCGCTCCTGGGGCACCCGCTGGGCAGAGTTCATTCCCACCAGGACCACGGAGGTTTGTCAGGTGGTCAGGCCCAGCATAGCTGTGAGGAAGAGAGGATTGAGACCTGAGAGAAATGGCCACACAGAGAAAAAGGACAGTGAAGAGGGAGCAGGAGAAGTGCGTCGGAGCTGAGATTCCCCCACAGCCCATGGTGAGACAGCAGCAGACCCTCTGCCGCCTGCGGAGATTAAAAGTGGAGCAGAGACCCACATGAAACCCGTGAAGGACCCCACACTGGAGCAGAGATGCTTGCGCCCAAAGGAGTTCATAGAGGATTGTCCCCATGGGAAAGGACTCCACACTGCTGGAGATTGATGGTGGAGTAGAGATGCAATCTGTGGAAACAGACCCCACGTGGGGCTGGTGGCTGCACCCAAAAACGCTGTGACTCCATGGGGAAGATGCCTGCGCTGGAGCAATCTGATGGGTAAGGATTGCATCCTGAGGGAAGCACTCATGTTGGAGAACTTCTAGGAGGCTATCTCCTGTAAGGAAAGGACAGTTGGAGCAGGGGAAGAGTGTGAGCAGTCCTCCTCCTTAAGGAAGGAGTGGCAGAAACAACATGTGATGAACTGACCTGCAGCCCCCATTCCCTGTCCCCCTGCGCCGCTGGGGAGGAGGTAGAGCTGAGAAGAAGGGAGGGGTGGGGGGAAGGTGTTTTTGAGATCTGGCTTTGTTTCTCATTATCCTCTCTGAATGAACTGTTAACAAATTAAATTGATTTGACCCCAAGCTGAGTCTGTTTTGCCCGGGGCCATGGTTGGTGGGTGATCCCTCCCTGTTCTTGTCTTGACCCTCAGGCCTTTGGTTACATTTTTATCCCTTCCAAGGAGCAGGAGAAGTGAGCAGCTGTGCGGTAGCTCAGCTGCCGGCTGGGCTAAACAACTCCACCTATGTTTTTGAGAAATTAAAAGTCAGGTAGAGAAAACCTTGATGTGATCCAAGCAAGTAATAATCCCACTTCCACTGAGAGGTTGGGCTAGGTACCTCCAGAGGTCCTTTCCAGCCAACCCTTCTACGATTTGAGTCAGGTTTTTGTTTTTAAGAAATCAAATTACAATCTATTTGAACTCCTCTTGTTTAGTACTTGGTCCCTGAAATGTATCACACAGGTAAGTAGGGCGGGGCTTCTCATTTCTGAACCCCTTGGATTAATTCTCTTCTTGAGTTTTGCCTTCAAACAAGCGTTCACCTGATTGCCTTTCTCTGTCAGATAGTCTTCACATCGCAATCGTGATGTATTTTCCTATTGTTTCAAGCTAATTAAATATTAGATATTTCCAACTCTAAAATTCCTCCTAAACTTCTCTGATCATCACAACTTACTGCTCCAGATCAGCTATCAAACTTCGAGGTCCTAATTGCTTTGATTCTCTTCTACCACTTACTATGAGCTTTACTCATCCCTCTCTGGTGCTTTCAAGTTCTGACCTCTTGAATTCAGAGGGGTAAGACCTTCTCATTGATGTAAGACCTTCTGGTTGGGGTATTCAAATTAAAAAAAATAGTAGCATCTTTCCTCTCTCTTTTGGTGATGGATATCAGGATTATACGAGACATCAGGATTATTTGGAGTAGACTGGGTAGCAAACTTCAACATCTGCTGCTGAGAGGTAGCCCCAAAAAACAGCAATAAAAAATGAAGAAGAGAATAGACCGGGACGGTTGGTACACAGCCTTGTAATACCTTTTCCATTGCTTGGAAAAATGACACTGGAGAGCCCAGAAATGGATGGTGTTGTTTTGCGCAAAAATTAAATCTTGGAAGTGTTAGTTACACAGGGTACTTAAACATCTTCTGCAATCATCTTTGACACCAGGACCATGCTTGTTTATGATCTGGGACTCTTCAACGCACCCTTTAATTCCTGTGCTCCACACAGTCACATCAATGTCTCTTCTGAGGGAAGGATTTGAGAAACTCAGAGGAAAATGCTGTGTGCTTCCATTTGGACAAACAGGTCAATGGTTACCCAAAGAAAAGAGGCAGGAGGGGATGAAGATGCTCAAAGTAGTTTTTCTTCAATCAGATAAGAAAAAACTGATGGTAGACAGAACCCCAGGAGAGAGCTAGTTGTACCTTGGAAAGTGGTAAAGAACAAGAGGATGAAAATATGAGAAGAGATTCAGTGATGAACATCAGTCTCTGGACATACTACGCCTTTATTCAAGTCGCGCTATGTAGGCTTTCCTCGCAAAAATCCTCTCCAGCTCCAAAGCACGTGAAGAAGCCACTCTCAGGCCAAAGAAAGTTATGGCCTTCACTCAAGGTGGAAGATGCCAAGGAACATCTAGGCCGTCTAAACTGGGCAAGAGCGGCCGAGAGGACTGCGGTACTCGGTTCGCCCTCCCTACCCTCCGTCACACCGGGGGAATGCTTGCAACAAGCAGCAAAAAGATCATTTGGGGGATGGAGAGTGCAGGGATAGTGTTGCATTCCTCTTTGTGCAGGGAGCCTTGGGAGGAGCAGGAGGCAAGAGGAATTTGCCCCCAGGGAGCAGCGAGATTCTGGACTGCAAGATAAAGGGCTGAGGAAGCACCATGTGTAAATATATACCACTGAAAACTCCCTAAACTCTCCAAAATTCACCTCCATAGGGTATTTATGGTGTCCAGAGAACAGGACACAGTTCTACAGTACAATTAGACAACTGCAACTGTATTACTACCTACTCATTTAATAAAAGCACACAGAGGTCCAACTAAGGCACCCAAACAGCCCTGGGGACCACACACATTCCCAAATAGTCATGATTCACATGCATCACACTTTTCAGAAATCTGACTTTGTGCCCAAAAAAGCATCGATCACAAAAAGAAAATGTTGATGTAGAGCTTATACTGTAGCAATGTGCTGAAACAAAACCGCCTCAAACGTCACCTACAGACGGGGACTCTCATAGTTCCCACTTGGCTCTTCTCCGGTGCTCCTTGAAGTCCTCTTATTTTAATTCAGATATATAACGCTCAGCAAATTCAGAAGATGGGTCATGGTAACAGCAACAGTAAAAAAACTTCCTCTCTCCCACAACGTGAAGTGTTTCTTGCTTTGTACGGCAATGTTTAGTGGTTCCATTATTGTTTTCCAACCAAATATTTTATAATAATGCTCCAAACCAGCATCTCCAAAGCTGCTGTAAGGAGCTCCAAGGAACCAAACCCCCTTCTGTCACCCTGCCCTAGAAATGGCTCTCCTCGAAGCCACGTCCTACCTCCGTCAGCCCGACGTTTTTCCTCTTGATGACGTTCTGTAAACTGTTGCTCAGCGTTCGGGTCAGCAGCAGGTTTGTAGATTTTCTAATCATATCATCAACTTCCGTGGAGCTGAAAAGTAGAATTTAAAGAGAGATTTGCAAAACGCTCTACGAAAAGAAAATCGCCTGGAGCCTTCATCACCCAGTTTTCTTCCCAACCTCTTCTGCCTTACGCATGATCATGCATCCGTGCACCGTATGGCTGCACTAATATATACTGTATACTACTATATACCAGAATATCAACAATTTAGGCTTTTTATGCGTGTGTCAGTAAGGAACGGGGACTAACGTCTGCTAAATCTACATCCCTGAGCCTCTCTTCTCAGAGGGGCTGGTCCAGTGTGGGGTAGCACTAACCCATGCAGCCAAGCCACCACCCTACACACAACGCTGGAGTTGAGCACATTCAGTATGAAGGGGAAAGGGATCAAAGACCTGCAATGGGGGAAAAAAACCAAATTAAACCCCAAAAATATCCCCCCCACAATCTCCTTATAGCTTTTTCTTTTACATCAGAAGCTCTTGCAACACGCTGATGGTCTTTGCTTGCCCCTCCAACGTGCACGCCAGCAAGGTGTGACCTCTTCTTTCTGAAAAAGGGTTTGGAAACCCACCACAGCACAGGCTCCTTTGATCTGTCGTTGGCCCTGCGTTAGCCCTGACACCACAGGGCTTTATCTCTGGCAGCGCAGTGACAGGCAGCTGAGGGCAAAGAAAATTTCCACAACTGGAAGGCTGAGAAGCTTTAATAACTGAAGGCTCCCAGTAAATCAAGCTCGTGACCTTTTGCTCCTTCTTCTGTTTTACCGGACAAATGGGCCAGATTACAAAGCAGGGATGGACACAAGAAACAAAAGGAAACCTTGCAGTTACCCCACTGTTGGCATGCGAGGTGTGGGAGATGCTGGGTTCCTGCTATTGAGGTGCCTGCTTGTGTGGGGATGGGCGCTACCAGCCCTTATCCAGCTCATACCTCCCAAATTTCTGTGCCTATTTAATTTTAGAGCAGATACACTGAGCTAAGCCCTGGTCCATCAGTGCCTGATGCTTGGGAAAGCAAGATTGAGCCTTCCCCAACAGCAACCCTGTGCCCATGGCAGCCTTCTGGACCTGCTCATCCTGCCCAAGCGCTGCGTGGCCTTCAGTGAACTTAATCCCCAACACAGGAAGGACATGGAGCTGTTGGAGCGAGCCCAGAGGAGGCCACAAAGATGATCCGAGGGCTGGAACACCTCTGCTATGGAGACAGGCTTAGAAAGTTGGGGTTGTTCAGCCTGGAGAAGAGAAGGCTCCGGGGAGACCTTCCGGCAGCCTTCCAGTACCTAAAGGGGCTACAAGAAAGCTGGAGAGGGGCTTTGGACAAGGGTGTGCAGTGACAGGACAAGGGGCAATGGCTTTAAACTGAAAGAGAGGAGATTTAGATTGGATCTAAGGAAGAAATTTTTTTACATTGAGGGTGGTGAGGCACTGGCACAGATTTCCCAGAGAAGCTGTGGCTGCCCCATCCCTGGAAGTGTTCAAGGCCAGGTTGGATGGGGCTTTGAGCAACCTGATGTAGTGGAGGGTGCAGGAGAATTGCCCCGAAATGCCCCAAATTCCTGGGAGAAGCGGTAAATACTGCTCCCCACTCGCGAAGTCATGCTCATATTTCCACAAGACTGAGAAAGTCATGTCTCGCTGCAGCTTTCCCAAGGAAAAGTCCAGCTGCACAACTCCCGCACGCCCAGCACCCAGCAGGACCCAGCTCCTGATCATTTAAATTCATAGAATCATAGAATAATGGTTAGGGTTGGAAGGGATCTCAAAGATCAAATTTGATTTCAGTTTCAAATTGAAATTCCATGTCATCAGCCAAAGTCTTAGTGCAGGTCTCTTCTAGACCATCACCACTCATCCCTGTGAGTTTATTTTCCTCCCGTTTGGTGGGGAAGGGCATCCTGTGCCAGTGCTGATCGAGACTAGCCCACTTCATGCCCCAGATGGACCCTTTGGCTCCTTCTCGCAAGGTTTTGATGTGAGGTCCGAGGTGATGCGTTTGAGTTTTTAGAAGTGGGGAAGGGAAATCAAAATGTGAGGGGGAAAGAAACGAGTGAATGAATTTTCCATGTCTTTATACCATGGCTAGGGCTCTCAAATAAGGTTTTACTTAAAGATAAAAAAAAAAACCCAACCAACCCAAAACCCACCACACATGCACATACACCCCCGGCTCTCCATCGTCTCCCAGGAAGAACCAGATTGTCCCTAGTCCCCTCCACCAGACTATAGCATGGTTCAACATAGTAAAACCAATAAAATCTAACCCTGTGATGATCTACAGATGGTAAAAAGGAGATTTAAAGCAAAGGAGTGGCACAAAGGGACCCCGTGACACTGAGGACAGCTCCCTGCTGCAGCCGGAATGGTGCAGGAAGCGGGGAAGGGGGCTGGGGAGCAAAAAGGGCTGGACCCATGCTCAGAACAGGTAAAGAAAAATATTCCATGGAAAGCAGAGATACACAAAGCTTTATCTTTGTACAAGCACTGTGGCTCATTTGGGAAATCCAAAAATGCCCGTCCCTAAGGATGGTGGAGGTGCAGAATGGCCGAGGCTGGAAGATATGCTGCTGGCTGGAGCTTCATGGAACTAAGAAAATGTGGAATAAAACTGGGGGGTTGGACATGATGTCAGCTTTTCTCACTAAACCAACACAGCGATCAACTAAGCAGCACTGGAAAAGCTTGCTTTTTTAATTCAAACGTCAACCTGTCATCAGGGCGTGGAAATTACACAAGGCAGGAACTGCCTGGCTGCGTGCACGCCCTGCTCCCGGCAGGAGTGGGGCGCTGCCGCCCTCTGCCCGACACCACAGCCAGCACTGCCGGCCGGAGGTGGCCGTATCACCCAACGCTTTGCAAACCGAGGGTTTGCTTCGATTGCTCGCTTCAGTTGCAGAAACATCTCAGCCACGACAGGCTCCAGGGCATAGCCAAGTAGTAACCATTGCTGAAATATAAAGTGCTTAGCACTTCCGTGACGCTTTTACTTCTTCAAAGCACTTCTAACCGTGCTTTCTTTGCACAGAGGCACCATTTCCAAAGGTTTCCAATTCTTATTTTGGTTGTTGGCTGCATAAGTTAGAAAATCAGGTTGCAACCGTAGTTACATGGTGGGTGAAGCAGTCAGGTAATCCCTGCGGTTGGGCTCCACTGGAGCAGAGGTTCTGTGATATCTCCCATGAGGTCCATACGCTGAGTCAGGAGGAAAAAAAAAAACAAATGCAGCATTCCTTGGCCAAAAAAAGAGCAGGATTTGACCAGGTGTTGGTCCGCGATCCCCCAAATCTTCATTGTTCCAACAGAAGGGGTAAGTGAGGGTGGTAACAGGAGTGATGGGTGTGAGCTGTTGCCTTGCCCAGAGCTCTCCAAGCTGAAATGAGGAACGCAGTAGAAGCTCATACCAACAGCCCAGACCCAGTGCTCAGACCAGCGGGGCCAGTTAGCAAAGAGTAACGGTACCAGTCAGTGGTATGATGTTCTACTTCACTCTTGGCTGTGAAGGAGAGGTTGGGTCTTGGTTCAACAGAGAGGCTGGATCTCCATTCTCAATACGCAAGAAGAAAACAAAACCTCCGGATGAACGATATCATTCCTGCTGCTCGCTACATACGTCTGAAGTCAATTTGATCTACCAACTTCATTACTGGGCTTGGTCTACAACCACAGACCACCAGTAACACAGAAGCAATAATATGAGCTGTCAAAGAAACTGTATTTATCTCCTCTCTCCTAAAGTGGCTTTCTAAAGGTCTAACCTGATTTAGTTATTCAAGCCTCTGATTTTTGATTTGATTTTATTTTTAATAACTTTATGTACTTAAATTATTTTCAGCACTTTACAAATCATATCCCAAGTGCTTTGTGCGAAAAAAAAAAACAAAAACAACCAGTCCTGGTAGATTAGAGTTGACATCTCATCCTTCCACTCACTGTTTTCCAAAGATATTTCCTATTTCTAAAATGGGAAATTCCACTGAAGCTGGAGGAAGCCTTCCACTGAGTGGATACTTTTAAAGATATCTCCTTGCTGAACTCAAGTTCATGCTTTTTAACAAAAGCAGAACTTGCTGAAATATAAAGGAGATTTTCTTTTTCCTAATCAAATTAACACACCAAGGAAAAAAAAAAAAAGGCAACCTCTGTAAATGCACGCTAAGCTCCAAATTTTCTTCAAATACTTGAAAAAACAATATAACTTTCCTAAGTGGATCAACATAAAGGAGAACACTCCCGTCCAACACAAGGAGCTAGTTTAAAAAAAAAAAAAGAGAAAAAGAAAATACAAGGTACGTTTTCTGCCATGGGCTCTGCTCTTCAGGAAAAGACCGCGAAGTATTTAAACGAACTGTCTGGGTTAATGACAGCTGATGTCCTGTATCCCATTGCAGTAGTCATGACCTTCAGGCCCCCAGTGAGTGACGGGCTGACCCCCATCACTCCAGGGTGCGACGTAAATGACAACCAAAGAAGAAAAAGAAAGAGAAGAGAAAGAAAACTTGCTGCCGGCTTTGTAGCCAAGCTTCCTAATAAAACCTAATTCAAGCTGTCAGGGTGAAATGAAGAAAGTGTCAACAGGGGTTTTCAGAGAAATATTCCAAATGTTTGGTTAGAAAAGCCAAGAGTTGGGCTCCCTTCCCCCTGCCCAACACTGCTCCTCAAAAAGGGCTGGAAAATCCAATGTCGAAAGGAATTTTAATAACATGTCTGGGGGGGAATCCCTCAGGAGGGACCCAAGGGGACACTTTTCTTCCCTTCCCTGACAAACCCAATCATCTCTGTAATGCTGAAGAGCGCAAAACTTGCAAGGGAAGTGCCAACGGAGGGGTTTGGTGAAACCAGCATCCGTGTGAAATCAGACCGTTCCGCCGGCTTTAGAAACCGAGATGTTTAATGGTGACCCGCGGGTTAAGAGCCCTGGGAGCCACCAAAGAGAACAACCTGCCACCGGTGAAAGGCTGAGATTAAACGCGGGGTGAGAAACGTCTTCTGCTTCCACAGCAACCAGCGAGCTGCCACGTCCTCTAGCAGATGAGAGAGAGAAAGCAGCTCTCCAAATTACTATCCTTCTCCCAAAGGAAGAGAAATGAAAACTTTGGAGGCTTTAAAAAAAAAAAAAAAAATCAGATTATTTGTATAGAAACTCCCACGGGAAATAAGAAAAACAAAGGCCCTAAAGCAGCAGCCCAAGCTCATTAACACACAGGGCAAAGCAAAACTCCAGGACTTTTCCTGCCAACGCACTCCTCCAGGGACAGTGCGGGAAGGTCACATGGAGGTTGTAGATGATATACCAAGCACTGACCCGATGACAAGTGGACATCATCGTCTTTCTTGAGACAGCAACATTCATCTATTTAGTACGACCAACTCCGAAACATCTCAGAGGGAAATACATCCTCGCTTTTTATACAGCTACCACAATCCTGGGCTATCTCTTCCTACATGAGACAGCTATTTTTGAAGACTTGGCCAGTCCCCTGTACAGGAAGGATACCACCACTCCGAGGAGCCCACCAGCCCAGACAGGGTACATCTCCAAGCAGTTGAGCCACATGAAGGGTTGGAGGAAGAGAATTCATATTTTAATCCTGTTCAGACCTTTCAGTGCAGTCAAAACCTCTCTATTACAACCGTTAGCATGCTCATCCCCTACCTCAGATGAAGGTCTTCGGAAAACTTCAAACAGGCGTAGATGAATTCCTTAATCTGATTGTAAACTTTAGGCACAAACTCAGAAAAGGGGAACTTCTTTGGAAACGGTTGCTGTAAAATACAGGAGAGAATTCAAGTCGAAGAGCAGATATTTAACAGGAGCGACGACTGCTTTCCAGCAATGTGTTCCAAGCAGTCGAATTAATTCTGGTATTTAGCTAAGTCCAGCAATGAAACAACAAGCCAGTATTTATTGTATATTATATAAACATTTCAGCCAAGGGAAAGACCAGATAATCACTTACAAATGGCACATGGGTTCAGAAGGGGTTTGGAGTCTGAAAGGGGCTGGAAGGAATCTTGCAGCTAGGAGGGAGCAGGCAACACCATGGGACCCTCATTCCCACTCCCAACTCCCTAACTCCGATGAAAAAACCCCCACTGGAGAACGTCTTGACTTTTACCTCCCACCACGCACAAGGTGTTTTGCTCGGTCACCTCCCACCGTCGCTGCCCAAGGTGAGCACTTGCTTACAGCACCAAAAGCCAAGAGGAAACAGATGTCCTCTACCAAACCTCTCCTGGCCAGCTTTCAGTCCCAGCACACCCATGGCTGGGAGGTGCAGAGCGTTAACAGTGAGAAGCTGGATCCAGTTTTGGGGGAAGGACACAGGCTTTCTGAAATCTAAACACTTGACTCGGATCGAAAAAACCCTCCAGTCCTAATTAAGTTCACCAGGCTTGGGGCTCACTGGCTGCCAGATGCGGAGCAGAAGGCCAAGCAGGTTTTTAAGGGACACTGACTAGGTCAAATTTGACTCCTCTTAGGTTTTGCAATCACACACTCCTGCAAATGCCAAGATATACCACTTTGTTGGGCTTTTTTTTTTTTTAGATATGAGATGAAAACAAACAAAGGTCAATAACACGGTTCATAAAACAAGAATAACATAGCAATGGAAGCAGGTATTTCTAGTCTTTTGTCTACTGCAAGCGCTGTTCAGCTGTGATAGTGCACCATGATCCAAACCCAAAATCACTGAGGTATTGCTACACACACTTTCCTCACCCGCACCAGGAGAAACACATCACACGGAAAGTATATTTGTTCTTTTCCCCCCGTTTTGTTTTTTTGTTGTTGTTGTTGTTTATTTGGTTTGGGGGTTTTGGGGTTGGGTTTTTTTTGCCACTTTCATTTGCAGTTCTCAATGCCACCAACAAGGGCGCAGGGTTTCCAGCACACACACCGTGCCACCTTCCCCGTTTCATGATTACCTTTTCAAGTTCTGCGTCCTGGAATGGGAACTGTCCAACTATTTTCTTATAAACTTCTTCATTTGTCACTGGGATGGGACTGTAGTTATCTGAATCGAGTATATTTCTAAGAAAATAAAAGAAAAGTTAGAAAGACAGCTCTGTGATGAAGACCAGATTTACTGCTGGGTCAGGAAGCTCTTGAGCAGCAGGTGCCAGTCTAAGATGTGACCCCACAGGCCTCAACTTCTCCCGATGTTGGAGACTGTTGAAGTCACCTTTGCTGCAGCCGGACTCAATGATCACTCCCAGCTCCCCACCTTCAGCATGCGTAAAGCCACAACCAGAGCGCAGCGCTGCTTTTAGTCCAGCCTGAAGCTTCAGCACCAGCCCCTGAAAAAGCTCAAGAGAGCTTCAGTCCTGCCTGACTTGAGGAAGAGGGATGCTGAGCTACTAGGGCATTGACAATCCTCCAGCACCATTTCACAATGCTCCATCCTCTGAGAAATCTCAGTCATAGAATCACAGAATGGTTTGGGTTGGAAGGGACCTCAAAGATCATCCAGTTCCAACCGCCCTGCCATGGGCAGGGACACCCTCCACTACACCAGGTTGCTCAAAGCCCCATCCAACCTGGCCTTGAACACTTCCAGGGATGCCGCAGCCACAACTCCTCTGGGAAACCTCTTCCAGTGCCTCACCCCCCTCAGAGGGAAGAATTTCTTCCTTAGATCCAATCTAAATCTCCCCTCTTTCAGTTCAAAGCCATTGTCTCTTGTCCTATCACTACACACCCTTGTCCAAAGCCCCTCTCCAGCTTTCCTGTAGCCCCTTTAGGTAATGAAAGGCTGCTGGAAGGTCTCCCTGGAGCCTTCTCTTCTCCAGGCTGGAAGACCATCACAGGATGAGGTGGTGGCTTCAAAGCGCAGCATGGGGCCCTACCTCTAGGCTACTGCTCAGCTCACAGCTGTGCCTACAGCAGCAACACCGGGATATGCCACCGATGCCCCAAGACACTCACGGCTCAGTGCTGGAGCAAGGACACAGTAACGTGGCTCCAAAACCAGGTTTTTGCATCCTTCCATCTATCAACTGTCAGTGTGAGCTCCATAACAAAACCACAACCTTATCTCTCTGGGATGCAAAATTTCTGGTCTACACCGATTTATTGCACAGATCTCACCACACGCAGGATCCTCACAGCTGTATTTAAATTGGGTGTCCCTTCACCCAAGGAGAGCCCAGGCTGAAGTTTTCTGTTGCCCAAAGTTTAAACATGAGCTCGCTACTAATCTCTCTCAAAATATTTTTGAGCCAAAACTACTCTTAAGGTAGCAGTAAGAAACTCATAAGGTACCTCTTATGAGTTCGCTGAAAGAGCTTCTTACCTGAAAACTCCTGACCATTTCTTCAGCAGGGTTTCACTATATTGGTCTTGGATCTCCAACAGCATGTCAAAGAGCTGGTTCACCGGGAAGCCATATCCCTGCAGCAGGGTGGGGAAAGAGAGCAACTTCAGATAAGAAAAAGTCACCAACAGGCAGGTGAAGATTATTTTCTCTATTTAATAGGGAGCACAAAGGCAAATTCTCCCCTACCACCACCACAGAGATGTATGGTGTTGGTGGAGGGATTTAGGCAGTGATGTATCACAATGGTAGCACCAAGGGCTATAAAACGCTGGGCTGGGTGTGGGCAGGAGGCACAAGGGCTTGGCAAGGTGGCCAAGGCTTGGCGCTGGCCACTCTATGTGCAGAGAGAAACAGGCTGTCCATCAGGCACCACAATTCATGCACCACAATGCCAAACAAGAAGCCGAGCCACCACAGCGAGCCCACGTCAGCCACTGAACCCCACTGACAGACACCATCTGTGAGCAGTGCAATCGTTGAGTAAGACAAAGAGCGGTCGCCAGCCGCCACGTACCTGGAGTGTATCTGCAAAGAGGACGATGAGGTTCTTCAAGTCTAATACCAGGCTCGGGTCCGAGCAGTAGGACTGCAAAGAAGGGGAGAAATTCCAACACGGTTTTAAGTGCAGCACATGGGGAAAAATATTGCCCTCAGCCCTCCTGCGTTATCACTCAAATGATAATAAATTCACAGGCACCTCATAGAGCCTTCTGATCAGCGCCTTTTATCCTCCAGCCCCTGCCCTAACGTGGCACAGGGTGAGGGAGGGCACACTGATAAGGCTATCTCTCCTCGTACTGCACTCCTCTTGAGGCTCTCCATGATGAAGGAGGATTTCGGTTGCTCAAGAGATACCTGAAGTGTCTCTAAGATTACCCAGGAGCTGCAGGGGAAGCGAGACGAGACGAAGCAAATCAGCACGCTGTCACACCGAGACGGCAGCAGCACCACTTGTTTCATATTCAGCGTGTCGTGTCTGCCGGTAACGAAGCATCGTGGAGAGGGATCCCCGAGCCCCGCGCCAAGGCTGCGTCGCCACGTGGTTCAGGCTGAGGAGAACCACGCGGCGTGCCTCTATTTCAGCAACATTAAAGGTCAGAGCTCCAACAGCAGTATTTATTGCGGGTCAGGACACTGCTCAAAACCCTAAAGATGCAACTCAGTGCAGTGACAGCGCTGATGGTCCCCCCGGAGCCACCCCACGGTACCCACAGGCTTCGTGTCCTCTCTGGACACACCAGACAACCTCCTTATGCTGAAATATGTAAAGTTTCAGACAGAGTCTTACCAAATATAGACTCAGTGATCATAAGCTGGAAAAAGAAAGAGATTTAAAGCTCACTGGAAACTCACAGAGGAATGGCTCCATTAATCAATGCGAAAGACTGGAAGAGATACATTTTCCATTTCACTGTCCAAAAAAGAAAGGCAGAAGGAAAGATAATGCCCTAAAGCTATCAGGAATGATAAAAGATGTCCCTGTCTGCAGCAAGGAAGAAAATCCAGGGGTAAGTTCAGCTGAACGGGAAGAACTGAAACAGCCTCACTGATGTGAGAGCCCTCCATCGAGCCTCAATGATGGACGGCACTGGTCTAGATGGGAGCTGAAGGTTGAGCGGTGCTTAGAGATGACAGTGGTGACCACAGTAACAGCGTTGAAAAACCATGTAATGTTTCATGCTGACTGAAAAAGAAAAAAGCTCGCTTGGCAGCTGCTTCACGCATTCACTTTGGCATCACTTAAAACAACTCATCATGGCAACAAAGCTGGTAAAACTGAAAAGCACCGTGTTTGTACCTGGCTGACTCTTACAGCCTTCACCCAGCAGAAAACCCCACTTCAAAAGAAAATAAACAGACGTTTACAACCTAGCGGGGTGTACATCTCTGTGTTTATCCCCGCTCGTCTGTTTATCCCATCTTTCCAGTCAACATAACCGCTATGCCAGATGGAGTGAGAGAGCCCCAGGAAGGCTCTGTGGTCCCTCATCCCAACGAGCTCCAGGTCCATCAAATCACAGAATCACAGAATGGTTGGGGTTGGAAGAGACCTTCAAGATCATCCAGTTCCAACCCCCCTGCCATGGGCAGAGACACCTTCCACTACACCAGGTTGCTCAAAGCCTTATCCAACCTGGCCTTGAACACTTCCTCTACGGATGGGGCAGCCACAACTTCTCTGGGAAACCTCTTCCAGTGCCTCATCACCCCAACAGTGACGAATTTCTTCCTTAGATCTAATCTAAATCTCCCCTCTTTCAGTTTAAAGCCATTGCCCCGTGTCCTATCACTACACGTCCTTGTAAAATGTCCCTCTCCAGCTTTCCTGTAGCCCCTTTAGGCACTGGAAGGCTGATAGAAGGTCTCCCTGGAGCCTTCTCTTCTCCAGGCTGAACAGCCCCAGCTCTCTCAGCCTGTCTTCGTAGCAGAGGTGCACCAGCCCTCGGATCATCTCCATGGCCTCCTCTGGACCTAGTCCAACAGCTCCACGTCCTTCAGATGCTGGGGACTCCAGAGCTGAACACAGCACTGCAGGGGGGGTCTCATGAGAGCAGAGCAGAGGAGCAGAATCCCCTCCCTCGACCTGCTGCCCATGCTGTTTTGGATGCAGTCCAGGACACAGTTGGCCTTCGGGGCTGCCAGCGCGCATTGCCGGCTCATAGTGAGCTTCTCATCAACCAGCACACCCCAAGTCCTTCTCCTCCGTGCTGCTCTCCATCCATTCTCTGCCCAGCCTGTACTTGTGCTTGGGACTGTCCCGACCCACGTGTAGGACATTGCGCTTGGCCTTGTTGAACTTCACAAGGTTTGCATGGGCTCACCTCTCAAGCCTGTCAAGGTCCCTCTGGATGGCATCCCAAAGCCAAGCAGCTCCTTGGCAACGCTGTCCATGGGCTATCATTCTACACTGAAGTCAGAGGCACATAAGCGCAAAACTCAGTGTGATTTGGGGTGAGCAGCAGACTGCATTTCCAGGCAGAAATTTCAGGGTTTTCTCAGCGAAGAGCGACGACACCGGGATCGCTTGGGAACCACCACGTGCATGTTACACCACGTCAGATGCAGGTCTGTACCGACACAACCCAGCAAGGTCCTCACGCTCTCGGATGGCACTGTCATCCTCAAGCAGCAGTGGGATTTCAGTGATTTAATACTTTGTTTTTCCTGGAGAAAATGGCCCAACAACTTGAAAATGGACTTGCCAATACTCATTAATGCTTTTTTTTTTTAATGGTCAAATGTAATTTTTTCATCCTGTTAATCAACAGAATTTTCAAAAAATTCCAGTGCTCCCAGTTGAACCAGTACAACATTACATCAGGTCATATAAAATCGGAAGAAAATCCTACATTTCTTGCAATTGGCTTTGCTTTTTTCGCTCAAGTAGAGAAACACTGAAGCAGCAAGTGATGTTTTCAAACTTCTTTCAGTATTCACAGAATCACAGAATGGTTTGGGTTGGAAGGGACCTTCAAGATCATCTAGTTCCAATCCCCCTGCCATGGGCAGGGACAAGAATATTCAAGAATAAGATTCTTACCCAAAAATAAATAAGAAACTTCTTATTCAAGATTAAGAAGTCTATTTAGTGTCTTTTTATGCACAAATGATTTGCAGTTTGATAGCAGTCCATTCACTGCCATGAACTTTAAGGGAATATCAAACAGGGTCACACTTGGGTGTGTCAAATAGATGCTGTTTTCGCCAGTTTTCTGGAACAAACCGACTCCCTCTGCTGGTGCTTTCCAAGAGTGATCGATGAAGTAACAAGAAAAATACCGAACTTTTATTTTCTTCTTTCCAGTCCCTCAAAATATTGAGAGTTTGGTACAGGGAAATGCAGTGCATCAAGAGGTGAAAAAAAGCCGGAGAAAGCTTTTGGGAAATCGCAGCATATCTGCACGTTATTGTTTTAAACATCGGAAAAGAGGCAAAACAAAGAATGATACTGTAAAAAGCCAATCTTTCCAGCACGTCAAGTCATACTCAAGCAACAGCTGAGCGATCCAATAAGGCTTTTACTTACTGAATGTGTCCTTAGTGCTGCGATGGTTTTTGATAACGCCATCTCCCACAGCTCATCAATGTAGGCTCTATTTACCAGGCCCTGTGTCGTGTGCAAGATGTGATCCTCGACCACAAAAAACCTAACGGGGAGGAGAGAACGGCCCTGTTACCAGAAGCTACGGGTTTCCAGACATCAGAAGAGGTCTGCAAACGCCGCACGCGAGGGACACGTAACATCTGAACATCCACAAACCTCCGGAGGAGATATCTGTGTCAAATACGGACAACCCCGAAGACTTTATTCACCTGTTTTTAACCTAGTAGTATTTTATATGATTCACCGTATTATAGAAGCGAGCTCAAACAGTTGCTCGTAGCAATGCAAGTCTGTGTATATACAAAGGCAGGATTTCCCCCTCTCGAAGTTCTCCGCCCCGTTATTTGCACAAGAACCGCTGATTAAACTCCGCTCCAGCCAGCAGCAATCGCGTTACAATTGGGTAACTGCAGGGCAAAATACAAACTGCAGAGAAAAAATACTTAAACTGCAGAGAAAAAATAATGAAACTGCAGGGAAAAATACTTAGACTGCAGAGAAAAAATGATTAAACTGCAGGGAAAAAAATGATTAAACTACAGGGAAAGTACTTAAACTGCAGGGAAAAATACTCTGTCGCACGCAGATAGACGATGTGCCCACAACCATTTAAAGGCAATCAGTTCACTCAAACACGCTGGCCAAAAAGAAACTGTATTTTTCGGGGAGCGAGCACAGCACTGTATGTTTTAAAGAGGGATGCACAAAATCTCAGCTGTGTTTTGTCATGGAAATCCAGTCAAGGAGCATGGGGCTATGGGAGGTGAGCAGCACACACTGCATTAGTGATGGTCGCAATTAGATGTTGAAACTATTATTGTTAGCTGAAGAAATTTCCACGTTGTAGCCTGTCTTTTCCAGATTAGTGGTCTTAGGTTGCCTCCTCTTAGAATGTGGTTGATTTTGGAAGACTTGTCAAATTTGAGCACGATAATAAGAAGCTCATAGGAACAGAGGCTTGAGAATCACCTCCTTTATCAGGAAAATAATCAAAGAATAATTATTAAATATTAAAGAATAATTAAGGCAGAGGGCCTATTCATCTCATTAGTGGGGCAAGTAGATGCACACAGTCCACAGAGATCATTTATCCTCAAATTTCCAGAAATGCGCTTGCTGGTACAAGAGCTGGCAGGTTCCTCCACGCTCCCACTAGTGACACAGCAAAGTTCACAGCTGCTACAAAATACACTCCAAAACACTTAAAACACCCAAACCACCTTTTTTTTTTTCCCCTGTTTTGGCTCCTTTGAAAGAATCAACATTCCCTCTTCTCTCTTTCTTTTTGGGCTCCTCAACAACACAGACATATTTAGTGAGGATGTATATAAAAAGAATACCTACCCTACAATTTGATTAAAATACTTCCTGTAGCCATCTAAAGTTTCATGCTGCAACAAAGAAAAAGTGAGCAAAGATTAAAACAAAGGTGGCCGAGAGAAATCGGAAACAAATTAGAGACCACCCACTGGCAGAGATCATCCTCCACTCCTCTATTGGGCAGAGTAAGTTTGGGCACCGCATGTAGGGGACCGTCATACCATGTTTGAAGGAGGCTGCAGGACCAATCTGGCTTGTTTTCTTCTCTGTTTCCTGTAGTAGTTCTCAAAGGTTTCTCGGGCACCCTGGAAAACAGAAGAGATTAAGTCAAGGAACTCTAACGACTTGCAGATCTTGTATTCCTCCAGCATATCCGTGCAACACCTGCAAAACGCAATGCAAATATCAAATATAAAGAGTTTCACCCAAAAGACTGAGTCAAAAAAACAACTGTTTAAGTATAAAAGTATCCGATGAATTATTCTGCTCCCCTTTTTCCGTATCGTGGTGCCGATGTGGTATATAGAGAAATGAAACCAGCTTCTTTACCGGACCATAAGATGGATAAACATGGGATTCCCTTAACCGTGGGGGCAGTGAAACAACCAATTTCTAGTGTTGGCAAAAAGAACGAGGGGACAAACAATGCCAGAAATTCCTGGGTGCAGAGCGACGCAAAGCCACAAACATCAGGGAATTTCAGAAAAAATGTGTTTGTGTGGGTTATAGCAATTTATGTGACTGGACTACATAGCCAGGAAAAATAAAATAGGGTTTTGAGCTCATTTTCTCCCAGCTTTACTGTGGGTCTGAGCCTCCAGAGCAGAGCTGTTTGGTTCTGAAAGCCAACGACCCCTCCACAGGCATCGCCCACCCACGCCGGGTGCTGCGCCGTGGACCCGAACCCTCTGAGGGCTTCATCCGTAGGTGGCTTCTTTTAACCAAACCAGGCTACATCTGAGCATCCCCACCCAGGCAACAAAGCCAGGAGGATCCTCAAATGCCATCGACCTGCTGAAGCGTTCAGCCGTCTGCCTACCGCCCCGGTCCCTGAGGCTATGCAGAACCTCGCCGTTTCATCGTTTCATCCCTGCCTGTTCCTCCCTCCTCCACGCCCGCGCTGTTTTATGTATGAAATTGGATTATAAACACTTCAGAGAAGGGACAAGGTCTTCTTTGAACTGTTCCGAGCCAAAAAAAAATTTAAAAAAAAATCTCATTTGGAATTCACAAAACAAACAACTCGCAACAACAAATCTCACCTGAGCGAGGCACCAGCCATCGGCCTTCTCTGCTACAAAAAAATGAATTAATTCAAAGAAAAACCTGATGTGAATTTAGAATCATAGAATGGTTTGGGTTGGAAGGGACCTCAAAGACCATCTAGTTCCAACCCCCCTGCCATGGGCAGAGAAATCCTCCACTACACCAGGTTGCCCAAAGCCTCATCTAACCTGGCCTTGAACACTTCCAGGGATGGGGCAGCCACAGCTTCTCTGAGCAACCTGTGCCAGTGCCTCACCACCCTCAATGTAAAAAATTTCTTCCTTTTATCTAATCGAAATCTGCCCTCTTTCAGTTTAAAGTCTAGAATTTAGACTTTCAGGTTTTGATTCAATGTAACAATCAGCTATACCTTCAGGAGATGGTGGGGAGGTAGGGGAAGGGCTCTTTACATTAGTAATGGGTGACAGAACAAGACGAAATGGGTATAAGCTTAGTCAGGGGAGATTCAGGTTGGATGTTAGGAAGTGTTTCTTCTCTGAAAGGGTTGTCAGCCACTGGAATAGGCTGCCCAGGGAGGTGGTTGAGTCCCCATCCCTGGATGTGTTTAAGAATAGGGTGGATGATCTACTTAGCAATATTGTTTAATGGGGATTAGGGACGGTTGGACTCAATGATCTCTAAGGTCTTTTCCAACCTAGAAATCTATGAAATCTATGAAATCCATTGCCCCTTGTCCTATCACTACACGCCCTTGTCAAAAGTCCCTCTCCAACTTTCCTGTAGGCCCCCTTTAGGTACTGGAAAGCTGCTATAAGATCACCCCGGAGCCTTCTCTTCTCCAGGCTGAACAGCCCCAACTCTCTCAGCCTGTCTCCATAGCAAAGGTGCTCCAGCCCTCAGATCATCTTCATGGCCTCCTCTGGACTCGCTCCAACAGCTCCATGTCCTTCTTGTGTTGGGGACTCCAGAGCTGAACACAGTATTCCAGGTGGGGTCTCACGAGAGCAGAGCAGAGAGGCAGAATCACTTCCCTCGACCTGCTGCCCACACTCCTTTTGATGCAGCCCAGGACACAGTTGGCTTTCTGGGCGCCAGCGCACATTGCTGGCTCATGTTGAGCTTCTCATCCACCAGCACTCCCAAGTCCTTTCGATTTCCCAATTTAACGATTCTCCAGCTACTGTGGCATTACACAACCAGGCTGCCTTAGGATTCCCTCAACTAAACGGGTCTTATGAAATGCCTGCAACAAACCCTTGAGATGCTGTAGCCCGACTTGCTCCTTGTCTTCTACAAGCTGGAGCTCGAGGCTTAAGCAAAAATTCAGCCTTCTTTATGTGCCCAGCAACTCTCCCACCTAGTTCTGCCCTTCCCAGCCAAGCTAAAATTCATCAAAAAACCCTTTTTGTGACCATGCAAAGATTATGCAGCTTTATACTGTGAACTTTATCTTTGAAATACACTTTTTATCCAAGCTGGATAGCAGAGGTGCGCAGGATGAGCGGCTCCTGACCCATGCTGGGCACTTCCATCCAATCACTCGCAGTGCCAATGCCTTGGTGAGGGACAAACCTGTATCAGGTAGAAATCCAAGCCTTTCTCCTGCAATCCAGTTAAGCATCAGCTTGAACCTACAAGTAATCTGACATGGTAAGAAAGGTTTTCAGAAACAGAAACTATCTGGGAACCAGCATTTCCACGTTGTATGTCTTCTCAATGCTCTCAAAAGCTGTTTTCCCCTGGAAAGGGGACATGAGCCAGAAATCGGTGATCTACAGGTTAGACCCAGGGATTATTACAATTTATTTATTTATTAGGGAGGATTATTACAATTTTTATCAAGCTAAGCACTAGCCCCTTTCAGAGGACCTACAAGCAGGGCGCCCTGACCTCCCTTTAAGCTCCTCTCAACTTTGGTGGTGCCACAGGAGAAACAACACAAAACGGGCTGTCCCACTCCCACTCCACCACAGATGGGACTGGACTTAAGATATCTATGAAATCCTGCTGTGTCTTGTCTCTCAAAACATACACAAGTGGCACAAAAAACCCTGATCATCTCCATCTCCTGGAGACATGGAGCTGCTGGAGCAGGTCCAGAGGACGCCACGGAGATGATGTGAGGGCTGGAGCACCTCTGCTATGGAGACAGGCTGAGAGAGTTGGGACTGTTCAGCCTGTAGAAGAGAAGGCTCTCGGGAGACCTTCCAGCAGCCTTCCAGTACCTAAAGGGGCTACAAGAAAGCTGGAGAGGGGCTTTTGACAAGGGCGTGTAGTGACAGGACACAGGGCAATGGCTTTAAACTGAAAGAGGGAAGATTTAGATTAGATCTAAGAAAGAAATTTTTTACATTGACGGTGGTGAGGCACTGGAACTGAGAAGCTGTGGCTGCCCCATCTCTGGAGGTGTTCAAGGTGAGGTTGGATGAGGCTTTGAGCAACCTGGTGTAGTGGAAGGTGTCCCTGCCCATGGCAGGGGGGTTGGAACTGGATGATCTTGAAGGTCCCTTCCAACTCATTCTATGATTCTATGATCCTGACAAGAGCAACTCATCTTTGGTTCACTGAGATCCTCGAGTGAAGCTACTCACTATTGCAGCACAGCCCACTGCTACCAATGAGTTTGTGCGGCAAATTCCAAGCTGAAGGCATTTTTTCTGCTTTTCTTTAATAAACTAATGTATGGCACCATCAAAGGCAAGAGCACACCAAGGTTCAGCCACAACCACCGTGGCAGTCAGTCGCTCACGCCAGCCACCACGTTTAGCTTTATGCAACATCACATGGAAGTGAGCGAGTAATTAATCCCCCGTTACTGAACACTCATAAGCTGCCATTTCCCCAAGCTATGCGGGCAAGACTTCGTGATGACCTCAAGGACCTACTGGAAACTTGGAAAGCAGCTCATCAGGAGCAGGAGGCCTGTCTGAAACCAGTCAGCCCTTTTAAGACCAGATTTTGAAGATTTCTCCTAAGACTACACCACAGCAATTCAGTTCAGCTAAAATCACTTTCCCTCATTCCTCCAACCGAGTTCTGAGAAGAGATCCTCCCTGCCCACCCCATCTTCACCATGCACTGCTTCAGGAAAGAAAGGCCAAGAAGTCATCCCACATGTGGCTCCACTTCTAGCACAGCTCTGCCCATTCTCCTGTCACCCTGTGACACCATAAACCTTATCCTGTGGCTGCTCACCTCCTTAAAAAGCTTCTCCATTTCACGTGTCCATTTTCCCACCAGCTCTTCAGGAGCACCCACAGATGGTGGAGGCCACCAGGTGCTGGGAGAGGCAGAAGCCACCAGATCATGAGGGAAAGGGCAATGGGAAGTACGGGTCATAGAATCACAGAATGGTTTGGGTTGGAAGGGACCTCAGAGATCATCTAGTTCCAACACCCCTGCCATGGGCAGGGACACTCTCCACTACACCAGGTTGCTCAAAGCCTCATCCAACCTGGCGTTGAACAACTCCAGGGACACGTCCCCACAGCCGTGAGCCTAAACCTCCAACTCAGTTCCTTCATTGCTGGGGACAAACCACAATCCAGGTTTCTATCCCTGTTTTACTGATAGCTTTGAGGAAGATGAAGCATCTGGACCAACTTCATAATATTCTCTGAAAATTAAACTATTTCAGACTGCACTTTCACAGGAAAAAATACTTTCCACAGACATAAGAAGCAAGAGTGATCTGAGCTGGGCTGGAGATGTCATACAAAGGATTGACTATAGGCTTGCCTCTCAACCTTGGAGGGAAGTTACTTCAGCCTGACAGAGTGCTTAGAAGGTTTTGGAAGCCAGGTTCAACTTGTTCCAACCCAACAAATGGCTTTAACTCTAGTAGAAAAGAAGGAACAGCAAAGACCTTTGAAACTATTCCCCCCAAAATGTAGACCATATTCACATTTTAACAGTTTCCCTAAAATTTATGGCCTAGAGACCTGCCAATTTGACCAAAAACATCTCCATCCCAATCCACTGTTCCCTGTATTTTCTTTCTTGAGCTTTTTTTGACTGCCCCGAGAATTAGAGACTTTCTCATGAGAGGCTACTCCAATTAAAAACTTCTCCAAAAAAATCTCTTGATACTATCCACATTTTTCCTGCACATAATTTCATCCTTTTCTCTTAAGTGCATTCCTCCATCAACTCCCTAGATCTTTTCATCACCCGCGTATTATATTCTCCTAAAAAAGGGAAGTCTGCCTTCCCCTTGGTGACAGTTTTAGCTTAGACCACCCAGTTTCCCCCATTTGACCTATTTAAGACTACTCAACTTATCAGGTCTTCAGATAATATTGGCAAAAACCAAACAAACGGAAAGAAATCACACCAAAATTGTATCTGGAACAGACTGCGAGACCCTGTGTTTTATAGACTACTCATCTGAAACATCACGTAGTATTTGTATGTTGATCCTGTTCTCCTCTTCCAGCTCCCTGCCTGATGGTTTTTCACATTTAACCAATCTCGTCCTTATCTCCAGTTTTCAAAAATATTTTGGGACCTAAACGCTGTATGCAAGGAATTATGAGAAGTGACTTTGAGAGCATCACTCAGGCTGTCCAGGCTCAGCCTCTTGGTCCAGGAAGGTATGTCAGCGTCTGCTTGGAATACACCCTGGGCTGAATAAAAGATTTGCTCCAAAATCTCCTGGGTGTTTCAGTGCAATACGATACCCACACAGAACATCATCAACCAACGCTTCGATAAAATTACCAGATTGGAGCTGACCTACACGCAACCACATGAGCTCGGAGCGGCGCTGTACACGCATGTGCCCTATTCCTGCCTCTCCATGTCCTCTTGCTGCGAAACAGTCCAACTTATTTCCTTCTTTTCCCTTCTTCTAAAAGCAGCTATTTTACTCTGTAAAGATGCACTGCACCTGCAATGCTTTTCTTTTTCAACAAAACCCATGGTCCACATGCAGATCTCAAGCAGCACATGGCAGAGAAGAAGGACCACTTGCAAAAGACTCCTGAAGGGAGTAACTCCCAGCCTCAACTTCTCATGGACTTCCAAATCCACCAGCAACCTTCTGCAGAAGCAAGACATTGCTACTACATATTGTTACAGAGGCAGCATCCTTGCTCCTTCTGGGTTTCTTGGGAGCTCAATCCATAACTTGGAGAAAACAAGCACTCATGGTGGGGAGAGGAGAAGGAGGTCCCTTTCCTATTCACCTATTTAGTTTTTATGAGAATAGATTTCACCCAATTCTCAATCTCTTTAAGCAAGTAGAAAGAATTCAAAGCTACGCTTTCAAACTACACATTTATTGCAATCACTGGTCCAGGAAAAACCCTCAATAATTATTTTTAAAATTGCCAAGCAGAACTTTGCTCCTCAAATTAGCTTCATAGTTCACAGAGCTGGCAATCAGAGGCAGATAATTAAGATCGTGATGAACACCACATAAGGGAAAGCACAATATCATCACAAGAATGCAAAAACAACAGCTGAAAACAAAACAAAACAAAAAAGTTTCATCATTCAGGAGCAGCGGAGAGCAGAAAGCAGATATAGTTGTGAATTTGTGGGGAAAAACATGCTGTACGCTTCATTCTGCTGTTGTCCTCAGCAAATAATCAAAGCGCTCAGTAAAATGGGACTTTCTGGATCCAGAACATGTAGATGACGATATTTTGGATTACTAAATTTCTGCTTACCTGGAAGCAGAAATGCACCCTCTGTACTTCACATAAGGATAATTTACTTGCTGCATACAACTGGGCAACATGGACCATTGTTAATCCACTGCTCCCATGGTGACATTATTGCCTGAGTCACCTCAAACACTTCCTACCTGCAACATCATCAGTTCATTCCCTAAAAATGAGTGGACAGTCTAATCTCTTACATTAAAATATCATTACAAGGACACTAAGTAAAGCGATGTGCTATGATAAAATACGCTGAGTAGACTCCTCCCTTGATAAACCCAAGTTGTGCTTGGTTTAATCTATACGTATGTCACCAGTTAATCACGTATGCAGAGCAAGCAGAAATAGTCCCAATTCACTTGCAACAGCCTAGTTTTAAACCCTCTGTAGGATGCTCTTGTAGGACCCAATCCACAGACCATGCCATTCGCATCACTGCAGCTCTGGTTTAAGCAAACAGCTTAAACTGAACTTGGCTTACCTCCTTGTTAGTGAGAATCTTGAACCCACCGCCCATCTGGATTTATTAACACATGAGCACGAGCTACTGCACGACCTGGGCTTCTCTCAAATTTGTCTCTGGCTTTCACTGGCTCTTCATCCTCCTTTGACTTCGGTCCACAAAAATTCTCAAGCACATTTCAGGAGTTCTCCTACCTTTAAGATAGACTTACACAGCATCTCAGAAAAGCACAGCTCCTCTTCTATACAGCCCATCTCAAGGAATTGCACAACTGTTTCCCAAGAAGCAAATGAGTATTCATCTGTCTATGAAAGTCTGCCTTCAAATGGCTCCTTCTTCTCAGGAAGAACTTCATGTGGAGCTCCCAAAATCATAGAATGGTTTGGGTTGGAAGGGACCTTCAAGATCACCTAGTTCCAACTCCCCTGCCACGGGCAGGGACACCTTCCACTAGATCACGTTGCACAAAGCCCCATCCAACCTGGCCTTGAACACTTCCACGGATGGGGCAGCCACGACTTCTCTGGGCAATCCAAAACATTGTCCCTAAGTGGATGACTGATCAGCTTGATGGGTACCTGGTTGGATGGTTGGGTTCAGAGGGTTGTGGTTTAACAGGTCACGCTCTACATGGAGGCCCGTAACAGGTGGAGAACAACAGCCAGGGTTCTGGGACCTGCCTCGCTTAATGTCTTCATCAATGACCTGGAGGAGGCAATAGATGTGGTCTCATCCACTTTGCAGATGATCTCGAATCGAGGGAAAAGTCAATACACTTGAAGGCAGGTGTCATGGTTTGATGTGGAGGGGGGGGGTGGTTCTGGTGGCAGGAGAGGGATTTTGCTCCCTGCGACCTCCCCGGTTTTGGATCCGGGTTAGGCTTAGTTCTGGCCACCGGATCAGATTGCCATCCCCCTCGGGGTTGAGCCAATAGGGCGCCTCTGCGAATTGCCCTATTTAAGTCAGGACAAGGGAACCGGAAAAGGTGCTTCGCCCAGGATCGACCAGAGAAGGGAGGAGGGCACTGCCCCCGCTCCCTGGCTCCCGGCCGGGCGGCTGCCTGCGTCGGGCCGGCGCCGCCCACGGAGAATGGCGGCGGCGGAGCCAGCTGGGGAACTCGGGGGCACCCCACTCCCAGGGTGCCCACTGGGCTGAGTTCACCTGGAGAGGACTGAGATCTGAGAGAAACAGCTGCATCGACAGCAGGTCAGTGAGGATGGAGCGGGAGGAGGTGTGCCGGAGCCGAGTTTCCCCTGCGGCTGATGGTGAGATAGCAGGCTGCCCCCCTGCAACCAGGACGGCCTCGGTGGAGCAGCAACCCACTCGCAGCCCGTGGGGAGAAGATGCCTGAGCCCGAGGATGGTCGTGTTGGGGGCACGGCAAGGCAGAAAGGCATCTGGAGTCTTCGTGACGATCCACGCCGGAGCGAGTGGCTACAGCTCCCTAAGTACCCGAGACTGTGGTAAAGCCCACACCGGAGCAATCTGTGGGGAAGGATTGTTTCCAGTGGGCTGGACTCACGTTGGAGAAATTTGTGGATTTTTTTCCTCGTGGGTAGGGGATCCATTGGAGCAGGGGAAAAGGGTGTAAGGACTCCTTCTCCTTTAAGAAAGGAGCAGCAGTAACAGCACAGAATGAACTGACCTGCACTCCCCCAGTCCCTGCCCCCTGTGCTGCTGGGGGGAGGAGGTAGAGCCGGGAGGAAAAGGAAGGTGGGGGGGGGGGAAGGTGTCGGTTTTAAGATCTGGTTTTGTTTCTTTCTGTCCTCTCAAGTAATCGGTTTTTATTTCCCTTTGTCCTTCTAAGTAATCATTAATAAACTGTTTTGCTTTGAGAAAAGCGCTGCCTGTTTTGCCCAGGACCATGGTTGGTGGGTGCTCCCTCTGTTCTTGCCTCAACCCTCAGTCCTTTTGTTTTTTTTCCTCTCCTCTCTACTTTATTGGAGAAGGAGAGACTGTGTGAGTTTTAGTTGCTGGATCAGCCTAAAACCACGACAGCAGGGCCACCATCTGGAGGGGACTCAGCAGGCTAGAGGAACGGACTCACATGAACATGATGAAATTCAATAAGGATCAATGCCAAATATTGCTTATGAAAAGGAAGAACCCCTCAACTCCTTGCAACAATATAGACTGAGGACCACTGCTTTGGGAGCACCTCTGTGGATGAAGACTGTAAGTTTTGGTAGACAGCAAGCTGAACATAAACCAGCAGCACATCCTTGCAGCAAAAAGCAGCCAAAGACACCTGGGGATCTAATCCTGCTATCTACGAAGAGGTTGCTGAGAAGATGGAGCCAGGCCGACTTCACTGTGGTGCACAGCCGGAGCAGAGACAATGGGTACAAACGAAACAGAGACGTTTTGAGGGGTTGTAATGAGAAACTTTTTCACAACAAGAACAGCAGAAAGAGCTCCCCAAAGGTGTTGTACTGTCTCCATCCTGGAAGCTTTCAAGACTAGACTGGACAAAACCCTGAGAACCCTGGTCTGATCTCACAGCTGACTTGACCTGTGGAGGAGGTTGGACTAGACACCTTCTGAGGTCCCTTTGCACCCAGATGACGCTATCCGGCTTTACAAACAGACTACACAGAGATTTTGAAGCCTCCCGGTATTTTATATACAGCTCATTTCCCAGCCTGGGTTCCAAATGCCCTGATCACCAGCCTTTGCCCATGTGCCACATCATGCAAGGAGGAAGGGCCAAAACTGGGGCCAGAAGTCCCATTTCAGGGGGGTTATATTCACAGTTTAGCCAACCTCAGCCTCATTTCAACAAGAAACAGTATATTCCTTTTCCCCCACGTCACTGAGCAAGAGTTCTGTGATGTGTCACCCCTCACCCGGCTCAAACGGCCCCTACAGACAGTGTTTCATTTTAATTTGCCTGTAAGTGCCAAGCAACGCTTGGCATCGTATCAATGCCGAAAGACGCGCGGTCAAACCTGGATCCCACTTCTATTCCCCTCTCGTAACCCCCCATTTGCACGGCCTTACCCAAAACCAGACCCACACATACAACCCCGGATGGCTCAACAGCTCAGAGCAGCAGTTTGGATGAAACAGGAGTTTTAAAATCCTGCAAATAACTACTTTTTACCCAAAAATTACCTAAAAGGGGCAGTTTGTTTTAAGGAGAAATGATCCTCCAGCGCTTAAAGAAACCAACGGGCACTTGTACACTTAGTTAGAAATAAGCTGCAAGCAAATGAGCTCAGAAAATAAGTTTAACGTGCCCTGAAGATCTATCAAGACAAGAGAACACCAGTAGCCACTAATGAACCACAAAGAAGTCTGACTCTTAAGTAGATGCTTAACTTTAAAAACATAAATATTCCCAAATAATATCAGGGAGGCGCACGGGTACATGTGCAGGTGCTCAGCACTGAGCATGTAAGCGCTTCGCTGAATCAGGATCAAAAAGGAGGCTCAGCCCCGTGGAACTTCTTGTTGACTGTAAACACCACCACGATATCGAAAACAAAAAGACAAAGCTCACCAGAAAATCGCGTGGGGGGAAGAGAGAGCGGCGGTGCGGTGAGCGCTGCGTTTGAGGTGAGCCTCTCCCTCCAAGGGCTGCAGAGCTGGGCACGCTTGCAAGCGGCCACACTCATCTCCACATGTCCTGCACAGCTGAACGAGCACACGCGAGCGGAGAACAGTCACAGCCTCACCTTGTCCTGCCCAGGGATGTCTCCACCATCCTGGCTGGACTGATCGTGCTGCTCTGCTGGCCAGCATCTCCCAACACTGTGCATCTCCTCCTACAAACAGGAGAGTCATGGGCACATGCATGGAGCCATCTCCTTCCTACCAGCCCAGTTCTGGCAGGATTTCATCTTTGCTTCACCTAACCCTGACTCCAATCGGTATCCCAGATAGAAGACCATTACCCATTTAGAATCATAGAATGGTTTGTGTTGGAAGGGACCTCAAAGATCATCTAGTTCCAACCCCCCTGCCATGGGCAGGGACACCTTGCACTGCACCAGGTTGCTCAAAGACTCATCCAACCTGGCCTTGAACACTTCCAGGGATGGGGCAGCCACAACTTCTCTGGGCAACCTGTGCCAGTGCCTCACCACCCTTATAATAAATTTATTCCTTATATCTAAAGAAAATCTGCCCTCTTTCAGTTTAAAGCCATTGCCCCTTGTCCTATCACTACACGCCCTTGTCAAAAGCTCCTCTCCAGCTTTCCTGTAGCCTCTTTATGTACTGGAAGGCTGATAGAAGGTCGCCCCGGAGCCTTCTCTTCTCCAGGTTGAACAACCTCAACTGTCTCAGTCTGTCTCCATAGCAGAGGTGCTCCAGCCCTCGGATCATCTTTGTGGCCTCCTCTGGACTCGCTCCAACAGCTCCGTGTCCTTCTTGTGTTGGGGATCCCACAGCTGAACGCAGCACTGCAGGCGGGGTCTCACGAGAGCAGAGCAGAGGGGCAGAATCACTTCCCTCGACCTGCTTCTTCTTTAAATTAGCAAATTCCAAGTTTCAAAGTGAATTTTATGTTTCAGATGCTTCAGGGCTCGTGTCCAACAATGGTGCACTGATAGGAACTGCCTGACTTAAAAAAAAATAAATGAGACCTAGAAAAGTGGAAGAAGGCCAAGGAGCATGATTGAAGGCCAAGGAGCACAACTGAAGGCCATGCCAAAGGAAAGGAGCGCTCCATAGATGACCTAGTACCAAGGTCATGAGCTAGTCAGTTGAAAGAAACTCCAAGAACTAGCATGAGCCACAAGAGCAGAAAGCCAACTCAGAAGAGTCCGTAGGAGCTCTAGCAGTCCCTTCCCTCTCCTCGATTGTTTGTTTGCTAAGTTAATTTAAAGCAAAGTTTGAAAGAAAAAAAACAAAACAAAACAAAACAAAATTTACAAAGCAAAAGCAAGAAGAAAGCAAAGCTTGAAGTCTGGGTCCAACAAATAAAGTTTCCTCCCTCCTGGCTCCACCAACTAGTCCAATGTGGTTAGCAGACTCTGGCAGTGCTACCTGGGCCACCTCCATCGTCAGAGATCATAGAATCCTAGAATGGTTTGGGTTGGAAGGGACCTCAAAGATCATCTAGTTCCAGCCCCCCTGCCATGGGCAGGGACACCTTCCACTACACCAGGTTGCTCAAAGCCTCGTCCAACCTGTCCTTGAACACTTCCAGGGATGGGGCGGCCACAGCTTCTCTGGGCAATCTCTTTCAGTGCCTCACCACCCCCATTGTAAAAAAAGATGAAGAAGATGGGAGAGAAACACCCTCCTGATCCCTCCGGGCAGAGCACCAGGAGCCCAGGTGAGCTCCCAGCCAACCCCAGTCAGGCAAACAAGGAATACACAGGCATCAGTGAACTAGAGAATTGGGTTAAGAGTCAATTCTCTACGGGGTGAAGATGCACGTGGCTTTACTTTAGCTCTGATGCAAAGTGGCACAAGAGCCACCACTTGTACTAGGGAAAATTTTTGGTCCTGCAGCAGGTCCCAACGCAGTTCCTCACTGGCTTGGCCATGAAATAGTTAACGTCAGAGAAAAATAGGTAAGAACTCCCGCTTTTTCGCCTCTTCCTCCAAGGTGGACGCCCAACAGCTCCTCTCTCAAAGGAGCCGGGCTCCTTCCTCCCAGAAAATAAGGCCATTACCCCCCCGTCCCACTGCCGGAGCCGGCGGCGCAGCATTGTTCCCCAGCCCTGTCCATAGGAAGCAATATCTATTTTCCATTTAGACGAGGGTAAAGCCTTTAATTTCACCCTCCCGGCTGCAGCTGGAGTTCCCTTTTAACTGCTTGGCCACGGGAGTGAAGACAGTTTTATATGGAAGAAAATGCTGAAAAGGCCACTTTAATATGCTCGCACGTGAAAAGGGGAGAGCTTTTCATCCCGCACGGTAATGAGGGTCAGCGGGATATTACACTTCGCCATATGGCTAATTTGCACAGCAGGTCAAACGCTCTATTTGCTTTTAAAGACGGCCCTATAGATTGAGCTGCATTAAAACAAACACACCAGGAAGAAAAGAAAAAAATAATAAAATCAAAAATAAAGAAGTGTGAGGAGGAGATGCCCTCTAATGTCCGAGCCTGGCAGCACATCCAGCGCGGCGGGCACGGGGAATTTGTAAAATATGATAATAAAATCCAAAGATGGGGTAGGGATGCGACAAAACACCATGATTTGGGGAACCCCGTTGCTTCGGTGTCACCCCGCGCCAGGGACCCAGGCTGAGGACCGTCCCCACGGCTCGAGGGGCTCCGGCGATCAGTGCCGCGGAAGCCGTGTTTGTCTTGGCGCGTCCTTGGCGCCGTGGCCCAGGCGTGACCCGCGGAGCCGCTTCCCGTCCCCGGGCCAGCAGCTGCCCGCGCAGCTCCCAACAAATCTGGTGGGTAAAGATTAGGGAGCGGCGCGGCTGCAGCGGGTAAACACGCTGATTAACGAGCCTGGCTTTTGTAATCGCCTCCCCGCCACAGCGGAGTGTTAATTTATTAAATACCTTAACAAAGGGCCTTTAGTAGTGGCCTTGGCTCGCCGGCTCCGCTCAGAGCGTTACTAACTCCATCTAATAAAGCTGTAATTGACTACTGCGTTTTGCAACCTCTGACCCGGGGATGACAAACGGTGAGGCCACGCTTAGCGAAAGGAGGAGCTGCCATCCCAAAAGAGCCCAGCAGCTCGTGGGGACACAACGCGTTTGGCTGGATCTGACAGATGAGACGTCCGGAGACGAGCATCGCGTTGGTCCGTCTGCACCAGAAGCCAACTTCATCCCACCTCAGCCCCTTTAATACATCCTCCAGGTTTTCCAATAGGAGGAAATCACAATTTGGTGAGACATGTGAAATTACTATGGCTTGCGTGATATGGAGGGGGGTAAGACCTAGGAATTGAGAAACAGAGGTAGAAGACAACCAGGTCCTGGTGCTCACCAGCCCATGCTCCTGGCTAGTTGGTGCTGTGGAGAAAAGAAAAAAAACCACTGTTTTCTCCCTCCTCTCCAAGGGATCAACACAAAAGCAACCAGAGGGAGAAGAGGACCAGAAGTAGAAAGCCAAGTAACCCTTTGCTTTGGCCATGATCAGGAATTCCCATCTTCTTGGGAAGTGGCTTTTTCGGGAAGTCATCAATGAAGAGACAGAAAACTGTCATTGGCAATATGATGGGGAAACAGAAGATTTAAAGTAAAGACTCCAAGGAAAGAAAAGAAAACCCAAAGTAACTACAATTTTCATCACACAACTGCCTCTCCGGCTTGGTAGCTCACCTCTCTATTTCTCCTTTGCCATTTCTGTTGGTAGCTCTGCTCTACCAGGGGCTACAAGGTTTAACCTCGATCTCAGAAGCTGGGATCAGGAATGCTGCATAGCTATCTAAGCTTTAACTGCAAATAAATAAGGAGGTATTTCTAATCTCTCTAAATCACAGGAAAAAAAAGCACAGAAATGAGAAAAAAGTGCACTTCAGTTGCTCAGTCTAGGAAAGAAATACCTTTTCAAATGCCACAAGTTCTTTTGCCTCATTCACTTTCACCTACACTAGTATAACCAGGAAAAATCGAAAATTCCCAGGCTTAAAAAAAACAGTAGCCTCTGTTCTGCAAAGCAGCTAGAAGTATTTTAACCTCATTCAGCCTTCCAGTACCTAAAGGGGGCCTACAGGAAAGCTGGAGAGGGGCTTTGGACAAGGGCGTGTAGTGACAGGACACAGGGCAATGGCTTTAAACTGCAAGAGGGGAGATTTACATTAGATATAAGGAAGAAATTTTTTACATTGAGGGTGGTGAGGCACTGGAACAGGTTTCCCAGAGAAGCTGTGGCTGCCCCATCCCTGGAAGTGTTCAAGACCAGGTTGGATGAGGCTTTGAGCAACCTGGTGTAGCGGAGAGTGTCCCTGCCCTTGGCAGGGGAGTTGGAACTGGATGATCTCGAAGGTCCCTTCCAACCCAAACCATTCTAGGATTCTATGAAAAACCTGCAGCCAAGCCCCAAATCTGGGGGCTGTCGTGGCAGCACCGACGATCAGCACACCCGAAGCCTCCCCCACGCCGTGGCTAACCACGGAGAACTGGGGCTCAGGTGCTCTTATCTTCAAAGCACTCAAGGGGCTGGATGGAGCACACAGAAAACTTCTCCTAAAATTATGGGACAAAGAAGGCATCAACAACTTGCCTCTATCTACACAACGGATCTCCCTCTCCCACCAATAAAGTTTCTTTCTGCAGCCAGTGGAGCCTTTGCAGGGTCTGTCAGGCTGCAAAACGCAGCTCTGGAAGGAATCATGCCCACCCAAAACCTCATCCTTTCCCAAACACAAGCAGAGGGGAAGGATCGGATGAAGAACTGGTGCTCCATGCTCAAACCCTGCAGTAGGCCCAGTGAAGAAGAAAGAGCGGACAAATATCTCTGTACAAAACAGATGGACTCTTTCTTGCAAACAAATGTTAAAGCAAAATCACACGCAGCACACCTGGTTTCAAGCACACTCATTTCACATTTCGCACAGCATCACAGGTTTCAGGGAGCTTTGCGATGGGAGAAGGGACAGCACCCCCTCTTTCAGGTTCATTCCCCTGTTAAAGAATTTAACCTCTGCACGAGCTGAGGATGACCTTCCACGAGAAAGGGCATTTTCCCGTGTAGGTTCATCATTTGCTGTGAAAATGGAAGAGACAGCAGCCATGGGAGAGGACGGGGAGACGAAAATCTGCCTTCTCTTCCCAGGCTTGATCAAAGTTTCAAATTAGAAACCTGAGATTTCAAATACGGCAACAGACCCTGAACCTTCGTCTTCTTGAGATGAAGCAGTTTCTTGGGCAAGAACTAGGACAGAATCTCTCCGAGGAAATGCAAAACTCTTTGGCACACCAAAACACTGCTGTCAGGGCGGATGGAAATGCTCCTTGCCCTTATAGGTGCAAGGAGCACACTGGAACAGGACGATTCTGGACCGGAGTCCACTTGGCTCCAAGGCCCTTTTTATCTAAAATCCTAAAATGTACTCACCACTGGACGACGTTAATTCTAGCCCTACACAGTTGTGCTCTTATTTACCATTTGCTCAATCAGGTCGCCCACCACCCAGGTTAAGCTCCTGCACGTTGCAGGTGAACGCATCTCAGCTACACAGAAAGCATCTGCGAGCAGATACAGAGCTGCACAAGCTAAATATGGGGATTTTAGTGAAACATCGGGATTTTCAGGGTGAAGCGAGTTCTCCTAACATGACAGACAAGTAGCCACAGTCAACCTCCCAAGCAATCTAAAATGCAAATTCCACTTCAATCACATTTTAATAGGCTTAAAAGTTAACCAGAAATGTGTTTTCTTTTCCATTTAATAGCAGTAGAAAAAAAAAATCTAGTGTATTTGCTACTGCTCAGTCATCGGTTTAGAGCTGCTGGGTTCATTTAGAGCTAGGGAGTGCTCGGTTTTCAGTCTCTGCTACCCCACCATCATTTGTTTTGTCATTCTGCTTAGCCAGGAGTGGGTACCACAGCTTTTCCTTAAACTAGACCAAGCGAAAGACTGCCGCCCCAGTCCGACCTGCAATTTACCATCACATCATCCTAGTTAAGAGAGTTGGTTTGCTTGTATAAACACTGAACACATGGCCAACCTTTTAAAAGAGTATTTTTGTATTTATCAAATCAATTCTCCATATTAAAAAGAGATACGTTCATCCAGAAGGAACATAAAGACAGACTCAAATACTTCAAAATGTTTCCCTCGGGGGCCTTTACCGATCTTAAAAATTTTATTTTTTAATAGCTAGAAAGAAGAAGTACTCCAAACCCGGAGCTGCTGTGCCTGACAAATGAAGTGAAGCGCAGAGCACACAGAGCTGTAAAAGGCGAGAAGGACATTAAACTTTTCCGAGATGACAGCTCAAGCTTTCACAGGTTCCTCGGAGTTAATGCTGCTCCAAAGGAGCAGAAAGTAACATGCACAAATTAAGATTTGTTGGAAAGTCTAATCGTCTCCCCTGATTAATAGTCTAAAGTTTATCTCTGAGTGGTAGCAGCACAAGAGAAGATCCAATGCACATTCATACCCTGAAGACCAGTGTCACCGATAAGAAGTCAAACACAAACCGTTCTTCCATATTTTTAAGAGCTTTGATTTTGTTTTCAGATGACAAAATACATCAAGTAACAGTGTACATTTCTAAAAGTTATGCCAATGACCAAGATCATACACAAATTTAGCCCTTCCCAGTGTCTAACAGAATATTTCCTGTAACTGCTCCACGGACAGACACACAAGAGATCTCCTACTGCCACAAAAAGGCTTTTCTGTATCAACCTCATTTCTGCTTTTGGCCTTCCCAGCCATCTGCATACACGTCCTCAGCACCTGATCCACCTGCTCACACACTGATCAACCCAGTCTTCTCCCCAGTGTCCCCATGGACAAAAGCTGGTCCATGCTGGGTCATAAACCACCTTGAGTCCCGGACGATGAGTTTCCTGCATTTGGGCAATGAGGTTTTTGGTAAGACTGAATGCTTTTAGATGGTGTGACATGTCATGAGGCACAGAAACAAAAGCTTGTCCAAGCTGAAGTTACCCAGAATTACTCCCTCACATCCTGTAATGGTTGGACTCAATGATCTTTAAGGTCTTTTCCGACCTAAACGGTTCTACGATAAGCCAACAGATATCCGAGCAAAGGGATACCGATTTCAGAACAAAGATCCCAAAAAGGATTAAACGTTCCCTTGGCACTTCGCAGCCTTCATATCGCCCATAAAACCAGAGGCATGTAGCATATATCTGTCCACATTGCTTCTCCACCTTAGAAACCTGAAAACACACCCAAAATATAAGACGTTTTGACACTTCACAGTAAGGACAGCCACCCTGCAGAGCAATCTCACCAAAGCACCATCCCTCAGCTCCAAAGCAGAAGAGCACAAGACCCAGGCCAGCCTTGCACAGAGTCTCAGACATTTATGTGTGTCTAGCCCTATCTCTGCAACGTGAATAATAGTTTCCTCACCTCCCAGATACAATACCTTAGATGACCTTTGAAGGTCCCTTCCAGCCCTAACCATTCTATGATTCTATGATTCTATGAATACAAGGGCGAATTTTTTCTAGGGGAAACTGTAAAAGAATATACAATAACTCCAAGCAACACAGGCTAAGACACACTAATATTAAGGAGCTTCTCTCAAATATGAGCGTCCCCCAAACAAGCCTTTACTCTGCTGCACGGATACAACATGTACATAGGAAGCATCGTTTTGAGCATTTCTGAGAGCCTCCAGCAAGCTCATATTTGAATAACTTAGAGCGGAAACTTTGCCCGTTTTGCACCGAGCCTTTCTTTCTGTGCAATCCCCCCTCCTGTGAAGCCAAGCCCTCAGGTCTGGAGCACCCAGCCTCGCGCCGGCTGACAGGCTCCAAGCTGGAGGAAGGCAATCGCCAAGCCTCGCACCGGGTAACGCTCCGAAGAAATCACCGCACGCTCAAACAATGGGATATTTGTCAAAGTACAGCTTGATCACCAGCAATCATCTGTTTTTCATAACTACATTTGACCTAAACTGAATTGACTGAACAAGTAGCCTGTGTTTCTCATTCTGGAAAATACAGCGGTGCTGCTCTCTCTCCAACCCCCCTCCCCGTCTCCTCCTTTTTAAGTCATACTTTTGAAAAGTCACAAAGCGATGATGCAGACAGATATTTCCTCATTATGAACAGCAGTGGCTAAACACTTTCAGGTTGCATTTTTGGCAAGCTCCTCCTGTTGCAGGTGAGCCACGAGGTTAAGCACAGGGGGACGTGTGCCTTTCTCCTCCGCTCGCTCTCAATCCACCCCTTTCTGCAAAGAAAAGCACGATCCGACACTTCCCAGCATAAAAACGAGCAGAGATGGGTTTCTAACCACGTGCTCTTTTCGGACTGCATTTAAAATTCATTAAAACCTTATAATGAATGAGCTGCCCAGGAGGAAAAAAAAAAAAAAAAATCTTTTTTTTTTTCAAGACAAGCCCACAGAGTCTTCTATGCGAGGCCACCGTGCGTAAAAACGTTAGGAAGCAACTGTCTGTTCATAGAAGCTCGCTCGCTCTCTGGTCCCAAGGAAGGAAGGAAGCGGTGGAAAGTGGTCACAAGCTTTCCAAGGAAGGATGCGTCCCCAACAGCTAATCAGCTCTTGTCAGGGCTCCCATCAATCCAGGAAAACAAAAACAAACCATCAACCCACCTCAATTTAAGAACACAGCATGAGTTCTTTAGGAAGATGAAGGGCAGGGCTGGAGGGAGGTAAAGGAGCCAAGGGAAGAGGAAGGTGGAAGGACAGGAGGCAAAATGTACTGAGAAGAACACAATCGGCGACAAATCTCACCCATTTTTTCACAGCCTGTTGAATATTGTGTGGTTTAAGCTGCATGTCCCTGCCAAAGAGCTGATAATCACCAACAGCCACAGTTTGCATTAATCAGAGACACACGAGTGGGGGACAGTCCCTAAATGGGATATTTTCATGAGGAGACAGTACCATACTGCTAGAGATTTGAGTCCAAAGCTTGGTTTTATCTTGTTGCTATTTCTCCTCCCCCCTGAATCCATGCATGCACCGGAGAAGGAGCAGCACAGCACCTGTCCCGCATGCCATGCGCGAGCAGAACGTCACTTGCTCCTGAGACCTCGCTATAAAACATTTGGGTTGAAAAATTGCATTTGCATATTTGGTTTTTTGTTCTTCCATGGAAAGGCAAGGGAATCGTGAGGGAGCACGGAGCAATAAAAACAAGATAAACTAATAAACAGACCTCCTGTTCCAAGAGCCACCAAGGAGCAGCACATCCAGGATTAGCTACACCCTCCATACTGGGAAAGAAGTTACGTCCTACCAGCCTGTTCCCATGTTTGATGGCAAGTTTTTGCCCCTTTTTAAGGTGATGATCCATACAAACTGAATTCAAACAGGCACACGGGATGCTGTGCAGTCTCCTCCCAACCAGAAGTGGACCAGCATGACCTCTGGATCGACCAGCTCCCAGCTCTGCCCACCTTAAACCAACACGTATGTAATAGTTCTGAGTTTACAGAAGATGGCTGAGTCAAGAAGCCAAAATGACCAGGCAGTGAAATAGCTGTTACGCACACAGAGACGTAAGCACAAGCACCAGCACTCGGCTCATACGAGCAGAACAAGAGTCCTCCTTCCTCCTACTCATCACCCATGGAGCTCTGTTGGGCGAAATCTGCCTTTGACTTCTCTACTCCCTCAAAATGGAGATGACAAAACTGGAAGGAGCAACTCACGGACAGAGGAGGGTGCTGTCATTCCAAGGGACCTGGGCAGGCTGGAGAAATGGCTCAACAGGAACCTCATGAAGTTCAACAAATGCCAAGTCCCGCCCCCTGGGGAGAAAAAGCCCCAGGCACCAATATGCACTGGAGGTGACCAGCTGAGAAGCAACTTGGTAGGAAAAGACCTGGGGGTTCTCGTGGACACCAAGTTGACCATGAGTCAGCACTGCGCCCATGCAGCAAAGGAGGCCAAAGGAGGCCTGGGCCGTGTTGGCAGAGCCTTGCCAGGAGGCCAAGGGAGGTGATGCTTCCCCTCTGCTCAGCACTGGTGAGACACGTCTGGAGAGCTGGGTCCAGATGTGAACTCAGTACGCTGGAGCAAGCCCAGCAGAGGTCCATAAAGATGCATCTGACAATAGCGAGAGACCACTGGGCCTGCTCAGCATGGAGAAGAGAAGTGCAGAGGGACCTTGTCAATGTACACAAGTACCTGATGGGAGAAGTAATCGTGGCAGAGACAGACTCTTCTCAGTGCACAATGACAGCACGAGCTTAAACAGAAAAATTTCCACTGAACGTAGGAAAAAAAACTTTTTTCCTGTGAGGGTTATCAAACACTGGAGCAGGCTGCCCTGAGAAGCTGTGGAGTTTCCATTCCAACTGGACACAGTCCTGAGCAACTTCACTCGAGCTGATCCTGCCTGTGCAAGGAGCTGGAGAAGGTGATCTCCAGAGGTTCCCTCCAACCTCTGTCTGTGATGCTGTGAAGACAGACGCAACAGCGGCTTCCCTATAGAGCAATAATGTATGTATGTGTGGGCACCTGTACAAGTCAACGTGCACCCGCTTAGTTATAGGGTCTATACACAAAAGGACCATGAGGCTTCCTGTCCAGCAGTAGCTGCAGAAAATGTGCTCTGTGGCACACCTAAGGCACTACTACAATAAAGAATTTGCTATATAGTTCTACACGTGTCCTTGGGTTAATATTTGAAACAATTACAAGAAGGAACAGGCACAACTGTTTAGACTGTGTTACTCCCAACAAGCTTTTTACCCTGAAGGATTCCAAGGCATTTCAACACCATATGACAACCACAGCTGGGGCAAGACGAGCTGGAGGTAGTGAACCAGGCAAGAAGATTTAAAGGCAAGAGACAAATCCCTGCTCTCATAACAACTCTCGTGGGTTGCTCAGTGTCTGAGAGTGGACAATTAAGTCTCTGCAAAGCAGAGAAACAAGAAGATCATGTCACCCGAGACCTCCAGGTACCAGCTTCAAATGATAAAAGAGATGAGACACCTTTCTCAGAAGCCAAACCTCTCATCCCGAGGGAGTCAGGAGAGCAGAGCCAAGGAAAACCTCTCTGAGGGCAACGCTCACCTTCTGAACATGTTGCACACATCCCTGCTTTTGTACACAGCAATTATCAACCCCCTGCATCGGAGTTTTTCCATGACCCCTCATAAAATACGACCCAAGTCGGGCGTTGATCTCGGAGCCGAAGCGCCTTTTTTGTGTCAGAATGGCGGTCTGCGGTGCTTCTCATCTTCCCACCGCGAGACCACGGCTCCCGGAATGCGAAGGCAGCGTTTGTTCATTGTACAGCAATGGCCTTGTTTCCACGTTTTCCTGAACAAAGGACTGAAACAGGGGGTATATGCGTCATAAGCCCGTCCTGAACATTGCTCACCCTTTTCCTGCGCAAATATTTGTAAACAGATCGAGAATTAATGTCCAGCCAACTCAAGACCCTTCATAAAAAAAAAGGGTTTTATTGAAAACAGGATGGCAATCATTTCCCAGATACACTGCATATAGGCCTTTAGGATGAGAAACAACATACAGAGCAGGAAAACAGCGACCGCAGCTGTGCACCAAGCTGTTCTCTGAGACGCATAAAACATGGGGCCTTATTATTTTACAGCTCCCTCCTCCCCCACAAACACACTCTCCTCTTTAAGAATAAATAAAATAAAATATGAAGTTTCTGGTCAGCACATGATAATTCCCCCAGGGTTAATTTATGCATAAAACACACAGCTTCGCTAACACGAATACCTCCACTGTCCGCACGCAGAAGGATCTTCCTAAAGCCTCTTTTTCTACAGGTCTTAGAGAATCCACATCTTACACACTCGACTGAGATCCACTTTGAAGTCTGGGGTGACTAAAATACCAAAGAAGGTACGATGAGGCCAGTGTATCTCACAATTTTGCTTCCATGTGTATCTTAATACTTTTGCTTTTCAGTGATTTCCACACACGGAGTCCAGAGGCAGCGGCACTAAGGGCAGCCCAATATAGAACTCTTCACTTCTAAGAGGGGTTCTTGGAACTCTGCTCTCCCTCCGATTTTGGGACAGTCAAGAAAAAATGGAACTGATTCATGAGGGACAAATTTAGGTCTAGTGTTGTGACATCTTTCACATGTCACTATGAACTGGCACTGAGAGTGTCATTTACTTATTTTTAGGAGCAGAAGTCCTAAATCACAGAATCATGGAATGGTTTGGGTTGGAAAGGACCATAAAGAGCATCTAGTTCCAACCCCCTGCCATGGGCAGGGACACCTTCCACTACACCAGGTTGCTCAAAGCCTCATCCAGCCTGGCCTTGAACACTTCCAGGGATGGGGCAGCCACAACATCTCTGGGCAACCTGTGCCAGTGCCTCACCACTCTCAATGTAAAAAATTTCTTTCTTAGATCTAATCGAAATCTCCCCTCTTTCAGTTTAAAGCCATTGCCCCTTGTCCTGTCACTACACACCCTTGTCAAAAGCCCCTCTCCAGCTTTCTTGTAGCTCTTTAGGTACTGGAAGGCTGCTGGAAGGTCTCCCTGGAGCCTTCTCTTCTCTAGGCTGAACAACCCCAACTCTCTCAGTTTATAAAACTTGAACATCTTGAATCTGTAAATCTTGAATATTAGCATCAGCCCAACGGAACAGTGTTGCTTGTGAACCAACTGCAATAAAAAAAGGCTTTAAAAGCGTTATGCAAAGAGGAGCTGTAGAGATATCAGTGTACTACACACTGAAGCAAGGCCAGCAGTGGCCACCAAGGGAATCGAGGGAGCTGGAGCACATGACACATGAGGACAGGTGAGGAATCATCATATCTTATACAGGATTAGAGGGCAGATGGAGTAAGGCTCCTCTTGGAAACGCACAGCAGAAGGAAAGAGAAGAGACAAAGTGCAAAAAGTTAAATTTAAGTTAATTTCAAAGGAAAAAAAATTCATACAAATACATACATACAAAAAAATACATACAGTGGTCAAACACTGGAACGGAGACCCAGAGAGGCTGGGCAGTCTCCACCCTTGGAGATCCTCAAAACTCAACTGGATGTGGCTCTGAGATCCCTGATATAACTCCAAATTCATCCCTGAATGGAAGATTGGAGCAAAATCCTCCATGAGTCTCTTCCACGCTAAATTATTATGAGTCTATAACCAGAGGATGAGAAAAGAGTGGGAATGTTTGTCAGAGATTTCCCTTTCTGTTAAACTGATTTTTACCTTAGAAAACTCAATGCTCTTCAGGGAAATTCTTTGCAAATCAGTGCACTTCCGTCTCTATCACTTGTTATTTTTGAGATATCACCGCTTCTGGACACCACCACAAAGCCCTCTGGGGTAGCTGAGGCCTTTTCCAAACATTCCTGGGACCCTTCTGATCCCCAACATCCGGGAACAGAGCAAATCTTAGCAAAAGCCTTCCCACACTTACACAACACAATTAGTGGTGTTGGTCTTCAGGGTCCTTCAGCTGGCCTGTATTCTGCACCACCCAAGGTGAACATCTCATAACAAAATCAGTCCTAATCTTAGAGCTCCCTAGAACCAACAACCTTGTAGTAGTTAAAATACCATAAAAAAAAGACATGTTCCCAACAACTGGAAAAAGGTAAATGTTGCAACAAAGGCTGAGAAGATGAGCAGCTTAACCTCACTTCAGTCCCCAGGGATGTCATGAGCTGAGTCCTCCTGGGATACATTTCCAGGGATATGGAGAAGACGACTGGGGACAACCAGGAAGAATTTAACAAGGAGAAGTTACGTCAACAATCTGATTGCCTTCTATGACAGCACAACAGGATCTATGGGGAGGAGAAAGCAGTGGGTGTCATTGACCTTAGCAAGGCTTTCGACACGCTTTTCCACAATATTCCTGTACCTAAATTCAGATGTCCCAGTCTGAATGAGTGATCAGCTGGATGGGTAAATAATCAGGGTGGTGGTCAGGTTCAGAGGGTTGTGATTAATGAGCTGTACCCTACATGGGAGCTGGTAACAAGAGGGGAACCACAGCAGGGTCTGTCCTGGGACCTGTCCCGCTTAACATCTTCATCAGTGACTTGGAGGAGGCAACAGAGCTCTCATGCGCTTTGCAGATAACATCAAACTGGGGGAAAAGTCAATACTCTCAAGAGCAGGGCCACCATCCAGGGGGTCTCAACATGCTGGTGGAATAGGCTGAGAGGAACCTGATGACAATACCTAAGGAGAAATGCCAAGTCCTGCACCTGGGAAGGAAGAAGCTCTTACAACACCACAGACGGAGGACTGACTGCCTGGGGAGCAGCTCTGTGGATAAGGACCAAGAGCCTTGGCAGACAGCAAGCGGAACGCGGGCCAGCCGCCTGCCCTGGCAGCAGAGCCGGCCAACAGCCTCCTGGGCTGTATTAACAGGAGCAAAGCCAGTAGATTGAGAGAAGTGATTATCCCCCTCTATGCAGCACCCGTTAAGACTATATCTATACACTGCATCCAGTTTTGGGCCTCTCAAATATAGGAAAGACACCGATAAACCAGAGTGAGTTCACCAGAGGCCATCAAGATGATTGAGGCTGGAGCACTTGCCCCACAGGTTAATGGAGCTTGTTCAGTCTGGAGGAGTGACTGCTTCGGGGGGGACCTAAGAGCCACCTTCAATACCTACCAGCAGGTCATGAAGCAGAATAGGTTGTCCTGAGACAACTTGATAGTCTTGGTCCTTGGAGGTTTTCAAGACCAAACTGGATAAAGCCCTGAGCAACCTGGTCTGATGTCAGAGCTGCCCCTACTGTGTTGGACCAGAGACCTCCTGAGGTCTCAATCCATCCTGGACGATTGGGTGAAATACTGAACAGACGCAGTACATGTCCCCGTGTCAGGACTAATGGAGTTAGTCACTAACAGTGGAATGGAAGTGAGTGGATCAGGATGAAATCAGCATTAAATGTAAAACATCAGCGTATTTTCTGTGAGTCAGTGACCGTGCAGAGCTTTGCGAAGCCCTGGGAAAGCACGGCTGCGCTTCCTAACCTCAGGTGACAAGAAGTCTGCATCCGGGCTATTGTAGCAAACCTCCCTTTAGGGTTTGTGTGTTTTTTTCCCTCCTCCCTAACATGTCTGTTTTCCAAGCTGAATATTTTAAGAATCAAGACTGCCTGTGATCATATCTAACCAGCTTAGAATGAACACTGATTTCTTTGCTGCTTCTTTGATCGAAGCCAAGTGGTTTTCTCCTGGGTAATAAGGTCACGGGGTTAAAAGAGCAATATGACAATTACAAAAGTTAAATCTATTGCCACTACAGCCAGACGCACTGCCCAGGGTCCATTAGCACGTAGGACAGAATGGTTATCACAGGTCACTGACACCAGTTCACTCTAATGGCTTTTCCTGTGTCCTTATCAATCCAGTGCACAAAGTGTCTCACCCTCAGCCTTTCCCTATGATCTCAGAGCTGTGTTTATAGCTATCTAACTCCACCAGGCACCAGTGGGTCAGCCAAGTCAGCAGACAGTGAGATATGCCAGGACACAACGATGGGACAATCTGCAAAGCGTCTGAGATGAACAAGGAGGTACCAGAGACTTCGAGAAGGAACATTTTTTCCACTGTCCCCCCCTTCACTCCCCCCCCCAAAAAAAATGTTTTAAAACTCCCAAGGACACTGAGGGGAAAAACTTTACAACCCTGATCTCAAAACCAGAAGTAAACCACAGACTTTCCATGGTAGGGCTTGTGTTTCAGTATCAAATAAAAGAAACAACTAGTGTTACAGAAAGAAAAAAGAGACGTTTTCATATGAAAGAGAGGGTTGGGTAGCTTGTTTGAATTGTGGTTCCTATAAGAGGATTTCTCATCCCTTGAAAGAAGAACTTCAATGGTTTTGCCCCCTTACCAAAGAACAAACATTTTGGTGGGGATGCTGGAGCTCCCCCGGAGAGGTGCAGAGCGGGCAGCCACCACGGCAAGCAGAGGAGCAACCAGCCTGCCCATTTGCCCATTTATTAGCCCACAAAGGCAGAAAAAGGAGGATTAACACAGGCAGCACAATCACTAGCACACTTCGAAGAGGAACTAAAAATAAAATAAAAACCATTTAAGTGGAGGGTTGAAAGGAAGCGAATGATCTGCCACCGGATCTGCGGCATCTCCCACTTCAACCGACATCTGCTCAGCTCGGTGACACGACGTGGTGTTGCCCATCCTCGGCCCAATGGTTCACCTCCAGTCCCTGAGCCCAGGAATCCCTGTGCAGCTTCCGCTTCCTGAAAGCCTAGCAATTTCAGCGATAAGCAAAAATAAACCCTCGTTTCTCTTCCCAAGGCCGCACAGCCAAGAGATGTAAAATGTTATATTCTTCACTAAAACAGGCCAGTGAAAGTGCACCAAGTGGATACAGCCCATGCATAATGCATGCATTTTAATATAGGAATTTAAAGACATTTCTACATGGATTATTTCTAGTGAAGGAGGGGTGTTATTATTTAGCTTACATTTTTTTACCTTTCCTAATACATTTTGTGCATCAAAGCAGCTTTAGGGTCCGAGAGGCTCAGGGTAGAAGCAATACAGCAGATAAAAACATCAGTGGCGAGATACGACAAATTTATAGTAAATACCTGTCAACTGCTATTTATCTAAATTATCCAGCTCTGGGATTCTCCAGAAATACTTCATCAACTAGGAGGCAGACGCATTTTTAAGCCTGTATTTACATCAGAATCTCTTCTTTTTTTTTTTTTTTTTTTTTTGGACACTTGTTCTTTACCCTAAAACGACCCCTTTGTAGCTCAGATCAAAGAGCTGGGAGTGTCAATACCAGTGTCTTCATGAACATGTTAAGAACCTCAAAGTAATTGGTAAGCAATTAGCATAAAGCTAAAAAAAAAACCCACCTAGCTAAGCAAACCCTAAATGAGTACTAACAGGCAGCAGCACCGGCTGAAGCAGGAGCTTAAAGCGACTTAAATCACTGTCAGCTGCCTTGGAGACAACTTCTTGGGAGCACCCTCTGTGCAAACCACTCTGACTTCTTTTATTTTTTTCAATTCCTTTCTACCCTTCGCTTTCTGCCTCGCTACGACTTAGGGGAAACATGAAACAAAAACTGCTTTTCATTTTATGTTATGTAAAGCAAAGCAATTCCATGTCTTGGCCTCGAAATACAAGGCTCCCAACAGCTGTTCAGATGCTCCAGCAGATAAACCATCTGGCCCAAACCTCACCTTTCCTAATTTATTTTGGATATCGATCAAAGCAACTCGAGCATTACATAGACTTTGGTCAAAGACAACATAAAAGATAAAAACGTCAATGGCAAAATCACTTCACTGAAATATTCTTGTTTCTTCTTTATATAACAACATCACCGTTTTCAACAAGCTTCTCTATTAACTCAAGGAAAAGATACACCCGATATCGACAGCCTCACCACGCTGCAGATGAACGTCCTTACGTAGCACACCGCCGCTCAACAGAAACTAAGTGGGGTTTAGTGTTTAAGATCAGCTAAAACTAGACATGGACTTTGGCCAACTGACCAAGGAGACCAGGACTGGCCCCAAGACTCAAGTGTCTTGGCTCTGCTGCCAGCTCCCCACCATTCACCTCTTAAATGATGCTCTTGGCATCTGTAGAACCACTGTATCCATGGTTCCAGCTAGTCTTCTTTTAATTTTCCTAGGAAAAGGACAGTATATATTTGTCTCCTGTTACCAGGATTCCCAGCGAGACACCGAGGTTGTTCAGCGGTTGCCAATTCGTACCAACCTGAAAACAAACCTGTCACCTGAAAAGCCCTTTTTTCATGCAACTGAGAGTGTATTTGCTGCACGCAGAAACCACAGGCAGGGTAAGGACTTCTTGTTCCGTTCAGGGACACCAACCCGAATCATGACATCAAAGGGTTACTGAGCAAAGAAGGGTTACCCGTGTGTACAACTCCACGTATAACACACAAATACTTCTTGCGATGTTTTGTTCCATATCTGCAGCTATCCAAAGACTCCCCTACGCCCATTTCTTCCTCAAGACACCCTCGGCCAGCCCGTTTCTCACAAGAAAAGGAATCGCCGATGAATAGTCCCATAAAGCATCCCAACAGAGCCTGTCCTCCCTGAAGCCACCACCACACCAAGGTCCAACTCTCAATTAACCCCCGCCTGACCTTCCTTCACTTTCTTTCCCCCTCCTCTGCCCTTCCTGAGAAAGTTCAGCGTTTCCTGGAAAAGTCTCCTTGCCTGTTTGATATTGTACTTCGCCTTGGTTGCTGAAGGAAGGATTTACAGGTGCCTGGCCCCCTCCACAAGACCATGACCGCAGGCTGACCTCCCGTTACAATATGTGAACTTCTGCCCTGCTGATAAGGCTGGCAGATATGAGTAGGATTTTTCAAATAATCCTTTGGGAATTTATAAGCAGCACGGCCATAAAACCGAGGTGACTGGAAGGTCGATTTCACTAAAAATAATAAATATCTCAATGTTTATTCAACGTGGGGCTTTTTAACTGCAGGCCAAGCATTTAGATAACGCTATTGTAAATGACAAATATTAGGATTTTTTGGTAACTATTACATTATGATCCTTCCGTCTGACACTGATGTGGCCGTTTCCCTCGATGCTTACTGGATCTCTGATGTTGTTCAACCCAAGTTGGGCCTAGAAAGCCAGGGCAGGATTCAACCACAGGTCAGGAAAAGGGCAATTTTCTTCTCGGGAGCCCTTACTAGGGTTGGTTACCTTTTTCTATTGCTCCTGTCACACCAACACACCTTCTTTAGAGCTTTGCTGTGTATTTTTCCTCATTACTAGGGCTTTTGGCCGAAATAGAGAAGGAGTAAAAGGACTGAATGATCTCTGCTCAGGACAGGACAGAGGATGCTAACCCGATGGCGTGAAAGCCCCGCACCGGGTCTAACCTCACCACCACCAAGCCCACTGCACCATTCCCACCTCCAGCAGAAGGCAATCCCATCCCGATCCACCACAGACAGTGGCTGTGAAACCTGTCTTCCAGCAGCAGCATTTCCCTGAAGCTTTTCAGAGGACTAAACTGCTATTTAAGATTAAAAAGTAAAGCGACGAGACAACAACAAAGCCCCAGTGTAGAAGCGAGACCATGTGAAACGCACGAAAGTGTTACATCCACCAGCGAAAGCTCTTCGTCCTTTCCATAACAGCTTTACTTACGTATAGATACACAATTAAACACATACCCTTGTGCTAAACTAACGTACGTAAACTACACAAATAGGATCCCCAATCCTGTTTTCCTTATACGGATTCTTCACTGAAGTTTCTCCAAATAAAGTGACACTTTGAAATCCACAAAGCCTTTCAGACCAGTTGTAATCTTCAATTAGCACACTCCCTGAGCCAGGCTCTCAGCGCCGGCTTGGAGAAGGATTTTTTTTGTCCAAGATAAACAGAGTAACACATTTTGGGTAGGTTAACTTTTTCATTCCAATAAAATATCACGGCGATGTAGCCAAATTACATAATTATTAACAGACAAGCGCGCAAAAAGATTTTATATAAATGTTTTTTATGACAATTCTTTTCCTTTCGCAAATTCATTTGTATGCATTGCTGGAGAAACTGGCTTCAGAAGTGCCTTAAAAACAATTCTCTCAAGCCTGGCTCCACCGTGGAAGGGGAGGAAAGCTGTGAACAGAGCGCTCCTTTCATCTGCTGCCTGGGCTTCAGATTGCTCAACCGCAGGAGAAGAGCCCTCTGAAAGCTCTTTCTCTCCAAAGGACATTAAAGAACGGACACGACCAACGCAGGTTCTTTGGGTCCACAGATAGAAGGCTCCTATGCTGCTGGAGGCATCTTAGAAATTAAAAGTTGAAGGGTAAGTAACAAAGGACATCTCATCTGCCCTTGTTATAAATAAATAAGTTTAAAAAAATCAACACCTTATGTACTCACAATGCCTAAGTGAGAAGGTAGTTCATCTAAGCAGCCTACATCCACAGAGATGGAAGCTCTCCTGAGAAGTTCTCAAGAACATGAAACGGTTCACGGTAACACTCTTTAGTCAATAACCAAACACCAACATCGAACGGTTTCGGTATTTTTCAGTGAGCGGAAAGCCTATCAGGAAACTGGGAGAGATAGTCAAATAGTGGATTTGGTGGGACAGCAGCAAATCTGCTCCCGTCAAACAATGCCTGAAGAGCAGCAAAGTTTTCCTAAGCGCAGCAAACACCACATTTAAAACCAATTTCCCCCCACCCCCCGCAACTTCTCCATTTGCACTGAGTAATGAAGCTACTGCGGTCAAAGAAGAATTCTTAGAGGAAAACTATATGACCAAGAAACACATATATTATAAACTCAGGGTCTGCAATAGTTGGAGAAAATCTCCTTTTCTATTTTTGTGGCCTACAGGAAGGGTTTTTACCCAAATCCATCCATCACTGGCTTACTTCCTACTCCAGGTAACACACTTCCTCGCAAGGTGAATGTCAATAAATGTTTTGCAAGAATCTCCTTGACGGTGCAGCAGCCCGTCACCTTCTTTAAACCACCGCCCAGCGTCAGCACTAGTCTCCTGGGCAGCACAGAGTCACTTACCAGAACTGAGTAGATGTGCAGGCATCGGTACACCGGTGAGAAGTCCACCAGGTCCTGGGCTCCAGGCACCTGAAAGACAGCAGGAGATCAGTGTGAAACATGTAGAACATATATAGGCAAGTACAACTCCAAAATATCACATATAGGTAAGTGTAACTCCAGCATGTCACATATAGGTAAGTGCAACTCCAGTATATCACATATAGGTTAAGTACAACTCCAATATAACACATACAGGTAAGTGCAACTCCAATACATCACATACAGGTAATGCAACTCCAATATATCACATAAAGGTAAGTGCAACTTCAGTGCATACAGCTTCAACAGAGCAACACCAAGATTTCAGGTACATAACAAGTAAGAGTGAATATTGGTGTCTATTTACATCTGACTACATTCAAATTTTTTTAAGATTTTCAAAGTGGGAAAATTTCATTTAATATTGCTCTCACTCCATTCACCCTCCCCTAGGAAATGCCACTGCAGCCTTTGGCCCTCTGTTAGCCAGCTCAGCAGAGAGTTAATTTAATCGTAGGCTTAAATACAAGTTCCAGCATCCTGGCGCAAGCTGTTCTGGTACTTATGCAACTGGGGGGGGGGGGGGGGAAGAATTTTTATTCTCTAGATTTCTAGTTTGATTTCTTTAAAAGCACAAATTCTACTATTTAATTTTCTTTTTCTTAAAGAACACACACCACACGGACTTCACCACCTTTCAACAACATCGTGAGTCTTGAACAGGGCCAAGGAAACGCAGTTTCGAAGGGTGGGACAGAGGGAGGGAGGGCGAGAGGAAAGATCAGAGAAAAAATCTGCATACAAGAAGCTTGGGTCCTTTGGATATGTTCAAGGCAACACAGTATTAAGCTTGTTGGCCAAGGCATAAAGCTAAGGCATAAAGCTAACCCTCCTTCTCCCTCAACATCCAGAGAAGACGGGAGTGTTCTGTTGACATGTGGTGGAAAAAAAAGGGGAGAAAGATGAAAGGGACCAATGGACAAGGCCTGGGAAACATGTTTATTTTATATATTTTTAATTATGCTTAAGAAGCATTTCTGCTAAAAAGGAGGTAAGATGAAGAAGAGAGAAGTTTCTAACTGGATGAGGGTACGCTAGCCTCAATCAACGCTGCCCAAAGCGCCTGGGGAGAGCGGTCTTCCTCATCTAAAGCAACGGCTTCAAGCAGAGGAGAGCAGAAGTTATGGGCTGGAAAGGGAAAACGGGGTTTTGTTAAATAGTCTCCTGTGTAATGTGGAACTGGAGCTGCTAAAGAACGTCTTCCACGCAAAGAAACTGAGTCCTCAGCACTATGTAGGTTCTGGGTTAGAGCTGAAACAACGCAAGAAGCTACAGAGACGGACAGAGCAGCAACACGCGGTGTGGGAGCGCTCCATCCCGCACCACCAGCACCCTTCCGAGACCCCAAAACACCCAAGCGCTCCATCATCCCGATGGAGCGAGGTTGGCTCACTGGGAAGGAGGAAGGTTTCCAAGTGAGGGACGGGGCTGGCATTGCCTACGCGACCCTTCCACGTTGAACCTGGCTGTTCCATGTGCCCCGGCAGACGGGTCACGGCTGAGCCGAGGGCGAGCAGCTCACCGACCTCACCACCATCTCTTGCTTTTGCCTTTTATAAGGCTATACTTGACAACGGCAAACACCAGGCAGCAGTTTTATTGTGTTAATGCCAATTTCATCATGTCTTCCTGGTCATTTATTTTCCATTTGCAGTCTCCTGGGCCTTCTAACGCTCCCTAAACAGCTCCCAAATCCCAATTTCAGCTAGTTGGTGGATACAGATTTGGCTTTGCTGTATTCCTCCAGCATTAAGCATAATTGGTCCCCAGTTGGTAAAACAGTAAAACGCTTCTGGCTCCGAAATCCCCGATTGCAAAACTGCAGGAGATCACTACAGCAGACAGAGAAGTATCGGCGCTTGCTCGACCCGGCCATCATCCGACGACCACCATCAGCGTGGGGAAGCCGGACTGGCCAGACCCAAGTCCACCCCGTGGTTTGCTAAGGGAAGAGAAATCTGTCATCCCTTCCCACCACCATCAAAGCAGGCAATGTTTTCCTGTGAATTGGAATTCAGGATCAAACGGTTTTGCTCCTCTTAGATTTGGGGCGCTAGTTGAACACGGTCCACAGAGAAATATTTCTGATAAAGATTTGTGAAATCAGGATATTGCCAAAAAAACGGAGTTGACTCCCCTGGAGAAATTCTTTCAAAGCAGACTGCAACATTTTCGCAGCCTCTGATCTTCTGTAAAAACTTTCAAGCCCACACACACTCTCACCAAAAAATACGCTGGACTATTCTGCAGCGTTAACGTCTCCGAGACGTTAATAGTTTTTAAATTACTAATCTAGGCAGAACGCTATCAGACGGGGAAGCGCAAATCCTCGACCGCAAGAAAGCTTGGTGCAAACAATAAGACACGCAGCCCAGTGATCAAAATTTTATGTAGGGTATAAACCTACGATATATCTTAAGGAAAAGAACAGACCACCTCTTGCACGTATAGCCGCGGACTTACATCATCATCATCATATAATATTATAATAAGAATAAATAATAATCCTGTTGTGTGAAATCTTTTCAGACTAACCAATACAAGCCTCTGCATATCCAGAATATTTGAAACTTATCTCTGTGGATAATTTAACACGTTGTACAAACGTATCTAATATTTACCAATTTCACTATTTATCTAATATTTAGATATTTAGACATACCTGAAAATTCAGGCTTAGCACATCCCCTTTAGCAGTGACTTGATTTTCTTTGCCAAAGCTGCACTACCAGTGCTCAAAAAACAAATAAATCTTCGATTTTTGAAACTTGACGATGAAATGAGAACTAGAGCCGCCTCAACAACAAGACTGATTACTCCCCTGACATCTTCCCTTCAGCCTAATCTTTTTTTTTTTTGTTCTTCTGATTTGCAGAACAAAGAATTTATTCATCTTGTCCAAAATTTTCCCAGTCCACAAAACATCGGCTTCGCAAACCTCACTCCCAAACCCTGCATCCGGCACGTTCCGGGTGCTGGGAGCCGCGGCAGACCTGTCAGTCTCTGTAAACAGCCAAACCCTCTTTTTTTTTTTTTGCAAGAACATTTTCAGCCGGGTTAAACATCGCCTGTAGCAAATTTAACCCATGGAAGGCAAGTTTTCATTGGAAAGGTTCAACTGTAGCTGCCACCAACACGAGTTTGGCCCAAAGTTAAGGGATGCTCTGGTCTGGCTTTGGATAAATTCGCAGTATAATGGTTGGAATCTGTGATCTTTTGTTAGTTTTTGATGTAAAGACATGACACAAGCACAGGTACACTCGTCTCTCCTTCAGTGAGGGAAAAACTCCAGCCTTAAACACCAGGAATTCAAGTGAGGTGTTTTATGAACCATCCCACAGGCTCACTGGTTGACATACATGGACGAGCTGGTGCAGAGGAACATGAGAACACACTGCACTGCACCCACAAAGGCTCAACTCCAACAGAGAACGTTGAGCAAGTTGGGTGTCTTCACGTGCCACACACGTTGCAAAAAGCATCCATTCACCTTACGGAGTAAAACTCTTACCACCGAGAGTAGTGTTGGTTCTGCATTAGAGACTCCAGCTCTGGAGTCCTCAGTAAAAGACAGACCCGTTGGAGCAGGTCCAGAGGAGGCCATGGAAATGATCCGAGGGCTGGAGCACCTCTCCTGTGAAGATTTACAGGCTGAGAGAGTTGGGACTGTTCAGCCTGGAGAAGAGAAGGCTGTAGGGGGACCTTCTAGCAGCCTTCCAGTACCTATAGGGGCTAGAAGAAAGCTGGAGAGGGGCTTTTTAGTAGGGTCTGTAGCGACAGGACAAGGGGTAATGGTTTTAAACTGAAAGAGGGAAGATTAAGACTAGATATAAGGAAGACATTTTTTATGATGAACATGGTGAAACACTGGACCAGGTTGCCCAGAGAGGTGGTAGGTGCTGCATCCCTGGAAACACTCAAGGTCAAGTTGGATGGGGCTCTGAGCATCCTGATCTAGTTGAAGACATCCCTGCTCATTGCAGGGAGTACTACACTAGATGACCTTTAAACGTCCCTTCCAACCCAAACCATTCTATGATTCTGTGATTCAACAAGTCACATCTGATCTCTTTGGCTACCAGCAGCTGGGAAGCACTTCATCCCACACTGAATGGAGGTACAGAACAAACTGTGCTGCAGGTTTGCAACATCTTGTGTGGCCTTGGTGTCCTTTGACTGTCCCAGTGTTTCCCATTGCTTAATCTTAGGGAAAAAACCTGAATGCATCCACATGGTCAAGACAATGCTCCGGATACTGTGGTACTGGCAGTGGCCAGATGGTCCCGCAAACCAACTGATCTCACTCTGGTTCCCGTTACAGACAACAGGCAGACAGCTTTGTCTGGAAATAGAGAGGTTTCTCTCAGTGTCCAAGATGGTTTTTGCATAATTACTAGTGGAAGCAAACAAAAGGTGGAGGCTGACGGCATCTAACAAAGTCATTCATCAGGAAAAGTCAAGAAAGCTCTCTGGGGTCCCTGCTCTAGCTCCCAAAAATTTGTAAGAAATCTGTTACACTCACTTAGAGAATTACAACTTATTCCTACAGCCAGGTCAATCTGAAGGAACGCCAGAAGCATGATGAATTTTGGCTACACTTCACACCTGCTGATGTCCTGAGTGCCAAACTCCTTCTCCAAATAGAAAACTGTCTGGAGTTTGTTCGTTTATTCTTCAAAGACAGTTGAGTGGCCATTATTCTGAAGCGTGATGTCCCTCCTTAAAATTTCCCCTCTCCCACAAAGGAGCACCACAGAGTCCAATTCAAACCAACCACTTCATAGACACCTGACCAGCCTTTTTTGAGGACAAGAAGAAACGAGGCACAATGCGGGCGAGTTTGTCCTGCTGGACTCAACAAGATCGGAAAAGAAAAGTCGCAGAAAATGAGAAGAATCTGGATGAGCTTTGTAGTTTTCTGGATGCTTTTTACTACAAAGGGAACGGCTGGCACAAACTGAACACACTGTGGAGCTACTCACTGTGAAATGCAAATTCTCCTCCTGCAACTTGACATTCATGAAAACTGGATTTGAGCCTTCTCCCAGCTCACTTCACAGCCGTGCCCGCTCCCTCACTCTGATTATAGTGGGAGCTTCTACGTCAGTGAGGCATCTGTACTTAAGTGGGACAAGTCTGGACCATAATGTCTCCAAACTGGAGAACGCTCATGTAGTGGAGAACCACATCACATATTTGTCTTCTTGAACGCAGCTGGCAGAGCCCTCTTATGCTATTCCAAGGGAGAGAACGATCTACATTGGAATACGCGCCACAGTATAAGCAAAACTCCTGTGCTCTTTCTTCCCTTTCAAAGCTCTTCCTATAGATTTTGCTGCAGGGATGAAGGGATTGCTCCATATGGATGAGGAATCACAGGATCTCCAGAACAGTTCTAAGTGGAGAACTCTGTAACATAGCCTGCTGAAGGGCCTCGGATATTTCCTAGAGACAAAAAACATACACTTACCCCATCTTCTGCAGTCTATGTACCAGGATCAGGAGCTCTCCTGCCTAAACTTGATCAGAAACACCTAGGACCATCCTGTTCTCAATTCTGAGCAGGAGTGGGTGCAAAGCACCCTTCCTTCTTCTCTTTCTATATTCAACCAGTCTTCACTGGCTGTCTTCTAAATAGAAACCTGCAGTTACTGGTTGGTTTTATTGGCTATGACAAGTTAAGAGCAAGAGCCACCAGTGCAGTTTTTGAATGCTTCAGGATCATTTCTTTACTTGTCTACTGACTTTATTCTAACAAGAGTCTGTCTTGTCTTTCTCCAGGTTTTCTCGTCACTAGTATTCCGTATTTTCTTGAGAAGCGTAACCCTCAGCAACCTTGGTGAGGGGCACAGCACAGCAAACAACACATGCCCACTTGTTGCTGTACTGTCCCTCTAAGCCCAGAAAACCTTCTCCATTGCTCCAGAACATGAGGGCTATGCAGGATTTGAGATGCAGTTCACTTGCACTCAGGACACTTAATACTACCAACTTTAAGCAATGAGGATTAACTTTGGAGACTCAAATTCTGTATTAATAGTATTTTGCACAGATCAGATAATCTCAAGGACAAAGAGTCACACCAGGAGATGGAAACCTAGGAATGAATCCATCAACCATGAAAAAATATTTTGCACTTAGCCTGTAGCTTTAGAGAACCCTTACCATAGAACCTCCCATTAACATGCTACACACTGCACTGGTTCTGGCTGGGATGGAGTTCATTTTCTTCACTACAGCCCACATGGTGCTGTGGTTTAGATGTATGACCAGAACAGCGATGGTAACACACCAGTGATTTAGCTATTGCTAAACAGCGCTTAACACAGCACAAAGGTCTCCTCTGTTTCTCGCTCTGCACCCCCCAGCAAGTAGGCTGGGGCTGAGTAAGACGCTGGGAGGGGACACGATGGGGACAGCTGACCCAAACTGACCCAAGAGGGATGGCATACCATGTAGAACCATGCTCAGCAATTAAACTGGGCGGGGGGGGTGTGGGGGGCAGGTACATTTTTTCAAAAGTAGCCATTGCTCAGACACTGAGTAATTGTCTCCCCAATTCTGCTGAGGGGTGGAGGGTGAGCAAGCAACTGGGTAGGGGCTTAGTCATTCACTGGAGTCAACCCACTACACACACACCCTACTCCTTCAGATTTAGAACCATAGAATCATTTAGGTTGGAAAAGACCTATAAGATGATCTAGTCCAACCATCAACCTCACACTGACAAGTCCACCACTAAACTGTGTCCCTCAGCACCACAGCTACACGTCTTTTAAATCCCTCCCAGGGATGATGACTCCACCACTTCCCTGGGCAGCCTGTTCCAATGCCTGACAACCCTTTCAGGGAAGAAATTTTTCCTCATATCCAATCTAAACCTCCCCTGGCACAGCTTGAGGCCATTTCCTCTTGTCCTATCAATCGTTACTTGGGAGAAGAGACTGACCTCCACCGTACTACAACCTCATTCCCGGCAGTTGTAGAGAGCAAGAAGGTCTCCCCTCAGCCTCCTCTTCTCCAGGCTGAACAATCCCAGTTCTCTCAGTCACTCCCCACAACACTTGTGCTCCAGACCCTTCACCAGTTTCGCTGCCCTTCTCTGGACACTCTCCAGCATCTCCATGTCTTTCTTGTAGGGAAGGACTCAAAACTGAACACAGTACTTGAGGCGCAGCCTCACCAGTGCCGAGTACAGGGGGACGATCATTTACCTGTTTGACCTGAAGGTGAGTTTTCCAACCCTTGATCTGGCACAGAGGCTCCTGTGTGGCCCTCCTGTGCCCCACACCTGCACACAGTTTGGTGAGTCTCTATCTTTTTTCATACAGGATATTCCTCTCCCATCTCACTCTCACTTCCATCCCACACTACATTTGTGCTCCTGCTCCCTGGGCTGCAGCAGAGGCAGACATCAGCTTGATCATGCCCACCACTGACCTGGTGTCACATGTCCCACCAATCTGAGCTAACCTGGAGCTGTAGCAGCCCTGTAGTTGCGTACAGGCACTTTGTCTTAGAATCATAGAATGGTTTGGGTTGGAAGGGACCTCAAAGATCATCCAGTTTCAACCCCCCTGCCATGGACAGGGACACCTTCCACTACACCAGGTTGCTCAAAGCCTCATCCAACCTGGCCTTGAACACTTCCAGGGATGGGGCAGACACAACTTCTCTGGGAAACCTGTTCCAGTGCCTCACCACCCTCAATGTAAAAAATTTCTTCCTCATATCTAATCAAAATCTATCCTCTTTCAGTTTAAAGTCTTGTGCTACCTGTAGTGCTAAGGTTTGGGTCATCTCACGACTCACCTCAATGTCTGTCTTGTAGTGAGGGGTCCAAAAATTTAATAGCTCTACTTCCAGATCAGAGGTCGATCTGTACTAAAAAATAAATCATTTTCTTTTCAAAGAGGAATAGACCTCCATGAGGAAGGAACACGGGGAAGAGCAAAGCTCATCAGGAACCAAAATCCTCTCTTTCCCTTGTCCACCTAAGACAACATCGGGAAAAGGAGGATGAGGCAGCCTTGCAGGAAGCTCCGGTCCGGCAGGCCAGGCCAAGCACACACGGGGGTTCTGCGGCTGCTGCCCCGCCGTGCCCCGCTCCATCACCACAGACAGTGCCCGCCCTGAACCCACAACCCCCTCCCGCCCCCCCCCCTTCCCCCCACCCATCCCTACTGCAGGGTCATTCACCCACCACCACCCGCCTTCAAACCCACCCAGCGATGGGATTTCATCCGCCTCCAGAGGAGTTCATTCCGTTCAAACAACAGACGAGATTTCTCCCAACTGCATCATACAAAGTATTGTCTTTAAATTCTTCCCTCCTTCCGCTTCTCCTTATACCTTTCCATTCTAATGGAAATTCAATTCTCATTTCTAATTGCAGCTGACTCGACCTTTGCACACCCCACAAGTGCCGCCTCGTTTCACCCTACCGCTCTGCAGCAAGTGAGAGGTTTCGAGAACAAGAGCTACCGAAGGACCAGACTTTTATTTTTTAACAGGGAAACGGCAAAATAGATCTACTCAAATCAATGTTCGCTTTCAAAAAACGTGTCCTTGCCACTCATTTTTCTTTCGTTTCACGTCTGCTCTATTTCCGCTTTGATGTAGGGGTACAGATCCCACCCAGATGGTTTCAGCGCAGGATGAGGGCTCTGGGTCATAACCTACAGTTTGGTCCCAGTAAAGTAAGTGGTGACCTCCTCAGTGTGCTTTGAAGTGCAGGAGAGACGACGAGGAAAAGAACCGAACTGCAGGGAAAACCACCAAATGTGGGCACAGAAGAACTTGAGCAACCCACACTGTTCTAAACTTAGAATCATGGAATGGTTTGGGTTGGAAGGGACCTTCAAGATCATCTAGTTCCAACCCCCTGCCACAGGCAGGGACACCTTCCACTACACCAGGCTGCTCAAAGCCTCATCCAGCCTGGCCTTGAACACTTCCAGGGATGGGGCAGCCACAACTTCTCTGGGCAACCTCTTCCAGTGCCTCACCCCCCTCACAGTGAAGAATTTCTTCCTTAGATCTCATCGAAATCTCCCTTTTTCAGTTTAGAGCCATTATCCCTTGTCCTGTCACTACATGCCCTTGTCAAAACTCCCTCTCCGGCTTTCTTGTAGGCCTCCCAATTTCAGAAACCTGTTCTTAATCCTCCTCTCTGGCTGGTTGTAGACTTCAGGACAAGAAATACTCCCCAATTCGGTTACAGGATGTAGCTGAAAATATCATTCTCCTGATGTAACAGCAGTGAGAGAAAAAGCATCCAGTGTGGCAGATACAACTTGCCCAGGAGGTCCAACACAGGACTGCATCACAAGAAATTAAGAACACATCAAAAAGGTCAACATCCTGTGACCCAGACTCCGAGCAGGTATCTCCAAGCTGCCTTTCCTGAAACATGGAGGGACAGGGCTCTCCTGCATTTTAAGCTCCATAAATCCAAGATGTCCCACTGCATCTGCTATCCTCCAGCACAGGGGGGAAAGAAGAACCAACACCATCAGCGAGGTTAAGCTTTGCGGTTAACACACACCAACAGTCTAAAGAAGCAGCAGCAGAAAAGGAGACAAAAAGAAGGGGGCACACCAAGGAATTAAAACTGCATTTAAAAAATTCTATCTCGACACAATTCTTTTCAACTCCAAGCACGGCTCTGCCACCAAGACACACGTCCCACAGAAAAGGCCATGTATCTCGTGCGCTCTGCAGACGTTTCTCTTTTTTAAATGAAGGACAGATACCAAACTGCCTTCCCAAGGAAGGATGGAAATGCAAACCCTGAGCTGGGGGACAGAAGCCACAGGCTGCTTGGTTCCCAGACAACACTTGGCCCCTCTGCTGAGCCTGCTAAAGAGAACGGGGACAACTCTGCAAAATAACCCAACACTGAAGCACACTCCACATTCTACAGCCGATTCGGCATCTTTATGACACATTGTATGGGAACACGAGGTGCAAACACCGCCTGAGACATTACTGATCACCCCCAAACGGTCCAGTCTCCTGGATTTGATATTAATACAGTTACCTCGTCATCCTCATCCTCATCTTCAACATCCAGGATACCCGAATCTTGCTCAGACATGGGGCTAGTGTTTTTTACCTCCAGATCTGAGCTTGCGCAGAGTTCTTTCTTGGACTTCTTTCCCCCACTTATCCTGGGATGCTGGGATACAATATTGTCCAGGTTTCTTTGCTGCTGTGCCTAGAATAAAAAAAAGAGCAGATTTCACCTTTTACGATAGCATCCTCGGATTTTTGTTTTTCTTTCAGCCAAAAGATGCAATCAGTCATGAAACACAACAAATGACACAAAAATAAAACACACACTTAATGGAGCTTAGAAACGTTCTGGTTTTTCTAACCCAGATATTCCAAAGAAACAGAAGATTCATTTCAAAACCATTCCAGGGATTATGCAACAATACAAACAATATTCTGACTCTTCACAAATCAAAATGCCAAAGCCATCATGCTGCCATATTGATCTATTTACAGCACAGATGCAGAAATATTAGCCCATAGGCCATGTGGTGACTGTCACAGGCTAAATTAAAGGACGTACTTAACCGTTGGATTTGTTCCTCTTTTCAACCCATGTCAGCACAAAACATTCCACATCTGGACCCCAGAGGTTCCTGAAAGCATTTTTGTGGGACCCCAGGAGAGCTTAATTGTACGTTGCTGATGTACAGAATGAGCCATAAAAGGTATCGAACCAAAATTCGCTCACTGGGAGAAGCACCACGATTCAGGGAGCGAAACACACAGACTCGGTGGAGCTCCCTGGAACCACTGTCGAGCCCCGTTCCTGGGGCTTTGGGGTCCGGTCAAAGCAGAGGTCAACGTGTGGGCTCCGCTGCAAAAACTCACTCGGTTTCCTCATTGTTAGCGAACACAATATTCAACAGGAAAATGGTTTAGCCTCCATTGTTCAAGAGAGTTGACCAAGACCTTCAATCTGAAGGGGAAGGGCAAGGAGGGGGAATGGCACAGAGACACTGTTCCCGCCGCAAGTGCCAAATCATGGCCAAAACAAGGGGAAAAAGGCCAAGCCAACAGTTGCAGGGGTTCTGCACATGTGGGCTTAGGCTCTGGTGTAACTAGAAACTAAACACACTGAAAATCTGAAATTTTTATGGATTTGTCCACACGGATTTATAGGGTCCCTCCCATATTTTCCTATAAATTTTTTATATATAAGAAGAAAGGTGTATGGAAATCATCCAGATGTCTTTCTGAAAGTGTTATTTTAGATGGTAGGCTTCTTTTTAAAAAAGAATGAGTTTTATATGTGCTTCAGTTATTAATATAAACTCTATTTCTAGCAATTACCTGTACGACCCGACTCAAACCTGCCTCAGTGTATTTTATTGCTCCCCTACAAGAGGAGACAAACAAGGTGGCGAAAGGGGATCAGCCCCTGCCCCACGCTAACGTGACATCCTGGCTTTAGAAGGAAGAAAGAATATTCAAAATCATTTTGTAGATACCATTGTCAATGAAACCAACTGTGTTAGGAAAACGATGGAGAATTAAAACAAGCGGAACTTATTAAAAAAAAACTAAAAAAACTAATTACTTTTGCTATCTTACTGCAGAAAGTAGAAAGCTCTATCTGGAGTGCAAATCTGCAAAATTATTTCCTTTTAAAAAGTATTAATAATACACAAATAATAATTCATGAGCAAGTTTTATTTTGACAGTCTCTCTCAGCTCAATTCCCGTTTGAATCGCTCCTTGGGAAGAAAGACCCCATCAGAGATCGAGTACTTGTGTAGTTTCTAGATCTGAAGAATATTAAAACCCAAGCACGGTACGGAGATCCCAACCCTTGCAAAATCCACCAGGCTCTACCATTGTGTAAGGCAAAGTGCCCGTCATATCGTTGCAAGTACAACCAGCTTTGTCTTAATTAACAAACGTGGCAATTGGTAATAAAATTAAATATATATCTAGCCGACACTGGCCGTGGTTGCACCAGTAATTGGAGCTAAACCCTGTGCTATGCCATAGCACAATCTTGACCTCTAGTGGTTGGAAAGCAGTAGTATCCTTGATGTTTACTACAAGTGCTCCTACAAGAGAAGTAACGGCCGAGTAAGGGGACTGCCAACTAAGCTTATTCAAAAGATCTCTTCAGGGATGAGTCTCAACAATAGGGATTTTTTTCCACAAAGCCACAGGAAAAGGTCTGCGTGAACACTGGTGAAGACAAATTTTGCTCACAACGTCAATACTTGAAGCAATTGGGGAAAAGTGGTATTTTTTGCATTAGAAATCTCAAACTTCAGAGGCACAACTCTATAGAAAGACATTGCGACATCATATAAAGAGAATTAGGACTTCAAAAAGGGGAGTGACCGTTTGGTCCTTCTGAAGCCCACACAACAAAGAGATTCGAGGCTCGATTCCACTCTCAGATACGCCCATTTATGACATAAGTTACTCAACTGAAGTGTAATGAAGTTATAATACTGAATCCACTGTGAATTACACCACAAGCAAGCCCAGCGCGCTCATTAAAATCTCTCGAATTTAGGTAATCTTTCTTCCTCTTAGAAAGGAAAGAAATCAAAGAATGGGAAAATGCAAAGTTTTGGATAAAACGTTGTGCTTGAAACGGATCATTAAACAGGGCGGAGCAAGATCACAGCAGAAAAAGTGGTCATGGGAGAGGAAAAATCTGGGCTGACCCACTGAAGGATGCTGCCGCTGGCTCTGAACTTCACTGCCGAAGTCCTAAGCATGTAATATTCAGCATTTTAGGCTGAACACAGAATTAGTCTCGACAGAGGACCTTGTGGACATGTTCCCAGAAGACACGTTATCTTGCTCCCCCGTCTCTTTTCAAACAAGACTTATCAACGTCATCCTTCAGCTTCAGGTACGCTCACAAGAGGGGCACAGCAGTACGTGACATCTATCGACCAGACGTCACTATTGGTAAGATCTAAATCGAATATTGATTAAGACCTGATAAATATTGGTATTAAGAAAACCCCAAAGTCAAGAAAATCCCTCCTTCTAGAAAAAGCTATCGCTCTAAGGCTCGACACCCAAATTCAAACACCACGTTTTGTATTTTGCATATTTCTAACACAAATAAATTACAGTTTATCAAGGGAAGAATTTGCACCTTAATTAAAGTCAGAGACCTACTGAGAGAAAGAAATAAAGGAAAAAAAATATATCCCACCTCCCAGAGATCCACAAAAATCACCCAGCGAGATGCTCCTAACAGCACAAAAGCTTTGCAGCCTACCAAGAGTAGTTTTTACCTTTGGGAATGTCAGGGGGGAAAGTTCTAAATCAGAAGAGATTTTCCAGGGATTTCTACCTTAAAGCCCAACAAAGGGCCCCAGAGTAACCCAGGCGACACCTATTCCCTTCCCGCACACCCGTGCGCAGCACAGCACGTCACCCCACCTCGCACAGCCGCCGCTCCGTCGCTGGACGGGCGCAGCCCATCAATAGCCGGCGTGACACAAGCAGAGCCCATAACTTAGGTGTTACGCTGGAACAACACGAGGTACACGCCAGAAAAAATAGTAATTGCTTTTCCATTAACGGGAGGGCATTTCCCCCCGCCCCCACTCTTGGCAGGAAACAATCTGGACTGAAGTGACCTATAAGTGAGAAATATCAAATTTTCTTTAACTTCGGCAGGCTTGGGTGAAGTCACTGAGGTTTGAGTTTCACCTTGAGAGAAAGGGAAAGCTGGGGAAGAGGCCCAGAGGAAGCAACTAAGGAGAAATTTGGGCTTAATCGCCAAGGAACGCCCCGTTCCTACCCCCATCTCGTTACCCGCACCTTGCCGGGCCGGGAGTGTGGTGGAACAACTCTGCGATATATTTGACGTCGCACATAAAGGATGAAAAACGACCTGCAGAGCAGGCACGTTTGGATTTTTCATGTTCTGTTTCACATAAAGGCATCTGTAGGGAGCCCAACGAAGAGGCACACTTTAGGAACCACATCAAAGCGCAGGCGACACTCCAGCGTGCCCTCTGCAAACGGAGGGACCTAGGGCTACGGGGGAGGCGAAAAGCCCTCGAGGGACAAAAATCAAACAAAAATTAAAAAATCCCCTTACCTTTTGGTGTGGTTTACATGAAAGCAAGTGCATTTTTGTATTATTCTGTAAAATTGCCTCTATTATACAAGACTATCAATCTCTTGACTCTCTGCTTAATGTGACAATAAAAGAAAAGGGTAAGGAACCAAATGTCTGTTCGTAGCTAACGTTACATTTAGCAATAACACAAAGTGTTTGCTTCACGTAGCTGAAACTCCCTCCAAGGGCAGCTACTTTATTCACCCACGTGATGAGCACAGCAGCCTGGCAGCCTCCTCACAGGGCTGGAACACCCTATACTGCTCTGACACGTCAGAAATCCTGGTCCCCCTGACAGCAACGCTATTTCCAGGCTGGTTGATACAAGAAGCAAAGGCAGCTTTCCACCTTCAAGTTCAGGTTTGGGTCAATGACCTACATTTGCTGTTGTAACTGGACCGGGATTGGCCATCGGGCAGTCAAGGAGACCTTCATCTCCACAGCTGAGAAGCTGGTAGGTTTTGTTGGCTGAACGCAACCAGAAGAATAGATTTCCTTTGCTGTCATTCCACAAGAAACAGAGAATCAAAGGAACCTGGGGCGGGGGGGGGTGGGTGGTGGTGGTAAAACACACTTCTACCTTTATCATGTCCTCTCCCCAGACATCAGCTTCTTTTATGTTACCTGTACGCCACTTCGCCAAGTGCTCAGCCTTGCAGGACGTGGCTTTGGGGGTTTTCCCTCAACAGTACAAGAGTCCAAAACACAGCTCCTCAATACTTTCCAGTTCATCTCATAAGCCTTGGAGCAATGACTCTACCTTCACCACCCATCGCAACTCAAACAAGTCAACCCAACCAACCAAGCGCATAGACCCAACATTCCGCATAAGAAATAAAATGCACTGGTTTAAAACACGGGTGACAAGTAGTAGGTGAATTTTTCAAAGTAACTTGACTGCTTATGATGAAGCAAACACGGTCCCAAACCTGCAACCCCAACCTGCACAGCCAAGATGGGGAATGACATGGAGTAGCAAAGCAGGTCATGGACTCCTCCAGGCTCCGCCTACAGAAGCCGTACCCACCGTAACGAAAAGTTGTTATACTACCTACACAGAGAACAAGCTCTTTTAAAACTCAAATAGCTTTTACAGGGTTTTTATAACCTCACCTTGCTTTCTGCATCGGTTTGCCAATGTTGGCGGTGAGCATGTCTTACCTCCCATCCCCTCCACCCACCAATGAACTGACAGTATTTACTTTTTAGAAGAATCTAATTAGCTCTTTCCTGATGAGACAGTAGATAAGGCACAGAAAAAAAAAAAAAAAAGAGAGGTTTTATTATTTAAAAGGGCTTGATGTATCGCTGTGGTTAACTTCGGTGGTTTTGATTAGTTACTGCACATTTGCTGCTGCTGCGATTGTTTTATAGACCCCTCTAATGGGCTGAGGCACAGAACTTTAAAATACCGTTTCCCAATATCCCTAGGAATGGGATACATATTCCTTAAACAATATTACAGACAAAAAAAAAAAAAAGCAGACTGGCTACAGGGAAGAAAAAAAGGAAAGTTAATAAAAAATGACAGTAGGTCTGGCTTCCCGCCAAAGACCCATTCGAAAGTTATAAAATCCCCCTCCGATCAGATAAAAGCGCGGATTATTATTGCAAGGTGTAAACTCAGCACACTGACACGGCTTCTGGTTTGAGTTTTCACAAAAAGCCCGTCGCTTGTCAAGATGATAAGAGTTTTTGCTTATCTACTTTCTCGGTGTTAACTGGTTATCAGGGAAAACAATTTGTCGGAGGTTTGTCTGACAAAGTTCACCATCAGCACAGGAAACAAGACTGTGATTCCCCGCCTCCCCCCCCCAGGACTTAGTCATTAAAAAAAAATAAGTTTAGAAATGCAGCACTCGACAAGTTTGCCCTCCCCAACACCCTGCACAGACTTTGCTTCAACCTCCCACTTCTCCATCCTTAACAATGACTATTCCACCTCAGCTCCCCCACTGCTAAAATCCTGTTCACAGTAGTGATATTCCCAAATATCACTTTTGCTCAAATATGAGGTTTTGGCATCGAGTTTGCAACGGGCAACACGCAATTCTTTGCGTCTGCTGTCACCCACTGATTTATCCTCGTTCCCGCACTCCTGCTCCTTTTCCTTCCCCTCAAGACAAGGTCAGCGTTATTTATGTCCTCCGGGTTCATGGTAAAGAGTGACTTGGTTAATTCAGCATTTTATCTAAAACCTACTAAACCTCGACTGCTCTTTGGGGAAGCTCCTGCAGTACAGTACTTGGAGAAAGGAATGATCAAGACTCTGCTTTCCGAGAAGCTGCAAAAAGAAGTTTATCACATTAGCATTGATAAGAACCCTTAGGCAACCCAGTCCTCCAGGTCAGCTGTACAATAAAAGACCAAGAGCCATCTTTTTTTACAAGTCCTTTACTGAGCAAAGTGTTGATTTACGCTTCTGTGCGACCCGGCCTCCAGAACGAGATATCCGCAGGCGGGCAGCAAAAGTAGCTCAGTTACGCGATTACAAAGTTTATTTATCACATTTACACGGCGCGGAGAAGTCGGAAATTCGATAAGCGGCCCAAAAGCAGGAGGAGGACAGCTGCTGTACAAGGTATTTCAAACACATTAAGGACCGTGGCCCTGAGAGCTCCGCAGCTCGGGTCTCTGTTTAATCAGTCCCGAGCGCTTCAGGAGCCGGGCTGCGATAAATCGTGTACCGCTCACTGTTAAGCCACTGGATGCACGTTGTTTGATTGACTTTTACCAACAATTCAAAATTCCTTTTGAAACGCTGCGTGCCTTCCTACGAAATCCCCCGCTAGGTGCGATATCGGAACCTGCGCTCTGATGTTGGGGTGGGTTTTTTTTAACGCTGCCTTCTCAGCATGGAAGAGGCAACTCTCTCCCTGTCGAGACTTAATTATGACTCAAAGCACAAGTGGAAACTCCCACACTCGGGTTTAACCTCTCGTTAGCCTAATTGCAACCAAACCCCGCCGTGTAAGAGAGGGAGCAGCAAGGTAATCGCAACCAAAACCAGTCACAGGTGAAAGGGTCCAAGTCTCACCCTCCCTGTCCCAGGATGACTCATGTGCACACAACCATGCAGGACCAAGCCTCAGCTTGGGCACCAGGGATTCACAATTATTTTCTACGTGAGGGTTTGTTTCAACATGCTCTCTGACAATCGGGGCATGACAGAGGCAATAGGGTTGGGTTTTCTTCTCGTTGAAACTACCAAAAACGAAAAATCCAGGCAAAAGTCTTTCCAGAGACCGACATCAAAAGAAAAGGGGATGTAGTGGAGAAGGGAAGGAGGGAAGAAGTAAAGGGGCAGTCTCAGGCTCTGACTTAAGGACACACCATGTCCCACGCTTGCTTGGGCTCGGTGCTTCCATTAAAGTTAACCACAGCGAAGCACTGGAGCTTGCAGCAAGCAGCCAAGGCAACGTCCTCCTCCATCTGAGAGCACTCCGCTCAAAGAGGTCTCCAAGCCCCCAGCACCACCACCCCCAACGTGGGAATTTTCCCAGCTCAATAACCGAAGCCTGCAGGCAGCTCCAGCAGGTGACGGCATGCCAACCGTCACCTCTCTGTAAATCGACTTGGGCAACTCTCTAGTTGTTGTCCTACACCTCCAACCTTGCCCAAGGAAGTTGCAACTATCACACCTATGGCAATTTAGAGTTAAAGAAAAAATAAATTGTGGATTAGATCTCACGAAAGGTTGAAGGTGTGTTGGACTGTGAAGCTTTTCAGGATTTGATCTGTGAGTAATTCTGGAAAAACAATTAGAGTGTGCTTACTGCTGCTGCTTCAGCTTGGAGATATCACTGCCCAAGGTCTGACAGGCTACAGGGCCCTCACGCATTCTCATAAACCACAGTAAGGCAAATTAAAAGGTTCGCACAAGCCATTTCCAACATTTCTCAATGATTTTACTCTCATTTTTCCTTCCCACTGTGCCCAGGGGGTACAGGCCATTTAAAGCTCCCGGCACCCTAAGGAACACACTGCCTAATATCCCCGTTTTACATGTCAAGAATTGCACCAGAGGAAGGGTTGAGGTATTGCTCAGCCAGGAGAGCAAACAAGGATCATAGCTCAAGGGCGCTTGAGTCTCTGCTCCACACTTACTTCCCTTTGACCACATTGACCCTCAACAAGTTAAACGGTGAAAAGAGCGTTAACCCTCGCAGCCTGGTCTCAGATTAAACCCTTATATTCCGTTCTCTGTGGGAGTTCCCAAACTGCTGTTTCACACACCCTCTCTCTGGGCCTTGTCAAGCATTCTGGAGATAAGTTTCCTTTCCAGATTCTGCTTTTGTTTCCATTTATCGGTCTGGTTTGGGTTTTTGCAAGATTCTGAGGAAACAGCAACGTTCAAAGCACCTATCTTAGATGGTCCCGATTATCCCGGCACATACAGAGACTCATCTAAATACAAGGATAAAGCCCTGAGTGGAGAGTCCTGGACAAAACAATTATTTGGCTTTTCCGCATGGCAGCTTGTAAGTCTCTGAAATCAGATCTGGGAAGGTCTGCAGAGCCAATACGCCTAGGATTTAACTCACAGTACAGATAGGCAGTAAGAAACTATCCTTGACCATACCCACGATAATGTGAGATTACAGGTTCCACAGCCGGTCCTCAACTGCATCAAAGCAGTGGGCAGCCTTCCACCAATTCAAGCAAAGGCACAGATCTTCTCTTCCAACTTTCTTCAGTGAGACGGAATCTGTAATAATACACTCTTGGCAACGGCTCAAAGTAATGTCATCCAAGACATCAGCACCAATGACTCATCTGTTCTGAAAGGTACCCAAAGGCACTTTCACAGAGTCACAGGGCACCGAACTCTGTGACCTGACAATGGAGCAGATCACACCAAGATAAGATCTGGGTTAGCCGGGCCAGGAGTGTCAAGGACAGCAAAGGACCACAATGGACATTCTAAGGGGACACGTTCCATCAATGGAGACCTAACAAACCGTTTGATGACTGCATGCTAGAGACCAGCTCCATAACACTGATGATGCCTGGGAAGAATCTGCTAGATTAGAAAATGTCTTGAGAGCCTTACTGTTCTGTTCTCTATGACAGAGAAATGTCTTTCCAGCAGTAGGCTGAAGGACTGCTGTTCACTTCAGAGCACTAGGAGTTGCAAGGACAACTTCTGAGCTATGTACCAAAGAGTTAAGCAGCAAGACACGACAAGGACCGCAGCAGTTAAAAACTGAATCCTGAAATCTAAAGAAACCCCTACTATCTAGCTCGTATCTCTTGGGGAACACAGACAGCAGCAGTACCTCCACCTTCAGAAGATTTTTTTTTTTTAATATATTTAAAAAAAATAAATTAAAAAAAAAAAAGATAAATCCTTCTTGGAACAAAGAATATTTCATTCTGTTTAGGAATAACCCCTATGGTTTTTTTGATGAGAAACCCACAAAGCAGATGCCAAAAGGGCTGAGCCACAAAGACTAGCTTTTCTTGTTGAGAACTAGACGGCTTTTTCAAGAATAATCATCTTCTCCATGATCCAGGAGCTTTAGGGTACTAGTAGAAGAAAGCAGAATATTATTTTGCTATTTCTGGTTTTAATTAATCAGCAAATTAAATAGCCACTGTTTCTCCAAGCATGTTGACTATAAGGGGTATTTAATCCCCATACGAAAAGTTTCACTGAAAATTACTTTACACAAGAACTTAAATTTCATTTGGCTTCCTTCATTTCACACAGATTCCTCTGACACTGTGGAATATTCTGTTGATAAACAGGTTTTTTTCTAAGCAGTTGTTCACCAAGGATAAGACTGCTGGGCACGAAGCTTGGGGATTTAGAGAAGAGATTACAGGAGAGAAGAATGGAATTACACATTCATTGCACAGTATTACTCTCTAAAACCCATTCTCCAAACTCAAACTATTTTGTATAGTCTTCTTTTTTTTAAAAAACAAAAATGAATTTAGTCAACATCTTACATAATTCCTCTCTGCCACAGTATGTTCCCAGGATTTTTCTCCCCACATCGATATGCAATATTTCGCTTGTATCACAATTTTTACAATCAAACTAGAAAGACTATAAATACACATAGATAAAACTTATCTCATCTTACTTCTGTAAGTTGACATAACATTCATCCTTTAAAGCACCAGAAGTTATTGCAGAACTAAAACTATGCATTTTAAAAAAATCCACATGGAGAGTCTCTAAACTTTCAGAATTCACAACCAGAAAAATGAGGCAAGTCCCTAAATCTGTTATTTACTGGACATCATCTGCCCTCTAAAGGCTAATGAGGAAACTGCAGAGAAGCTTTCAGTCAGAAATAAAGATCTTAAAGTGTTACACATCCATGTATTTTCTTTTTTTTTTTAATCTCCCTGCCCTCTCCCCCACAACCTACCTACTGTTCAACTGCTCAAGAGGATCCCAGGGTCAACTTGACCAACGCCTACTTGAGCTCGACCCACACAACGACAGTCCTGGCCTCATTAAACTTAAAGAAAACTCTGCTGTTGCCCTAACGGAGCCAGGATCTCACCCCTCTTCAGCGCTGAGAGAGATGAGTATTGGGCATAAATAAGATTTAATCAGACACCAGGCTGAATCTCATCTATTCTATGGTTCAATATAATTTTGCAAGTCACTGGCCAGAATAACTGCACTGATGTTGCATCATGACCCTGCCAGTTTTTTCACAATATACATAATGTTTGGCCCAACCATTCAAAAAAATCCTGCAAACGAGTCTTTGACCTCAACGCCGCTGATGTTTCCATCTTAAACAAGACGTCAGCCGCAGCTGGCCGACGGGAGGCTGTCAGAGCTGGCTTGCTGCTCCTCGTTTCCTAAGAGACAACATACGCAGCCATTCCAATCCCCAGAGCCATCTGACGGGCCTCAGTAACATCCCTTGTGGCACAATGGTTTTTTGGTTATTTAAAGCTTGTCCCTCTCCAAACGTGCTCGTTCCCCACGTCCCAACGAAACAGCAAGAGACGGAAAAGGTCAGCACTGCCACTCGCCAGATCCGAACATGCAGCTTTTGTTCCCATGACGTATGATTTCATAAACTCTGCTTACAAATGCAGAAAGCATGATCTCATATAAAACATTTACGCAAATTAAATGCATATTTCGTAAAATAAATGTTTTCATATCGCACGCTGTGCCTTTACATTGCAATTACTCACTGCCAGTACAACACGGAGCAAACGAGGAGCCGCGGTAGGATCGCAGCTGCCCACAAGCGATCGCTTGAATCTTGACACAGAAATTTGCCGTAACAAAACACATTGTTAGCTTGGAAACTCGTAATCTCACTCAGTGTGCAATCATTATAACACAGCCATATCGCTTTTGTAAGGCCAGGAATGGGGTTTTGGATCTGGCTATCTTCAAAGCTGCGTGCTTAGTTCTCCTTCTGAATTCCCTACGCAAGGATCCTAAGTGGGAGCCAGAGTTAGTTTTCACATCCTAAACTGACATTAAGGGCATTCACAAGCGCTACGTACTGTCCACACAGGTTCCCTTCATTCAGGCACCTTAATAAGGACTAGAATAACCCACTATTCTGGATTGAAATTTTTGGCCAAAGAAGACACGATGTATGACATTAGCCCATCTTGCCTGTAGACACAGGGCTGGAAAAGGATTTTCTGTTGAATTTCAGCTGAATTCACAGAAGTCATCATTGAGGCTTATAAATCAGCTGCACTCTTTGGTGATAAACTTCCTTCAGAGCAACATGTGGTATACAAGAGAAGAGCCCAATCGGGAGGCATTTTTTCAAAGTTCTCATTCTGCTTCTCCCTCCTCAAATATATTTTTCAAGAATATTCAAGAACAAAAAGAAAACGCCCAGTTTCCAGGCTTCATTTTTTACCCTCATAAAGCACTTTACGATTGTTTAGACTTAAAGACTGAAATTTCAAACCATTTCACCAATGCCACACTTCCAACAGCATGGAAGTAATCGCCAAAAAATGACAATGAGAAAAAAGAAGAGAGGGAGGGAAGCACATATTTAAATTATCTGGAATAGGAAACTACCATGTCTACACAAACAAGCTTTAATCCCTCAAGTACCAAATAACTCCCATAAGCTTCCACGAAGTTCTTCTGCACTTTAATCGCTCTTTGACCATTACAGTCAACTAATCCATTTAATTTAATCACACTTCGCTAACAATCTGTTTTCAAAGAAAATTGAGGCAAAGGATATCTAATGTAACACACACTGCCAGTAATAACTCAGCATTCAGGTAGAGGTTACATCCAAAGACACCAATGGGTCTCCCAGCAGGAACACGCTGTCACTATTTTATGGACATGGCAAAGAAATCCTTGTGCAAAGAAGAAAAAAAATCACAAAATCACAGAATTATTTGGGTTGGAAGGGACCTTCAAGATCATCCAGTTCCAACTCCCCTGCCATGGGCAGGGACAACTTCCACTACACCAGGTTGCTCAAAGCCCCATCCAACCTGGCCTTGAACACTTCCAGGGATGGGGCAGCCACAACTTCTCCGAGCAACCTGGTCCAGTGCTTCATCACTCTCAGAGAGAAGAATTTCTTCCTTAGATCCAATCAAAATCTCCCCTCTTGCAGTTTTTAAAGCCATTGTCCTTTGTCCCATCACTACACACCCTTGTCCAAAGCCCCTCTCCAACATTCTTGTAGCCCCTTTAGGTACTGGAAGGCTGCTAGAAGGTCCCCCTGGAGCCTTCTCTTCTCCAGGCTGAACAGCCCCAACTCTCTCAGCCTGTCTCCTTAGCAGAGGTGCTCCAGCCCTCGGATCATCTTCGTGGCCTCCTCTGGACCTGCTCCAGCAGCTCCATGTCCTTCTGATGTTGGGGTCCCCAGAGCTGAACGCAGCACTGCAGGTTCTCATGAGAGCAGAGGGGCAGAATCACCTCCCCTTCTTTTTTATATAAAACGAAACAAAAAAATCAAAGTGACAAAACGCCCATTGACAGGCACAGGATTTGCAGGATGCAAATGCTGAAGAGTTTTTCCAGGATGTCAAGGATTAGCAGAGCAAGAGCCAGCACTACTACCTACCAGCTCACCAGCCCTTCTGGCCACCAGGCACGGCATCCTGCCCACACTGCCAGGCCCTGCTTGCCTACCTTGAAAACTCACAGACTTCAAAATTACAATCACAGTTTTAAAAGACCAAAATAAACAGCACCTTGTATGAAAAAAGGGCAATTAGAAAGTTAGCATTCCTCCAACTTCTCGTTAGTAAAAGTTTTATAACCCTCCAACATGTGGCACTCCGGCATAAAACCCAGCAGAAGGAAAAATGCCCTTGTCTACCTTCCATAAATATAGCAACGTTTCAGCGTTGGCAAAGATGGCCTGGTTCCTATTACTAGCTTTTTTCCATTTTAAATTTACTAGTTAATTTTATAGAAACAAATAAAGGGACCTGCATATTATAAATCTATTAAGGATAAAAAACATAACTCTGAAACAAAACACAAGAAAAATCTCACACCTTCCCTCCAGCCCTTTCCAATTTTAATTTATATACCTTTTAAAAGGAAAAAGTGCCTCTCAATTGAGCTGGGAGGTCTTCCCTTAGTCCCCAGTAACTGGCACACGTGTGGCATGGCTGTTCATACCTCAGCAACATGCAGCTTAATTGACCCATTGCTCTTTTGCAGGTAACTAACTCCACCTGCTATCGATAAAAAGGGCAGGGGAGGATTTTTTTTTTTTTTTTGAGTATATTTTCATCTAGTCCCAGTACGAGGTTGGTAAGGGAAGCTGAAGAACAAAATTCAATAGGGTTTCAACTGTTATGCCTCCATCTGGAGTTAATGGGGTTGCACCTGCTTTTCATAAGGTGTGAAGGTGACCCCCCAAAGTGCTCAAGCTAACAGTAGGGAGGTATCTCCATGAGGGATAAGGTTAGGAAACAAAACATCACTTTGTATCACAAGGAACACATTAGATTAAGAAAAAAGTCATTAGAAGTCAACACAACCAACCATTATTGGTTTCCTCCAGTATCAATGAAATTTTCTGCTAGCAAATACCCAACCGAGTTTGCCCACCAGCAGCTGCAAGAGGGCACTGTCCAGACAACACGCAACAGAGCAGGCGGTGAAGCAGGTTCAGCTGCTCTTCAGCTCATGGCTGACTTGGCCATTGCTCTCCTTTGGGGACTTCACGGCCTCTGACGTTCCTGGGAAGCATTCCTCACCACAGGACCAATCTGGTCTGCACATGGGACTGAGTAACTCCATGGGACAGATTGGGCTGGTAGAGGATGACAACGTGGCCATCGGGATATTTATAGGAACATCTTCAACGACAACAGCTTGCACAGGGCATAAGCGTGTCATCAATTCCAGCACTGGGGCATGGACCAAATGGGGGAAAAAAAAAAGTGGGGGGAGGAAGCACTGCCAGCACATGTTTCTCTTTCAAAACACTCCCTGGATCACGAGGTTTCAGTGTGGCACTATTGTCTAAGCCTACAACTGATTTCCAGCTCCACAGACTTGCCTTTTCTTGTGACTTTTCTTTGCTGATTCAGCACTTACATGTATTTTTGAAAGACAACATAGGTATATGCACTCATGTGCTAATATCTGAGCTACAACCACATCTTCCAAAAGCAGTAACCAACCACTAAGGTCCTGGTTAGAGCTCTGGGCAAAGGAAAGCAAAGAACTTGACCTCAACTGAATTTCTACGTCATGTCTAGTCTTCTAAATTTCATTTCTTATTAGAAAAAAAGAGGAGACTATTTTTCTTAGCTCCTGCATATTGTTACAGAGATATTTGTTCCCTTAAAACAGGGCAGCCTGTCACATTCATCCCAGGACTACAAAACTGGATTATTTTTTTAAATGCAATCAGGGGACAGCTGAGCAAGAAAAATGATGAGAGACAGAACTCCAGGCAACTACCCAAAAAAAAAACCCAGAAAGAAACCTTTTTGCCTTGTTATGTCTTCCTCACCCATGTGCAGCAGTGCTGGACATGAGCGTGTTGCCCAGAGCTCCCAGGAGTGGATGCAAAGAAGAATCACACCTAAAAAGGACCTTTATTTCTCCTCTACCACCAAGACCAGTAGAGCCCACGTCAAAACAGCCCCAATGGTTTGCTGCTGCAAACAATCAGAAAATCTTCAAGGACCTGGAACCTCCTCATCCTCTAAATAAATTCCAAAGTGCCCTTTTTTTTTTCCCTTTCCAAGTAAATTGGAAAAGAGAGATCCTCCCAACTCCCAAACTGTTAATAATGTGGTACTTAAAACGCTTTGGAGATACTTCAATAAAGAAATATTAAATAGAATTTCATCCTAAAGCCTTGCAGATCATTCAGGGGCCAGATCCACGACTGAGATCAAGTCTCATTCTCTGGCCAAATAACTTCTCATCTAAGGTGACGGACATCTGGGTGCTTCAGAAGTACGTTGGAAATCTCAACAGCTTTGCCAATCTTGCACTACAGAGTTAATTCATCCCTCCTTCCCTACGAATTTAAACTACTTTGAGGGATAAATTGTAGATTCTCTGCAGTCACAGAAGAACATTAAAAGTAGAGGAAAAAGTGGCAGTCCTTTGGTGCACCACTACCAATCACCAAGCTTAAGAGCTAACACGGTGTGATTTTCAGCTCCTGAAGTAGCCTCACAAGTCTGACACGGATGAAAAAAGCCCATCCGAGCACAGTTGCAATGCGAGATGCTGGAAAAGAGAAAAAATATGCTCCTAATTTCTCACTTAGTACAAGCACACTCCAAAGATTTGCGTTGAGTTTGTAGAACTACTGCAATTAGTTAGAAATGATTAAGTGAAAGACTCAGACTCTGTCCAAGTCACAGAGGATACAGACACTGACTTCAGGCACTGCTCTGCTAACCGAAGTACTCCTCAACCCAAAGTTAACTTACCATGCAGCTAGTAAAACGTCTGATTCTTTTCCTTTTTCCAGCAATGTTTTAAAAAACACATTATAAAAGTCAGCATCACGCTACAGAAACACGCCCAGAAAGACTGGGGTGATTTCTTTGCCGATTCTTTTTTCCTTAAGTTGAAACACACACCCTGAGTAGCCTTTTGCATACGCTTATTTAAGAAGAAAGCACGTTATATACGAAATATGAACTTTCCGAGTTCACCTTGGAAACCAGGCTCGAGTTCTCATCTTGCCTCCAAGAAAGAAAGAGCAAGGAATGGTAACGAGATGGTCCATTTAAAAGTTGGTTGAGTGGAGAAAGATGAAGGAAAGAGTAACGTATCATTCTGTAGACTTCAAGCACTTCATGATGTTTCAGGGCTCAAAACCCTAATGTCTTATTTACAGGAACCATACTGGAAACAAGCACGTTAGATCTACCAGAGGTCAGAGACCAGTTCTGACCCTGTAACATCCTTGGGGCTTCTAAGGGTGACTTCAAGGTCTCTGGACCCTCCTTTCTCATCTTCTACACCACCTCCTAGCAGATCTCCTAGCAAAACATGCTCCCTTGGGTGCTGGGGAACCGTGGCAAATTATACTTTTCAAAAGGCTTCGCATCCCTGGAGATGCTTCTTATCCCATCTCAAATCCACACCAGGAACCTGCACAACAGCTACCTCAATTCTAAGATGCTTTCATCGGAACGGAAAGTTACTCAAGTTAAGGACCTGAAAGACTGCTACTGAGAACCTTGGATTACTTTCAGACATTTTTCTTGACATTGGCTTGATGATTTACTGAACCATAAGGCTGCACTACTAAAATAAAAGCACAGCGTTGCATTACAGAAAAAAAAAAAAAAAGAGTTGGCACGAAAGGAGGTAGCTATGAATTTACTACAGCATTCACTCCAGCAACGGAAAGGGAAGCAGGGATTTACTTTCCCATCAGGGCAAAGGACTGATGCAAACCAGTAAATCGTTAGTGCCGAAGAGTGACAGACTTGTCTCCTGGACAAATAGATTAGCATTTTTTTATTACAACTAAAAAGCTCCTGAACCCTCAGATGAGGAATTCTTAGTCTTTCACAATTTAGGATGAAACTTCATAATGAAATAAGGAAAAACGAGAAAAAAAAAATCCAACATCAGCCTTGACTTCTAAGAAGCCAAGACTTTTCTAGGCCATTACCCGCGTCGAGAAGAATGCAAAATGTGAACATTTCTTCAGCTGGTGGAGACGAGAGGGAGGAAGAGAAGAAACAAGTCTGCTGGCTCCTCTAACTGGATGACACTTTTTTTCTATGGCTAAAAATGTGCTAGCTGATACTCAACAGCAGAGGATTTTCCCCCACTCCCTGGTATTATCTTTAGGCATGAGACAATAAAATCCTCTCATCTTTCCATTTTTACCATTTTCATGAATACCTTTTGCTTGGTTGCAGGAACCCACCCACCAGTCTATTCCCTAGAGAGAGATCTATGACAGAAAAAGAAAAGCTTTCTCAAAACCTTAACAAAGAAACCTTTACCTAAAACATCTCAAAGAAAGCTTTTCTTCCCAATGGTTATTTTTAACATCTAAGGCAGTCACCCAAACTTTCTTCAGAAAAGGATTTCACATATTGGTTTTCACAGAGAGCTACCCTTTGTAAGGAGAGGTTTGCAGCTCCCCCTTGTTGTAGGAGGATCCTCGTGGCTGGGCCATGCCTTATTTTGTTGAGGCAAGAGGAGAAACACGCTGTGTGTAGGATGACTGGCCAACATCCTACATACGGACACCACCTCCTACAGCTCAGTAACCTAAAAAATAATACAAGCCAATTCATTTTCAACTGGAAAAGGCAAATAATTAAAAAGACGAAGATGCCAAGGAAGACCACAATGACGATTCCAAAGAAGACGACGACGATTCCAAAGAAGATTCCAGAGAAGAAGAAGATACCAAAGAAGAAGAAAGTCAAAGTTTTGATTGGACCAGATAAAGCTTTTAAAACTCTAGCACAATTTCTGTTTTGCACACACAAGTTCAAACACTAATGGCCAGATGCATCAATAAAATCAACAAAGGTAACTCAACACACACAAAAAAAAACAACCATGCGACACAGCACCAGCCCACCTAGCAGGTGACCCAATCACTCACCCACACTGCTGCATACCCCTGCCCTATGCTGTTAGAGGACTGAAAACACAACTGGAAGATTAAATAATTGGGATGTGCATGTCACCCAGTCCCAACTTCACGTCCTTCAGTAGTGTCAGCCTTGGCTGTGAGATGATCAGTTACGCAAAAACGCTACTCCTGGTTCTCAGGGAGGGGAAAAACCACCATCAAATACAACAGGGGATTAAACTTTTGCAATGAACTGGACAGATAGAAGGGACTGTGGAAGGACATTGTCGCCTCACCGATCCCAAGGGATATGGAAGGCTGATGCTAAGCCTTCTTCCAAAGCAGCCATGAGGACTTGCCAGACACCAGGTAGGATTTCCGGCCCTCGGTTGCAGCTCCTGCGCTGCCGGGCCTGGAGTCAGCAATCACCTCCTGCCAACCGCGAGCTGCAGTAATTGTTTTAAATGGTTTTTTAAACAACCTTGAGAGATGCTGCAACGCAACGTGCGAAAAGGAAGTTGGCTGCTCTCCTAATTGGGGGAGAAAATTTCTATTTCAGCGTGCTAAATGTGAAACAGAAGGAAAATGAGAGCCCTTGAGCTTATAAGGTGCTACTGTGGGAAGTTATCAATAAGCCCTCCTCGAGGGTAACGGCAACAGCCCAATTTAAAGCATGTTTAGCTGACCAGGGCTATCGCCTGGTCTAAGGCAGAGAACTGCGCTGCTTTGAAAGAGAGAGATGGAGAACAAATGGGAATTTTAAGTGGTGCTAAGTGAACCCCACATCACACATCAACAGGCTGGGTCTAGGAAGACAGACCACCAGCATAAGTGCTGCTTCCTTCAAGGAAAGAAAAGACAAGGGTCTTCATCAGGAGGGACAGACAAGCCAAGCTGAGGAAGTGCTGCAAAGTCTGTGAATGCAACACGGAAATTTAGTACTGAAAGCTGAAAAAAATTGGGAAAGACCTAGGCAGAGCTGAGTAAAGAAGTGGCTCAACAGGTGGGTGAATGCCAGAAGAAAGAAGGCGATGGGGACTCACCAATATCCCCTACGCAACAGCAGTCTCCTTCAAAAGGAATGGCCAGACACCATCCATTTATCCCAGGACTTCAGGAGTCCCAGCACAAAGATGGTCAACTTAATGTCCAAGCAGATACTGGAATATCATGCTCTGGAGAAGATGGCTTTGTGAATATTTGGAAAAACTACTTATTTATGAGGATACAATGGTCAACATGGCCTGATCCTCTTTACAGGGAAATTTCAGTACTGATTTGTGCCTTAACTGCAGACAAACAGGGATACAAGTTTGATGGGATATTAGGACTCTACAGGGCTGCATCCTCTGATGAAGACAAGCTGTGAGAGACTTTGGTAAACAAATTCTATGTATTAAGAACAGATCTTGAAGCAGGAGAAGGAACACAGTGGGGGCATTATATCTGGTCCATGACTAAAACCATTCCCATGCCCCAAGTCAACCCTTCACGGGATGATCGACGAAGCAATTCCCCACAATTTGCTTCTGCCATAAAGCAAGCCTATTTTTCCCACAATCCTGAAGCCACCATATCTGGGACCAATATGCTTTCTCGGTAGCAATATAAAAATCTTTTCGTCCCTCCCTCCCTCCAGAAAAGGTGGCAACTGCCATTCAAAATGGCCAATCCTACCAAACAAAGGATCCTAGTACCCACGTCTTAAGATCAAGTTCCCAGTTCTACCACAAAGCCACAGAAAACAAGTGACTACAGATGCTACACCCCAGATATAGACAAGCTGTAGCTCACGTACCAGCTTTGTAGGCCTTCTGGAAAGAGTTACCAAAGATAAAACAATCTTTCCATCTCCTGATTTAAAAGGGAATTCTGGGCTGTGTCTGTCTTGAAAGCCAATATAAATTTGCATTTATCCCTGGAGGCTCTTAGTACCAAAGGGTTTCCATTGGGCTTTAACAATGCTATTGCCCTTTTTCATTAAAAAATGACAAATGACAAATTCTAGTTCTCTTGATGGATGCTTATCCTCTACAGAAGTCAACAGCACAAATGTGAAATGGATACTGAGTATCACAAGATCTTAACAAAATTGTTTAGTCTCCTCAGCAAAACATGATTAAGAATTCAGCAACAAGTAATGAAGGTGTGTTGAAAGAGAGAGCAATCTCAGCATAAAAACCATCTCAGGTTCCTCCCAAGCCTTTTTAGAAAAATGGATCTCTGCGCTTCTGTAGGGCTTTCGGCAGAGATTTGATTCCCAGTTTTGTCAAGATTGCCCACTGTAAAGGCTTCGGAGGAAAAACAATAAAAGGAAAGGAAAAGAAGTTAAGGCAGTTCAGAGTCCGAGAAGTCACCGAGCTATTACTCATGCAAACTTCAGAAAACCATTCATCTTCTAAACAGACCCACCAAGAAAGGCATTTCAGTGGCTCTGACACAACAGCCATCCTTGTGGGAGGTCTAGCAAAAATTCTCAGTGCCTGGGACGTACAAAGCCAGGAGGAAGATAACGCTGCTTAGCAAGATCACGCAAGAAAATCATCTTTTTAACAGGGAGGACGAGGGCAAAATTCCTTCCACCCATTTATAAAGCCAGAGGCAGCTTAGCCCAGCTAAAGCAATGGGTACTGGTGGCACTTCAATACTGAAGATCCTCCACCTAGCTCAGGAGGGAGGAAGATTCCAGGAAGACCACAGAAATTCCTGCAGACCTACTGGCCATCAGCAAGACAGGGTGTTAAGAGGTATAGGAAGTAACGCATAACGTATTTTGAACTGATCCAAGAGATTTCCTATTGCAAAGAGTGTTTGGTCCTCAGCAGAAAACCAAAGTTGATTACGCTGGACCCTCACCAATTCACAGGGCAATAAGTATTTGTCGATAATTACAGACACTTACCAAGTAGATTAAAGCCATCACTCTTAAGCAAAGAGACATAAACGCAAGTTGAAACATGTTGAATCCAGCTTTGCCGTTCATGCCCCTCAAGAAACATGAAAACGTGTTAACATCAAGTAGAAGTTCCACATTCTCATCTGAACTTGATAAGGTTGGAACCTCATCTGCGGTTTGGAACTAGATGATCTTTGAGGTCCCTTCCAACCCAAACCATTCTATGATTCTATGATCTGCAAGTATCACATCTACTGAGTGCTACAGCCAAATGTCCAAGTGGGCCCTGAAAAACAGATATTACAAATCACTTTCAAACGAATCCCACAACAGAAACGACCCTGGAACAGATGAAAAGCAAAGTCACTATGTGGATTTACCCGATCAGCACTCGTGGCTTGCATCGTTCACTAGAAGTGTAAAAGGCTTTGAGCAACACGGAAACGACTTCAGCAAATTCACCTTCCCTCTTCCCTTGCCTTCGGAGGTGAGAAGCAAGAGAGTGATTTTCTATGGCGAAGATGTCAGTGAAACTCCAACGCTGGGCACCAGCTCCACGAATTCCTTGGGCTTGGGCACGCTCCACTTTGCCGAGTCAAAACCCAGAAGCACAGCGAGTGCTTGCTTGGCTGCACAGGATGATTTGAACCACGTGAAACAGGCACGTGGCAGGTTTGTGCCCAGAAGCACGGCTGCTATCAGCCAGCAGCTTTGCAAAGGGTTTTGGTGTTCACAGATATGAAAAATTAACAAATCAAAAAGCACAGCTGCTATCTTTGACGGACCCCCAACAAGCATGTCCTCCTATTCAACCTCTACATCCCTCACACCTGACAAAAGCTGGACATGTAACCACTCAACCTATCCAACTCAGCAGCTACATCAGCTGAAACAGGTCTCCTGGCTCAGACCCTGAGCCAAGGAGACGCAGCAGTGACGGGTGGAGAAGGTTAAAGGACAACAAAGATGGGTAAACTCCAAATTTCTTCCCCTCATCCCATTTTTCTTTGCAGCAGGGAGAGGTTCCCCATCACCATGGCTTTCTCCCAGCACCTGGTTCTTTCTAGAAAGGAGTATTTTCACGGGACACTTGGCATTTTACAGAAGCAGTGCCAGAATGTGATGGTGGAGGGTGAGGCAGGGAAACTGTGTGGGAGAGCCAACACGCAACCTCCAGCCTGCAATAAAAAATTTTAACCTTAAATATTCTACAAAGACATCTTTACTTGTTTTGTATAAAGCAGATATGACAACTTTTGATGCAAAACGTGGGTCTGTTGTTCTTTCATAGTGTTTGGGGTTTTTTTTTATGACAGGAAATAAACCTTGGATCAAGTAACAAGAAAACAATAAAACTCTTAATAAGGTCTAAAAATGACAATACCAAAGACTGATGTGGAGACCATGCCATAGTGCCCAGGAACCAGGTATTTCTGTGCCTCACAGATCCTTTGCAGAGTTTTCAACATCTCTCTCTATATGTACATAGTTCTCCACATAAAACAAATGTATAAACACGCTGGAAGTGCCTTTGAGAAGAGCTGGTAACAAAAAAAAAAGAAGTTCCCACGATAAGCCAAATGGCAAAAATCATCGGACACTGCTCCAGAAGTATTCTTACATTCAACTGTACAGTAGGTTTTAATTATATTGCAATAAAGAGCTATATACATGGGCATTTTTTCTGATTTACTAGATGGCTTCTTTAAATTATAAGCCAAGCTGTGTTTTTAAGAAAAGGACTTTTCTAAAAAATAATTAAAAATAGAAACAGCACCACAGCAAACATTTGGAAAATTTTTCAGAGTCGATTGTTTATTGGGACTCCAACTGATTTTAATGAAAAATATGGTTATAATTTTAAAAAAACAGCACTTTTATGTTTTGCATAAGGAAAGTCCCTACAATGCAACCTCCGGGGCACTTTTTAAAGGGAAAAAAAATAAAATTAAAATCTCAAATGGTCGCAGGACTCTCTGGCCAAAAGTCCTCCTCAAAAACCAAAAGATGTGGGTTGCAAACTATTTCAAGTATCCACAACAAGTGAAACTGGATGTAGAAAAGTATGTTCTCAACATTTACTTCTGTTTATGGTGAAACTGGAACCAGATGACCCCTAACAACATATTGTGTGAACGGGTAATTAACCAGCTGCAGATGGAACTCAACTGCTGATCATTTACATTCGCAACGCTGATCATTTCCATCCAGCTCAAGGAAAAGGTCAGCTGGGGGGTAAATCTGGGACGGTCCCTCCCATCAGAGCCTCCAAACGCATCCCCAACGCTGCAGGCTTGATCCAGCCAAAGAGTTATCTGCAGTGCACAGCTCCAGGGAGAGATGCTGGCCTGGTGTAGGACATCTCATCGGTTCCCGGTGCAGGATATCTCACTTGGGCTGTGCCGGTGGAGGACAGGTTCAGGTCCTTCTCCCATGGGTGGCTGTTGCGTGTTGGCTCTCCCACACAGTTTCCCTGCCTCACCCTCCACCATCACAGCCCTCTCCTTCTTGCTCCACCACAAATGTTATCTCAGTTTGGCTTCATGTTGCTGTGAAGGTTACAGAAAAGATCTCTAAGTGACCCTAACTGGACTGGGACCAGCCTGCAGTTATGTTGCCTTGATCTTCCACAGTATCTTTGGCTTTAAGGTCCCTTCCAATCCAAATCATTCTATGATTCCATGATTCTCCAGTTCATTCATATGAAATTTCCACCTTCCCACTATAGACAGTGCCTCCTCCACCAGCTTTGCCGAGCAGACACGAGGCAACGCCATCTCCTCCTGTCTCACCTGGAAACTCATGCACGCTGCTCTGACGTGGACCACAGCACTTCCAACGCCAGTGAGAAGGCAGCATTTATCTTTTTAAATTACTCCCAAGCTAACGTGGCACTAACCTTTGGGATATAACACCCCACATGAAAAGTTCAGCTGGGGCTGAGGTTGTTCAGACATCAAAGGGCTGGAGATGATGCCCCTTTACTAAAGAAGCATCGTCTGCTGAATGCCAGTAAACCTCTAAATCAGCAACCCCTGTGCTAGTGCCCATTTGGAAAGAGTTTTTAACCAGCAGCCATGTTTTATCCCAGTTTTTTTAATAACTAAAATGCACGTCACCATGACTTGATCACACTTCCACATGCACCCAAAAACCATCCAAGTTAGGAATAAAATAGCACTACCAATAGTACACTTACACACGTATGTATACATACACACATACTTATACACGCGCTTTTAAAACGGGCCAGTTTCATCAAGGTGAAAACAATTACGAGCCAAATCAGTTGGGAAAAAGAACGTAATCAGAAAAATATGAAGACTAATTGAAAATTGTTTAAGAACATTTTAACTAGATGCTCCAAAAGCCACAATCCCACAACTGAAAAAGGCAGCCACGCTAGTTAAAAGGCAACCTCGCTCAGACGGAAGTTAAGGAGGCTATAAAAGAAGAAAAAGGGAACACGACAAATGGAATAAAGAGAAAAGCTCAAGCTGACGGACAAAAATCTGGTGTTGGGATGTGCAGATAGCTGATAGGGGAAGCAGGAGGGTACATGAAGAAATCAACGGCTAGTTGAGTTCAGCTTATCAGTGATTTCTTTTTTTAAGCACACTAAGGGTAAAACAGTTCAATGGATTGTTCCTCTAACAAAAGGAAGGGGTATTTTGGGGAACGGAAACAATTTGTTCAATAGTATCTTCTTCTGCACTGCTAAGGGAGGTCATCATATCATCGACATGCAAAACACTCATCCTCTTCCACTGCTATGCAACAAAATGGCAGGTGGGACAACAAACCATTTTTAGTTCAGTAGATAGTAGAATTTAGATATACAAGCAGGGAAATATTGTCATGACTTCTCCTAATATACTGAATTTTTAGTTCTGGTGTCTAAATTCAAGAAGGTTGGTGAAAATCTGTTCTGGTGTTATACCCAGCAGATGATCAGACTGGAAAATCTAGAGTTTTTCCATCGGGAAGCAGAACTTGACTGAGTTCTTCCACCGCAGCAAAGGTTAGTGAACTGTAAGTACTCAGCCAGGGAATTTGGGTTTGCAGTTTAGTGCCACAAAATCAATCCAAGTTTTCAAAGAAAGCCAAGGGTAGACTAGAAATTAGGTCCATGTTATTATCAAAGAGAGTGATTAAGCGAACAGACACATCAAGTGCAAAGTACCTTAATATTTGGAGAGAGCAGAAGACTGAAGAATATCTTGGCAATTATTTTCCACTGATTGTATCTGCAACCCTTAGGAAACGAAGGGAACATATATTAAAAAAAAAAGAGGAAACAACAGCAAAGCACAGAAGATAGAGAGCAGCAGCAAAAATTCATGAAGAACAGAAGGAAACAGTACAGAAACCTGCCAGTGACATCAAACTGAGGTATTTGCACAACTGGAGCCAACAAAATTCCAAGGGAATTTTAAGGGAAATTAAATCCACAACGATATACCTGGAAGGACTGGTCAGGGGACACATTCAGAAGAGACTGAAAGGTTTGGAGGTGATAGAAAGGTGAAGTATCTGCCTGGGGCCCAAGAGAGCACTGAAAGCTGAAGGATGGTGCAGTCATGAGAAATGAGAGCAGAGCATGACCCAAGTGTCTGTGCAAGCGGCTGATGCAGAGCTACAACAGCTGAAGGGTTAGAAGGGACAAAATGGGTTGCCCAACTCTACAAGGACCATGGAGATCCATCGGCACCCATCGACAAATTACACAAAGCACGGGCCACAAAGACGGGATGAACACAGCACATGGACCCAAAGGGAGAAGGAATAAGGAAGGGATTTCTCTTAAGAGCTGCGTTAGGTAACACTTAAAAACGTTTAGCTAGCATTGAAGAAATGCCAGATTTTCAAAGCCTATGGGATGAGAAAATCAACAGCATCGTCTCTTGAGTTCTTTTGCCATCTTTAGTAAATGTACCTGGAGAGGACTAACGCCACCGTGCACTGTCTGGGTTTGGTCTGTTGACCTTTCAGATTTCGTGAATATTTAAACATAAATAGCAATCTTCTTGCTTAAAATGAACTTTTCCTATAGAAAAATTGTTGTCCTTTAAGCTGCCCAAACACCTTGGCCTGGAGTGAGAACAAGTAGGAAAAAAAAAAAATGTACATATATGTAGTAACAAAGAGTGAAAACACAGAGAGAGGCACCAAGACCATGTCTCATCCTGACCAGCACCATCTGATACCAGGCAACAGTAAGAACTCAACACGAATAAATATATGCCAGAGATGACCAAAGAAATAGTTTCCTAGTAAGCCAAACCGTGGTGTGCACAATGCTGCCCTCTCCCCCCAAGGTCAGTCTTCCTCCCTGAGTCAGAACTTGATTCATTTTCCCGTAACACAGCAAGCTTAACAATCCAAGAATTTTCAAGTTTCATCAAAATCCATAAACACTTTTTATTCTCTCCAGAAGAACATTGAACTTGGCGGGACATAGTACCACAGCGGTGGCCCCAAGTCAAGAAAAATCCTCTTTTGAAGAGTCAAAACATCTCCCAGGAGTTAAACGAATTAGGTCTGGAAAATGGGCATCAACTGTAAATACAAATATTCTCCTTTGTCATAAACAAAACAGCCGTAAAAAGCTTATAATTATTCCATGTTTACATTAACAGCATGTTAAAAACACGTCATCCTATTAGGTGAGTGAAGTTATCTGGACCGGACAAATTGGCAAACTGAGGCACACGTGGATTAACGACTTGCCCAAGGCCACACAACGAGCTCTATCAGAGGCAAAATCAGAACACCAAAATCCTTGGCTGGTGGAGCTGTGCTCAACTTAGTTTTTCTTTAAATCCGTTTTTTTTTTTAATTTGGTCTTTGCCACAAGAAATAAAACATGAAGTATGAATCTATTATTCCTATAGGCATAAAATTTTAAGTGATTACAGTAGTCAGGTAGTCTGACATCTTCAACAACGCAGACGAGGAGTCATCCAGTAATTAATACCTACTTCAAGGTCAGTAGTTGTGGTTGAACTGGAACATAAAGCTTTTAGAGAAAACAAGTTACTCTGATTTTAAAGGTTTTCCTGGGATGATGCAACGTTCACCACAAATCTTGACAGATTGTTCCAGTAGCTCATTACCTCCACTCCCATGCCTTTACCCAGCTTTGACCTTCGCCATTGTATCTTATCAAACCTTGGGCTGCTTACATTAAAACAGTAGCTACTATCAGCGTATTCTAACAGACATCCAGAGAAGCAGAGGTCACGATCCTCCTCTTTGATAAATTCAAGATATTAAGTTCCTCGAGTCTTGTATCACAAATCCTGTTTCCTAACCCAAACCCTGACAAAGGTTCGAATTGTCATATCTTTGTACAACAAGACCATGAATAATTCTAGCAATATTAGGACAACCTCTGTATAAAACCCTGATGCTCAATAAAACCAAACGACGTGTTCCACAAAGGGATGCTTTGCAGGTGAAATAAAATTAACACTCGCCATGAAGACATTCAGTAATGCTCATGACATGGCTCACTTGCAATTTTCACCTGAACTGTACTATTCTGTGTCCTGCAAGGTACAGAAACGGGAGAGAGGAAACCACTAAAAAAGGTCAAAAGATGAATTACAAATTTTATTCAGAAGAGAACACCCCAAGCAGAGGTGTTCTCCTCTCCTTCGTTTTGTCAGAGTAAAAAAATTAGGTGTCTCTGTTCCCACACGGACTTTAGCTCATTCCTTTGGGACACTCGAAGGTCCACTGGAACTGATTTCACATCAAATATTTTTTTTTTTTACTCCATCCTACCCAGACACCTCCTGTGTACCTGCAGGCATCACCAAAGGACTCCCAGTACCATTTCTTTTAGTGCCTCTTTTAGTGTCTTCCTTCATAGTTTTAGCAGCAGATTTCAACTTACCTGACATGTTCTTCAAAACTGCTGAGACAACCGTGCCTGGCTGAAAACATTTTCACTGACAAAGAATGACCAAAAGCAAGACATTTAAGAGCTATACATGACCAAAAGAGCTTAATGTCCACCCCATGCAACAACAAAAAGACTACTGCTCTGCAGGAGGAAGAATTCTCCAGTTCTTTCTTTATAATGATAAAATGAGCGGCAGATTAGCCATCACAACAAACCACTTAATAAGGGGAAAATGAGCTGAATGTGAACCAGGCAACACCATACTGAAGAAGACACATAGAAGACACAGCAGCAACAAATGCCAAGCACAGAAGGAAACGTGTAAAGATCTTTCTCAGTCTCAAGAGATTCTAGATCAACATGAATATGGGAATTGGACAAGTCTGTAGCCATCATTAAAGAGAAGAATAACCGTAAAATATAATTGCACCCAATCAATCATAGAATGGCACAGGCTAGAAGAGACCTTAGAGATCATCTAATCCAACCTCCCTGTCATGGGCAGGGACGCCTCTCAACTAGATGAGGCTACTCAAGGCTCTGTCCAACTAGGCCTTGAACACCTCCGGGAAGGGGGCATCCACAAATTCTCTGAGCAATTTATTCCAAACTCTTACCACCCTCGTACTGAAGAATTTCTTCCTAAGATCTAATCTAAATCTGTTCTCCTTCAACTTAAACCCATTATTTTCCTTGCTCACTTTCCTTCCTTCCATATGTACAATTTACGAGATATCCCCAAACCATGCAACCCTGCTTCATGTTAAGTTTGGATGATTTTCCTAGGCATGTGCTGAGAACATACTTCACACATCACCAATAACGTCCACATTCCCACATATTTGCATGATACAAATAAAACCCCCACCAAAACCAGGCTAAAGTGATGCCTCTCACTCAATGCTAGTGCTAATCCCGCTGCACGGTTTTTTGGGAGCTACCACCCAGTATTCAGTGATCTGACCTGAAGCTCACATTTGGTCGGCACTTCTGACAAACAATACTCTCCAATCGGTTTTTACTGAGATTTCCAAGTGAACTGTAATTTTCCACACCTTCAAAGAAACTAACTCTTCTTTGTGTCCTGGATGGCCTTCGAAGTTTTTATTCATTTTTATTTCTACAGTCTCTTATATTACTCCTCCTCCTAAGATGCCAAGAGGATTCTTTTTCTACCATCGTTTGTAGTAATAAGTGGCAGTAAACTTAAAAGTTACTACCTAAAATTAAAAAAAAAAGAAAAACAAAAGAAAAAAAAAGAAAAAAAAAAGAAAAAAAAGGAGAAGTGAAAGAAGAAAACCTGTTACTCAAAATCAGGAATTCCTAACTCAATCTAATATTGGTTGTGAGAGTCAAACAGATGTCTAGAAATTAAGTAGATCAGAATTCCTAATCACAACAGTGTAGGAATGTATTTCAGATTAAACTTTTTTAGGTGTTGGGGCTGTTGGGCTTTGAGTTGGGTTGTTTTAAGGGTGCCTTAAGAGAGCTGGAGTGCTGAATGTTGCACTCAGACCAGAAGCTCTCGGGCTGCATCTCGGGAAATCTTTCAAGCAGCAAATAAAAAAAAAATCCTCCTAAACACAGTGAAATGAAGAGAGAGAAGAGATGACCACATGCTAAGAGGGAATAAAAAAAGACTACGAAATTCAAACTAAAAAAGAGTGAGAAGACACAAGAAGCACCTTTCAGATTAGACTTCTGATTTGCAATTGCAGATATTAATGACATGCAAATAATAGATCAAGAACTTTATTCCTTCAAAGAACTCAGATATTCATCTGACAGAGACTCTGTAGTTGGATCTCTTTTTCAATCCTTGGTGCTCTTCTGAGATACTGAACACACCAAGTATCAGTGACTTATTCCAATATCTCATCCAGTGCATTAAAAAAAAATTGCTACACCTCCTTTGCTTGCTGGTGGGGCTCATAGATACAAGGGACTCCAGTCCACCACCTACAAGACAACCCAAGCATATTTCCAAAGCCTGAGAAACATTGTCACCATGAAGAAGGCAGTTAAAGGAGGCTGAAGACAACCTCACATAGAACAGTTTGGGTTGGAAGGGACCTCAAAGATCATCTAGTTCCAACTCCCCTGGCACGGGCAGGAACACCTTCCACTACACCAGGTTGCTCAAAGCCTCATCCAACCTGGCCTTGAACACTTCCAGGGATGGGGCATCCACAACTTCTCTGGGCAACCTGTTCCAGTGCCTCACCACCCTCACTGTAAAAAACGTCTTCCTTAGATCTCATCTAAATCTCCCCTCTTTCAGTTTAAAGCCATTGCCCCGTGTCCCATCACTACACATCCTCGTCCAAAGCCCCTCTCCAGCTTTCTTGTAGCCCCTTTAGGTACTGGAAGGTTGCTGGAAGGTCTCCCCAGAGCCTTCTCTTCTCCAGGCTGAACAACCTCAACTCTCTCAGCCTGTCTCCATAGCAGAGGTGTTCCAGCCTTCGGATCATCTTCGTGGCCTCCTCTGGACCCACTCCAGCAGCTCCACTTCCTTCTGATGTTGGGGACTCCAGAGCTGAACGCAGCACTACAGGGGGGGTTTCATGAGAGCAGAGCAGAGGGGCAGAATCCCCTCCCTCGACCTGCTGCCCATGCTGCTTTGGATGCAGCCCAGGACGCGGTTGGCTTTCTGGGCTGCCAGCGCACATTGCCGGCTCATGTTGAGCTTCTCATCCACCAGCATCCCCAAGTCCTTCTCCTCAGGGCTGCTCTCCAACCATTCTACACCCAGCCTGTACTTGTGCTTGGGATTGCCCTCACCCATTTGCAGGACCTTGCACTTGGTCTTGTTGAACTTCATGAGGTTCCCACAGGCCCACCTCTCCAGCCTGTCAAGGTCCCTCTGGATGGCATCCCTTCCCTCCAGCGTGTCAACCACACCACACAGCTTGGTGTCATCAGCAAACTTGCTGAGAGTGCACTCGATCCCACGTCCATGTCACCAACAAAGATGTTAAACAATGTCAGACCCAATACCGACCCCTGAAAAGGTGTTGGAGGAACCAGAGCAGACGTGCAAGGCAGGATGGATGGTGCAAACCACACAAAGTTGACAAGCTGAGAGATGCTGCAGACACACAAGAGTGTGGAAACTGTATGTTTCTAGAGTTGCAAAAGCCCCACACAGTCAAACATCACCTTTTTGGTCAAGTATTTTGCAGTTTTCTTAGAGAAGCAACAAGTGTGCACTGTACCATGTGCTGAACGAAGCACATAACTATTTATCGTGACTTACTAGAAAAAATAAACCCAATGGACTAGAGGTCCAGAAGGGCCCCTGAAACATGTCCAGTTAAGGCAGCAACTGCACACCAACCCCTGCAGCACTCACCAGCGCTCAGCCCTCACGTACCGGAAAATGCTTACTCTGCAATTGCTCTCTTTCAGCCACGGTGAGGAATGAGGTCTCCTTCTGAAATCTGCAGCACAACCAGCCAAGAAGGGAGAGCAGTTTTGCTGAAGGCCACGTAATAGTTTCCTGGTAATTATCCTCATTCCCCGCTCACCGGACACACCAACATCAGTAGCTTCAACCTCACAGCCAATAAATAAAACCTTTAGCAACAGCATTAAAAAGCACATAGCAAGCACAGGATTCTGCTGAGCGAGTTTCCCTCTCTGCCAGGGCTTCCTTCGTATTTACAACAAACCCACTGAAGTACAAAACCTTACCCTGGGAACCTGCACCATTGGGTCCGACAGCTGAAAACAAAGAGATTACGCAGAAACCAAGCAGGTCCTTCACCGTGACCCACAGCAAAAGGGATGTGACCTACCAGGGACATCTGAGCCACTGTGGGTCTCCAGGAGCTGCAAGCCTATTCAAGAACAAATGAATGAGTTTTCATTTTAGCCTGATTTTCAGGAGCTCAGAAGGGCACCGCTATACACCTGGGGACCTAAGACAGAACTTCTACAGATGACATTACTGCCATCTTTTATGCCAGATGTAGAAAAAACTTCTGAACCTGATGTGAGCAACCTTCACCTTCTACAATTTTGAAGCTTTCTAGGGCTGTTTCTTGTCCCCACTCATCTCCCACCCTCACCACACCACAAGTTCTGCCAGCCAGAAAGTAAATATTCAGATGGTAATTTAGGAAGACACAAATTAAACCAATAAGCATCAACAGGTCTTTAGTGGCCAAGAGACAAGTTCTTAGATTCTGGGTCACATAAAACACCCTGGTGCCAGTGGAAAAATAATCAAAAATAGCGGGAATGGAAGAAGACTGTTCCCCAAAGTTTGGTTTACATCTTAACACAAGTTGTAATCTTAGAGCAGCTTTGAGGCGAGACACAGTTGCTGCTCCCAGGAACGGAACATGGTCGGCATGGACAAGGTCTGCCCTGGCTGAACAGAATGCATGACATCTTTGAAATGGGGAGCAGAATAGTACAGAGGTACCATGGCTCATCCCTGTTCCCAGGGATGGAGAATGGCTGGCAAAGGGAACTGCACAGCTGGCAAGGAAGACAGATCGCAACTGTTGCCTCAACAATGGTGGTGGATGGAGTTAGGACGCCAAGATCTAGCCAGGCATTTACCTGGGCAATCTGGCCACGTTCATGTTTAACTAGTTGCAAAATTCTTGTCCTTTAGGTGAACTTTGCTCATTATAATGTCATTATCATACCAAAACACACCTCCATCTCAAAAGCTACCCGCCTCCGGGCTGCAACCACCCCTCACTGAGCACGAGCCCTGAAATTCTTCTTGTCTACACCTTTAAATCGAAGCGAGGAAAATTTACACCAATCCTGACAAAGGTGTGTATGACTAGAGTCACTCAAGCTCCACTTGAAAGTATAAAAATGGCTTAAGAGAAGGGGGTGTTGGGCAAAGACCTCCATCAGAGAGTCTGGACCTCTCTTCTCCCTCCCTAGGGACACCTATTGGGTAAGAGCTCTGTGTTATGTGCGCTCAGTTACTAACACCTTGCGAGCTAGTTAGAATTATCACTGATCAGTTTTGGTTTCACAGTCAGTACCTATCACCAGCTATCTTCAAACCTGTATCCCATCACCAGCATACATAATAAAATATTTATAGATTTTGTGACAAGTAAGTTTCCAGAAACTTCAACAATTGATAAGGAGGATATAAGGGATTTGGCCTGGCGTCGCTGCCTGCGAGGGTCCCTGAATAGGTTAGATAACCACCCTCCGACCTTGCGAGTTGTCCAGAGGGATTTGTCCTGGTGATGCAGTCAGCGCAAGCCCGACAGACCAGTCAAATTGTAAAATGTTTGAGGAAATCCCCTTTCTCTGTAAACGGGGTGCGGCAGATGAATCGGGTACAAGGGTCTCATCTTTCTTGGGAAACAGGCAGGCTGGTCAAGTTGAAAAGGGCTCAAAGTAGTCCCCCCCTCTGTCCTCTGCTGACCCAACATCGTGCCTTAACATGACAGCGCCTGTCTCCGAATACAGAGTATAACGTCAGTACTGGTTAGTACGGTCTCAAACATCCCATTCATTTACTCAAAGCTAATGTTGACATTGAGGGATCACAGCACACAGGGGCACAGTCAGATAAAGAAACATTAAACACCAAGTTACAAGTGGTCAGTGCCTATAGTAAAATAACACCAGTTGCATACAGCAAGTGAGCAACGTCAGAGCAACAACCTTTTAGTAAACTGTTTTGGTCAAAGAAAAACGGGAAGTGAGGAAGTCAAAGGTATGGCTAAAAAACCCAGAACAAGGAAAAACACATGACTTCCCTTAAAAGTTTTGCTTCTGATCCATTGCCTGATGCAGCCAACTGCATGGAAACTGCGAATCAAACACTACATAATTTCAATACGGCTATTTTTACCTTCAAATACTCAGAGCATGACAGCTCTAGCACCTCTCCATGTGTTGTTTTGGTTTGTTTAACAGCAATTCCTAATGACTTCCTTAGGTGCCACCCCAAGCACCATTTGCTGCTGCTATGCACCTTCCACTCTGCCAGCTCTGCCTTTGCCGACACAAAACTCACATCTGAGGTGTGGTGATGCCGGATGCAGAAGGAGACGGCTCCACAGAAGATGGCAGCCAGCACAGAGCCTGCTCATTCCCACCTTACACCAATTCCTACCGTAACACTCTACTTCTCTCCTCTTCATTAGGTCCACACGAGCAATCCCTCACCAAGAGTCAACATGCCAGCGCAGGAGAAAAACCTTAATACGTGAGCTGCGATGTACGCACAGGATAAGGGATGTTGGCAGGACAAGACCTCAATCACCATTTGCAACTCATTACTTCTGGGTTTGGACAGCACAGAGCCTCGGCACACCAGACCCACCTAGAGAACCCAGCGTAGATCACACCACTGTCAACAACTACCAGCCTGGTAGGCTTGTGCATGGGGCGGAGGTGACCAAAAGTAGCAGCAATACTGGAAGACAGCAATGAGGTTACCAACATAGAACGTTTAGCCAAATTGTAAGAGTCTACATTAAGTTCTGGAAAGTTTCCCGCCTGGTTCAGCCTTCCATCTGTCACCAAACAGACCTCGTAGCACATATATTTCTATTTGCATCCTGGTATTTGGCAACAGGAAGAAATATTTCCTAGCAGGAATTAAAAAAACCTCTTCCATTCACACTGAAACATCTACTGGACATCCCTGTGGGCCTAATTCCCAGAACATTGAACTCCAAACGGGAAAAATATACTGATTACCTGCCAGTAACCTCAAGAGTGGCAAGCCAAGCCCTTAATAACCGTCTGTAATACCATCTGGCTACCACACAGTGACTGGGAAAACGCTATTGTTCTGAGTTTGACTTACTTGTCAAGATAATTGCTTCAGTATTAATTAAATGTTCCTCTCTGCAGCTGCACAGAAAGCTCACGTGGATAATTTACTGATTGCACAGTACGTGCTTCTCTTGAATCAGTGGGCACAGCATGACCGCTAGACCCACGTCTGCCTGTTAAACACTAAACATTAACATTCAAGAGTCTAAAAACCTAAATTTCTCTTTCAGAAATCTGAAGGCCAATTATAAGCATGACTTTGTACACCCTTAAAACAGCTAAAACATTGAGGGCAGGGGAGAACCACCCCACCACCTACTCAAGCAAAGCATTTGGTGCTGGAGTCACCACCCCACACCTCCACCTCATGCCTATGTCAGCCAAGTCCACTGGCACACAAAGATTTCTCAGCTGAGGAGGCAAAGGCATTTCACAGGCATGCAGCTGCACAGAGCCACCAGGAGAAAATTCACCCAAAGCTCTGCTAAAGGCAATCCAGGACCGTCCTCATCTGCGGCAGTCGTGTCTAGAAGATGCACAGCCGACGGCTCTCCTCCTTCTCCCACCTTCATCTTCAACACACAGCCACCTTTCCCCATGGAGCAGCCCAATCTCAGCTGCTTCCTCACTTTCCCATGCCCAGGCCCAGCCTCAGGAATAAAGTCATATCTGATTAGCCATCCTTCATTTTTCTAATGTTCATCTGCTGCTAATCCTACTTATGGTTCACTTAAACACAATATGAATTGACTATAAAGGTAACAGCAGATCAAAGGGTCTGAGAGCCCAGAAAGACCTACTGACAGTCCAGAAATCTCGCTGTAGATTACCTAACAGGGGTGAGTGTCATCACTCCTCCAAAAGTCACGCTACCTTAACTAAAGAGCCTGACAAATTTTAATCAAGACTGGATGTCATGGTTTGATGACACTGGATCATCATATTTACACGTCCACTTCTACCAATTAACCAAATCAACCATTGGTGCAGCTACAAAATATTACTTGCTTTTTCAGCTCTCACCAAACTGCAGCATATTTTGAGCACTCTCCCAAGCCTGCCAAAAAAAAAAAAAAGAAGCACAGGACACTTCAAATGACATTTATTTTTAAGTTCTGAAGCTCTATTTCCACACCATCCTTCATAGAGGAAACAAGGAGTACGTCAAGATCTTCCATCCGGAAAGCTCAGGCCAAAATCCTTTCCACATTCCCCTGGCCGCATCTCAACCTTTTCTTCTTCTGCGTTCAACATATGACCCAGTTTGGAAGAAACTAAAGGACCCAAAGAGCCCAGAGGTTCTCAGGAGAAGAGGGAAGGGATTATCCTGACATGGATTACATTGCTATGTTGTTAATTACATCGAGCCGGTTTTCTATGGAGATTACAGGCTGCGACACTGCCGTTGTAACCTCTGAAGTCTCTCCAAAACCTTCTTTCACTGTCACTAGCTTAGCGCTCTTGGTCGAGTCCCAAGCTGTGGAAATTTGGGCTGTGTTTTGATCAAAGCCCTCCTCGTGTTCCGTGCAAATTTCAACACTTGTGGTCGCCGGGTTCCCTCGCCAAGCTTGAGCCGTTGCCTTTCAACACTCATGGCTCCCTGCGTCTTTCAAGGGGTGATTAGGCACGGCTCTCAAGCGAAGCTGGTATTTAAGAAGTTGTTTGAAGGCTTGGGACAGGGTTTTACAGAATAATCATGAGTTTGTTTAATTAGGCTCTGCAAAATGTTTCAATTTTAGATCAAAACGTTCAACCTTTTATTCCGCTTTTCAGAGATGCTCTCTATCTTGAAGGAACTATGAAAAAATTACAGAAGCAAATGAGCTCACAGAGAACCACTTTAGAAGGACACGCTTCAACCCCTTCTTCGTATCTCCACGTGCAGGGGCTCCTCAGCAAAGCACAGCTCCCGTCTCCAAGAACATAGCCTTTGTTAATGAAGCCAGAGCATCATCACCTCAGCCTGAAGACCAAACCAAATGCATACATCACTGACAGGGAAAGAACCAACCCAGCTCCCTTTGACTGTCAATCTACTTCCAAGCACAGTGTTCACATTAGACACCCAGAAGAAAAGCCGTAACAACCTACTGCAACTCAAAACTAGGGAATTCTCTTAATGGAAGAAACCAAACCTCTCAGGGCCATTTCTGATCATGCAAGAACACCTTTCTCCATCAGAGGCCTTATCTGCAGAAATAAAACTTCAAGCTTTCTCACTGTGTTACTGTCCAATGCAGAATCTTTCCTTAAGTGCAGAAGTCCAAAGGCAGATACTCCAGGACAAACACTTTCCCCTGGGCATTAAGATATAGGTAAGGCTTCTGCTAAAAAAGGTTATCAACCATACTTGGGGCAATTTTATCTCCATCTGTAACAGGCTGCTTTTGCTCTGGGCCTGTCGGTGCCCCCAAAGACCAGGTTGTGCTGATGTTTCAACAAAGGAAAGGCTTATTTCCCAAATACACTCTGGAAGCTGATGCTGGAAGTGCTGACAGAAGTATCTGTCTTCTTTAAAAAGAAAATAATCCAGAAAAGCTTCCAATCGTAAAACCACCTCTGCACTGAGACGGCAATCATCAGGAGACCTCCCCTAACATGGGAAGCAAAACAATCCCTCCTGCAAGAGTTCAATCTGGGTAAAACCGAGAAACATAAGGAAGTTTTAATGCCTGAGAGGTGATAATAACAGTTTTTGTGTAGGGAAGCATTTCACAAACCTTCTCGAACACGCTAATGCGGTATATTGCAGGCTCGACCCTTTGACTGGACACATAGCTATGCTCTAGGATGGGACCCAAGCTGTTCCACACTTTTTCTAGATGTCAGCAAGAAGACTGAATGGTTAACGAGGCCAATTCATTCCTCTGGCCCCAGGGAGAGGTTATTTCTTCAGCAACATCAGTTTTGAATTCATCTCACCTCGAGCGTGCTGCAAAGACACTCAGTCTACAGCAAGAACACGGCAGTTTACCCTGGGACAGAAGCAGCAAAGGGGCAAATATCAGGTAATTAAGGGCTGGAGCTTCATCCATTGCAGAAGAGGAGTTTCCCTCTGAACAGCCTGACTCCTTCTTGTACACAGATACCATGACATTAGTCACAAGAAGGACAAGAGTTACCCAAAATGAATGTTTCTGTTCAAAGCCAACAAATACTACGTTTTCTTCCCGGGGCATCTTCTTCTGGAACAAGGTAAGCCCTGAACGAGTCTGTTGCTCTTTTGAATGGGCATTTGGCAGTGAGGTCACTCAGTCTACGTCACTACAGCTGTGAAGACGCAAACCGAATCGGGTTGGGTTTTGTTCGATTAACTGCAAAAACAAGGTCTGACAAAATCTCAAGCTCTACCAATGGATACAAGGGTGAAACGCATCAACGATAACAGGAATTTCTAAACTGGTCTCAGACTAGCACAGAGAAGCATGCCTAAAGGTGCAATGTCAACATTTCCAGTGGCTTCAATATTACTGTGATTATTCTTATCCTTCCATGATCAGCTTCTGTTTGAAGACAACGATCAAACCAGGTAGCACTAATCTCCCATGCAGACCCACAGCTGAACTTCTGAAGGATCATGAATGCATGAGCCTAAGGTACTCCAGAAATTATTTTAAACTTTCCGTTCAGAGTCTTGAACGGATAAATTATTCAGCCACGTTCCTTGAAGATGCACAAGGAGCACCCATGAGATCAAACAGAAGCTACTAAAGATGAGAAAATAAAGCTGCTATCCATATGCATGAAGAAAGAGCCATCTATAAATAGCAAAATAGGAAGTCAAATCTCCTTTCGGAACATAATTTATATGAAGTTGTTTATGTTCCCAACTTCAGAAGTGAGAAATAGAAGGAGGAATAAAAATTTATTGCAATCTGATGTAGATGTTGGACTGCAGCTCTCGTATCTTGGCATTCCCAGAAGCTGCTTCACATGAGAGCAAGCTCCAGCTCCAGAACCCTGCAGAAAGCACAAGCTGCGGAGCAGTAACACTCTTCCCCAGCGCACACACAAATGAACACGCTCCCAGAGCTCATTGACTTCATTTTGTCCAGATCTGTTTGCAGTCACGTTAAAAATGGACAGGGTAAAGAGCTGCAAACTGAGATGCCCTCTGCTCCCGGCACAGGCTCCCGGCTGCAAAACGATGAATCCTGCTGCACTTCGAGCCGTGTCTTTAACTTACCAACAATCTCCAGGTTTTTTTAGATGGTCTCTCTATAACTGAGAGGTTTGCAGATAAACTCCACTGTGCAAAGCTCTGCTGAAATCTTCAGGAAGAAAGCCCATCTACCCAAGCTTTCCACCAATCCATGAGAAAAACATTTTAGGGGGAGAGCTCCTAGGTTGGGGTTTTTTTTTTAGTTACAGAGCTCACCTGCTGTACCTCTCGCTTGTGTTAGCAAAGCAGAGGTGCTTAAGGTTCATAGAATTATAGAATGGTTTGGGTTGGAAGGGACCTCAAAGATCATCCAGCTTGGGCCTCATCCTGCCATTGGCAGGGACACCTTCCACTACACCAGGAAGCCTCATCCAACCTGGCCTTGAACACTTCCAGGGATGGGGCAGACACAACTTCTCTGGGCAACCTCTTCCAGTGCCTCACGACCCTCAGTGTAAAAAATTTCTTCCTTAGATCTAATCAAAATCTCCCCTCTTTCAGTTTAAAGCCATTGCCCCTTGTCCTACCACCACACGTCCTTGTCAGAAGCCCCTCTCAAGCTTTCTTGTAGCCCCTTTAGGTACTGGAAGGCTGATGGAAGGTCTCCCCACAGCCTTCTCTTCTCCAGGCTGAACAGTCCCAACTCTCTTAGCCTGTCTCCATAGCAGAGGTGCTCCAGCCCTTGGATCATCTTTGTGGCCTCCTCTGGACCCACTTCAACAGCTCCATGTCCTTCTAATGTTGTGGACCCCAGAGCTGAAGTGTTTCAGAGGATATTTCATTTTATGGGGTAGGAAGCCTGTCTACTGCCACTTGGCAGTTGTCACACAGAAGGGAAGGAGAGGACGTGGCTGCCTACGCACTGTCTGGGTAAAGAGCAAGAGAGACGTGTCCGTTACAGCTAAATACCAAGTTCCTGAGTGATGGGGAACGCAGGAACATTTGCTGGCAGGAGCAATGTCAAATTGAGTTTAGACACATGCTTGGAATGGACTAACAGCTGGGGGGGGAAAGGCAAAATAAAACCCACAAACCTTTTGACTAAAAAAGGCAGCCAAGCAGCCTAGAAAGCGGAGTGCCAAAAATCTGCTAAACACCTTGCTGCTCTTTCCCAGCAAGACTACTGTCTCGCTCATCGCTTTGTAGCCAGAGGCAGCAGAGACTGTGGGAATAGGGAGCAAAACCCTGACATTTGGAGTTGGGAGGATGAACTCGGTATCTCAGCTTGTGCATTTCCATAGAACAAAGAGTAAGAGACAGCCATACGTAACTTCCAAGACAGATGAAGGCAACCAAGCCCTCGGCACCGCCGGGAAAAGGCTCTTTTTGCTGGTCTGTGTGTGGCATCATAAATACATAAAGATGCTCCTTTAAGTAAAAGCTGCAGAGATACTTTCTCCTGAGGCACGCAGCCCCAAGAAGCGTCTGCGCACACGTGCTCCGGCCGCGATGGGATTGATCCCATGCGCCGTGTTCGCTGCAGCGGAACGAGGAGCAGCCCTGCTTTTATGTTTCCCCTGTAGAAGGCTTCCCACCGTCATCCCAGGTCAAAGGCAGAGGCAACACTAAGCCCTGACACTGCTCCAAAAACTAAGATTCTCACTGCTGACGAGCTGTGTGTACCGGATGGGGCCATCCCCGGTGGCCGATCCAACGTGCTGTCTTGATAGGAACCCCCTCAATGAGCCCTTCGGAAAGGCAGGAGCAGGTCTGATGACCCCGGATCTCACTACCAGTCTTGTCAGCAGTCCGACCCCCTGATCCTGGTCCCCCATCGCTGAACCAGATGGGAATCAACGGTTTGAACTTTCCCTCCGGGCGCATCTCAGCAGCACGGAGGCTTGGGCTGTCAGCAACCAGCAAGGCAGAAGAATCCCAGAAGGAATTTCGGGCAGCATGAGACTCACCCGCTGCCAGCATCCCAAGGATCTGCCTCTGCCTCCCACGCTGTCCGCAGGCTCCTGCTAGCAGACCTTGGGAGCTCGGCACAATAAAACCCCTCAATCCCATCCACTAAATGCTTCCCTCTCCCAATAGCTAAACTGCTCCCTCTTTCTCTTCCCCTCAAATCTTCTCGACAGCTCCGTAACGTTTCCCTTTCCAAGCAGAGGACTCAGGCTCTTACTGCTCCCAACTCCGGTGCAACCGCTGACACTCTGCATCTCCCGACAGCCCAAATTAGAGCCCATGACGTCTCCCACACAGGGTTCCTGTAAACACGTCCCTATTACAGAGAAATTGTTTAATTTAATTTTTTTTTTTTTAAGTGAGAAAAACCCATCAAGGGAAACTCAAATACTCTAATCTGGGGCGAGAGGAGCAGAGCAAGAGCTCCGTCCTCCGTACCGCACCCGGCACCACTGATCCCTGCTGCCCACCCAGGGACAGAGCCCACGGACTGAATAAGCGAGACGGAAGAAAGCCGGTTTACTATTTTTTTTTTATTTCAAATAATTATTTAAAGCTGCGAGGGACCTTGTTTTTAAAATCACACTGCGTGCACTCTATATATTACGCTCCGACTGACATGAAGAATTATAAAAATCCGACTGCCAGCGAGCTACATCAGTAGGGCTTATTTGTGACTTTGCTGTTCTGGATTTTCTCAGGCTGCAGACAATGCAATAAAAGCTCCTATAAAACAATATTCTTGCGTGTTTTAAGAACACAGTGGAAATATTTCTTCTACTTTTACTGTTTTCTAAAACAAAATTTCAAGCTAACGCCAAATTTAAGCTATTTTCCAGCGAGGCTCAGTAGTTTGGGATGCTGGAACTCGGAATCAGCAATGCGCTTAGGAGTCAACTCGACTTTAAGCATGTGCTTAATTTCCCCTAACGGGGACTTAAGCACATGCTGACGCACCTTCCTAAATAGTCATGGTTTGCTGTGTCAGGGCATTAAAAAGAATATAATGTTTTCAAATACAGTTTAATAGCGACTCACGGTTTCTCTTCTAACTGAAAATGAAAAACTAATATGGATGCAATAGTATTTTTCTTGGTCCCTGACATGTTTTTCCAATCCTCTGCATGTTATTGCGCTCCATTTTATAGAGAAGCATTATTTGTTCAGCTGAACCATTCCCAGTTTATCCTGTATGATTCAGACATTCATTTGATTTTTGGACAATGGCGACTCCTTTTCAGAAATCAGAGGGGATTTACAGATATTTATTCTGTAAAAGTGAATTCTGCAAAGGTTGAATTGACCTGAGAGGTTTTGGGGTTTTTTTCCTCTATTCTCTGGTACCAGCGCTCTCCAACTTCTGCAAGCCCGTGGTGTCGCTTCTGAAGTCCCAAGGGTATGGATGCAGCAGTGCACAGGTCGACCATCTAACAAGGCGTCAGCAAACTAGAAAACTAAATAAAATCATCAGGGCACTGGTCAAAAGCAGCCTTCTATGCTACTTACCACGGCTTATGGTCTTCACCATCACTCACTGCAAGAAACGCTGGAAACGTTAGACTTCTTATAAAAGCCTCGTAGTGACATCAAAATCGTAACTCAAGCACAGACTCAACTCTTGCCTTCAAATTTGCAAGATGAGATTTAATTAATTTCACTGGTAGACTATGTGCAGAATTCAGCTTAACCGCTGTAGAAGGCAGTGTTGCCAACACGGTCCTACACTCCCAGTTACACCCAGGCAAGAGGAGACTCTTACAAAGTCTCCTGTCTCTAAGATACCTCAGAACACATTCTGCGTTAAAATATTCTGTAAGATCAATAATTACTGAAATTATTCCTGCTCAGCTATTCCTGTCTGTAATTCCATAGTCACATGCTGCTTTTTTGCTGCCTTCTATCATTGGTCTCACCATCTTCTGCAGAAGGAGGGGCAGGCCACTTGGGAGGAATATAGGTCTGCTGTCAGAGGATGTAGGGAGGCAACGAGGAAAGCTAAGACCTCCTTGGAATTAAACCTTGCAAGAAAGGTTAAGGACAAAAGAGAGGGCTTCTTCAAATACATTGCAGATAAAACTAACACTAGAGGCAATGTAGGCCCACTGGTGAATGAGAAGGGTGCCCTGGTGACAGAGGATAAGAAGGCGGCAGAGTTACTGAATGCCTTCTTTGCCTCAGTCTGTACTGCTGGAGGCTATCCTGATGAGCCCCGGAACCCTGAGGCTCCTGAGGAAGTCAGGATAGAGGAGAAGTCTACCCTGGTTGATGAGGACTTGGTTAGGGACCAGTTAAGCAACCTGGCCATCCATAAGTCCATGGGTCCTGATGGGATGTACCCGCAGCTGCTGAGGGAGCTGGCGGATGTCATTGCCAGGCCACTCATCATCATGTTTCCTAAATTGTGGGGAACGGGAGAGGTGCCTGAGGACTGGAGGAAAGCAAATGTCACGCCGGTCTTCAAAAAGGGCAAGAAGGAAGACCCAGGTAACTATAGACCGGTCAGCCTCACCTCCATCCCTGGAAAGATAATGGAACAACTTATCCTTGGTGCTGTCTCTAGGCATATCAAGGATAAGAGGGTCATTAGGGGCAGTCAACATGGCTTCAGTAAGCGGAAGTCGTGCTTGACAAACCTGATAGCCTTTTATGAGGACATCACCCAGTGGGTGGATGATGGTAGAGCAGTGGATATGGTCTATCTTGACTTCAGCAAGGCATTTGACACAGTCTCCCACGGCATCCTCACAGCTAAATTGAGGAAGTGTGGTCTGGATGATCAGGTAGTGAGGTGGATTGTGAACTGGCTGAAGGATAGAAGCCAGAGAGCAGTGGTCAATGGGACAGAGTCCAGTTGGAGGCCTGTATCCAGTGGAGTTCCTCAAGGGTCAGTACTGGGACCTGTATTGTTCAACATATTCATCAATGACTCGGATGAGGGAATAGAGTGCATGGTCAGCAAGTTTGCTGACGACACTAAACTGGGAGGAGAGGCTGACACACCTGAAGGCTGTGCTGCCATTCAGAGAGACCTGGACAGGCTGGAGAGTTGGGCGGGGAGAAATTTAATGAAATACAACAAGGGCAAGTGTAGAGTCTTGCATCTGGGTAAGAACAACCCCATGTACCAGTACAAGTTGGGGACTGAACTGTTGGGGAGCAGCACAGAGGAAAGGGACCTGGGGGTCCTGGTGGACAGCAGGATGACCATGAGCCAGCAATGTGCCCTTGTGGCCAAGAAGGCCAATGGCGTCCTGGGGTGTATTAGAAGGGGGGTGGTTAGCAGGTCGAGAGAGGTTCTCCTCCCCCTCTACTCTGCCCTGGTGAGGCTGCATCTGGAATATTGTGCCCAGTTCTGGGCCCCTCAGTTCAAGAAGGACAAGGAACTGCTTGAGAGAGTCCAGTGCAGGGCCACAAAGATGATTAAGGGTGTGGAGCATCTCCCTTATGAGGAAAGGCTGAGGGAGCTGGGTCTCTTTAGCTTGGAGAAGAGGAGACTGAGGGGGGACCTCATTAATGTTTATAAATATGGAAAGGGTGACTGTCATGAGGATGGAGCCAGGCTCTTCTCAGTGGCATCCAATGATAAGACAAGGGGAAATGGATATAAACTGGAACACAGGAGGTTCCGCTTAAACATGAGGAAGAACTTCTTCCCAGTAAGGGTAACAGAACACTGGAACAGGCTGCCCAGAGAGGTTGCGGAGTCTCCTCTGGAGATGTTCAAAACCCATCTGGACGCATTCTTGTGTGATCTGATCTAGGTGGTCCTGCTCCAGCAGGGGGATTGGACTAGATAATCCTTTGAGGTCCCTTCCAATCCCTGACATTCTGTGATTCTGTGATTTTTAAGCTCCCAAAGCAGAGGAGATTCCCAGGCTCAACTGTAAAACAGCCTCAGGCAGATGGGTCGTTCCTCAGGCTGTAGCTTGAAAGTCAACTTAAATCAGAAGAACCAGGACCAAAACAGAGCAGTGGGGACCCCTCCGCTTCCACCAAAGCTGGGCAAGTCCATGTGATGAACTTGACCAAAGACAACACCTTATTTATAAACACCTTCTTCCTCCCCAAGTCCATGTGATGAACTTTATCAAGGAGCACATCTCATAAGCACCTTCCTCCTCCTCAAGCCCATTTTTCAGCCAAATTCACTTGGTTTACCCAACGGCACAACTCAAGGGGAACAAAGGGAAGGGGAAAGGTAACACCACGTCTTTCCAGCAGCAATGCCCAAATCAAGCTGGCAAATCCTCCATGGTTGCACTTTCATGTCCTGCTTATCCATCCCGCCCTCCACTGCTCCACTTGCGTGGCTCCAGGAAGGGGCCAACAATGCACAAAAGGACACTGGGCAAGGGCTGTGATTTTCCACAGAGAAGTTGAGGGACGGCACAGGAGGGTGAACACAGGGTCATGTGAGGACAGGAAAAACAAAAGCAATGGTGAAAAGCACTTGGGACCACTTGAAGGCAAACTTTCCATCTGCCTCCTGACAGCTTATCACTGTCAGCTCGCCCGCCACAGCCAGCGAAGAGCAACTTCTCCCCAGCTGTGTCACTCCACATGCCACTCTTAAAAATAGCACTTCTGCAGAGAATGCCTTATATTATCCCAATGGTAAGGCACATGTGTATAACATGTCCTGAGGTTAATTTGCTAATTTTGCTCTTGTTTAGGATTAGCTAGGTTACCAGCAGAAACCCAAAGGAAAATGTCAACAATCACATCTTTCCTAGAGGGGGGCGAGGGGCTGAAAAGACTTTTTTCCCTGACATGTGTCTGGTTTTACACTGTTGTTTTTGGCTCTTCAAAGGAAGGAAATTAAATGAACAGCTTCTTTTTTTATCCTTTTGGAATACTAAAAAGGATAAACGTCGAGCAACAAGGCGGCAGGAGGACGCGAGGGCCTTTTCTCTGGCCACACATTTTTGTTGAAGCTGTTTTAAAATTCTGAAGTCCCTCCAGTATAATCCCCCACAGCTGTCATCACCCACACACCAGGTTCTCAATAAATGCTCAGGCCACAAGTCTCCCTCAGCAAGATTACAAGGCCATGGATATTGCAGGTTAGGAACCACAGAGCAGTAGGATATTCCTCCTGTAGCATCACGCCAGGCTGCTAGGTCTCAACCTTCCAAGATGATCTTCATGGTCTCACCATCTTCTGCAGTGCTCTGCTCATACAACTCCATTTCCAAGCCTGCGGTCCAAACTCTCAAGAGGTTCTGCACCACTTGCATAGCTTCTGAGCTTGGGAGATCCTCTACAAACATGCTTAGAGACTATGGTCTTGTAGATGTAGCCGGAGGTGGTAGGAAACCACTTTCCTCTGCCTGCAGAGCCAGCAGGAAAACTGTGAGCATCCTGTATCTGCTCCAGCGCAACGTCAGATCATGAAAGGTGATAACAAAAAACGCTACAGATATTTCTGCAGTAAGTAGTATTTGCTGCAGACATGTCTGTAGTAAATATTAACAGCTGCCTGGTCCTCCTCCAAGAAGGTCATAAGCTATAATTTCGATGCCAAGAAATTCAATTCTTGCTGCAAGGCTGCAGGAGAATTCTTAAAGGTATAAGATACAAGAAGAAAGTGGTGCAAAGATGGGGGAAAAAAAAAGGAGAAATGAAGATGGTTAAAGTTCCCAGGAAAGCTGGAGATGAAGTTGCTTGCCAAGCTGGAGGTAAAAGGTCTGAGCTACTGAAAGTCATCAGAAACAGCGGGGTGTGAGACACAAGGTACAGTAACAAACCTTTCTTGGACCGTTTTTTCCAAGACAAACATAATGAGAGCGTCGATGTTTTTCATTTATAACACAGATACCTTTGTCAGTAGCCAAGAGAGATACAGACACTGGGGCTTGGCAACAGCTTCCTAAAAACATACGGCAGCCTTGCTGTTCTCTTATTTTACTTTGCTCCGCCGTGGTTTCTCCTGTTCTGGTCTCCTTTCTCCAGTCTTGTCTTGACCTTTCCCTTTCTAAACACAAACTCCTCATTCCCCCGTCTGCCACCTCTCCTTGCTTCTCCTTGGCAAGCCATGCCAGCAACACAGAAGCCCAGACCGATCGAAGGGTTTTACCTATAAATGTGTACAGTTACGTAAGTGAACACTGGAAGTAGGTCTGTGCTCTGCGCACGAGCTGCCGCACCAGGTCTCTTTCTGCAGTTTATAATTTTAATAGACATCAAAACAGGAAAACATTTAAAGTTATGCAATAGGAGCGATTATTAAAAACAGAAACAGACATCAGCTCCTAAAAAAGCAGTTGGGGCAGCCAAGCGGTGTCCGCGGAGCTAACCCAGCCCAACATGACCTCCATCTCCATCTCAGCGCTTCCCACCACGTGTTGCTTCATCTGAAACGAAATCAAAGTCCCCCAGAGAGGGGCTGTCCTGATCCTTCACGTCATCAGCTGGTTCCTGATGGAAGTATCTTCAAAGGTGCTCTTCAAACAGGCACCTTCACACACCACCAACCTCTATCCGCCAAACCAGCACAGACTAACAACCCAGACGATATTTTTTTCCCAGGCTCTAGGAATATTTTCTGGTTTATAACCTCACAAGTTCAGAGCAGAAACGGTACAGGAGCCAGTGGCAAACACTCATCTCTATTCTCATATCATCTACGCAAAACCAAAAAACCAGTGCTCTCATTTCACCAAATACCAGGGAAGTCGCTCTCGGTAATTTCAACTCTTCTGAAGTCAAGCTTTGCACTGCTGCCGGGACACCAGCCAGCTCCCCAGAACCATGGTTTATAGCAGCTCAACCCTGCCACCAATTAGGAATTTAAAGGCTTAGGGAAGGTTTCTGTATTTAAGAGGCAGCTGCAATAGGCAAACATTAGCAGACAAACAGAAGAGAAGAGAAATAAACAACAACCAGTGAAGTAACTTGATAAAAAGTCAAAAGATTGGCTTTCCAGCTTCCTCCCATGAGGATTGAAACAAGAACAGAACAAGGGATAACTAAAGGGTCAGACAATTTGGTGGGATGATGAGGTTTTTAAAAGCCACAGGAAGGGGATAAAGAGAGTGCAAGTCAACAACGGGCAAGGGCATTTCCGTGTCTCACAATACCCTATTTCAAAACACGGATCAACACAAGAATCCTAACCTTCTGGACCCCGGCTCAGCAGGGTTTGGAGGTGAAGTCTCCTCCTCTGTACACGCAGTGACTTCAGAAAGCAGCACCAGACCATGCAATGACACTGCGGTAGGATCCCACACCTACGTGAACATGATACCAAGCAGATGTCAACTCTATCACAAGACCCTCGGATCCCCACGTACAACATCCACCATGTACCACACGGTCTAACCACATCCACTGTCTAATGGCTGAGGGACAAATTGCCCATAACACTCTCCTGCAAGCCACAGACCATAGGATCATTGATGTCTCAAGATGACCTACTCCAAGCCAAGACCTTAAAAGACAGTGTAGGTATCGTCTTGTCCCATGGATCTAATACTACTGGCAATGTTTGACCCTGACTATATTAAGAATTGAGATGACCAACGCATCCTACAAAGGCCAGTCCTAGTGCAGGATGGGCACAGATGTTAACATGGCAGCAGTTAAAATAACTCTTCCATTCCCAAAACTCAAAGATAGTTCTCAACTAACCTAAGAGGCTTCAGATTCTTTAGAAATTGAATAAATTTTTTAAAAAATGTTATAATAAAAAAGCAACAGATGAAACAATTCAAATACTTCCATCAAGTAAAACTGAGTCTAAGAACTTGAAAGGATTTCAAATAGGTGTGGATGACTGGGATACCCAGCTCCACACAGATAATATAGGAGCCGAGAGAACATCAAGGCTCAAAATGCTTCCAGTACTCACGAGAATTATCTTATACCTCATATTTATAAGGATTGTTGCAGCTTCTGTTGGAGCCACAGTCAGGCAACGATCAGAAACTGTGGGAGCTAAAGAAGCAATTACTGCAAGCAGTACATCCTTATTTCTTAAATAAGAAATGCAATATATATTCCTGTTCAAACAATAGCTAGGGTTATTTTCATACTCACATTATCCACCAATACGACAAAGAGACACAATTATGGGGAACAGGTTTTTTCAATTCAGTTACGCACTTGAGCATTTAAAAGAAAACACAAGGACCTCTGTTCACAGCTGCTCTTGCCCTTGAACTCGCACAAAGCTCTTTTCTCCACGCCTTGGCCAGACTGCCGACCCATTCTGCAGGTTGCTCACCTCCTCAGTGACCACACATGTACTGTCATTAATGCCTTACTTGGTCCACCACAACACAGAGTATTGCCACAAATTATACACTTAAAACAATCCACAAGAATTTAACAGAGAATCAACAACAAATGATGAGACAATGCCATTATTCTTTGGGACTGGAAGACTAAGGTTCGGGTTTTTTAATAAAAAAACACAAGGTGCAAAAAGCTATCCAGGTCATTCTGTTATACAAGCAATGGTTTGAGAGACTGTGTTCTCCAAATAATCAGATGGGTTCCTTCTGGTCTATCTGAAGCCTTGTAAACAAACTCATTATGTTAGATCTTAAAAGAAGTAAACAAATAGTTGGCATCTGACACCACTGCATTCTTGCACAACCTAAAACAAACCCATGCCATTTAGAAGTTGTGCTGCCCGCCTTGCTGCTCCTTCATCACGCCTCTTGGAGATGCACAGAGGAAAGGACTTGGGAGTGCTGGTGGATGAGAAGCTCAACATGAGCCGGCAATGTGCGCTGGCAGCCCAGAAAGCCAACCGTGTCCTGGGCTGCATCCAAAGCAGCATGGGCAGCAGGTCGAGCGAGGGAGGGGATTCTGCCCCTCTGCTCTCGTGAGACCCCCCCTGCAGTGCTGCGTTCAGCTCTGGGGGCCCCAACACAAGAAGGACATGGAGTTGTTGGCGCGAGTCCAGAGGAGGCCACGACGATGATCCGAGGGCTGGAGCACCTCTGCTATAGAGACAGGCTGAGAGAGTTGGGGTTGTTCAGCCTGGAGAAGAGAAGGCTCTGGGGAGATCTTCCATCAGCCTTCCAGTACCTAAAAGGGCTACAAGAAAGCTGGAGAGGGACTTTTTACAAGGGCGTGTAGTGATAGAACAAGGGGCAATGGCTTTTAACTGAAAGAGGGGAGATTTCCTTTAGATCTAAGGAAGAAATTCTTCTTCTCTGAGGGTGGTGAGGCACTGGAACAGGTTGCCCAGAGAAGTTGTGGCTGCCCCATCCCTGGAAGTGTTCAAGGCCAGGCTGGATGAGGCTTTGAGCAACCTGATCTAGTGGAAGGTGTCCCTGCCCATGGCAGGGGGGTTGGACCTAGATGATCTTTGAGGTCCCTTCCAACCCAAACCATTCTATGATTCTATGCACATGGCAGTGAGGACACAAGGTGCTCCTCCTGCTCCAACCAAGTGGGGACTCTAATGACAAGTGGTGTTGGTTCAGGCAAGCCACGGTGATGCTCAGATAAGGGAGCGGCGCAAGCGTCCAAATACACACAAAGTTGGTGGATGCCATCGCGTCAAAGCACAAGTATATACTAAGCCCTGTAATCCTGCTTGTGGTGCCCAGCTCATAGAATCATAGAATGGTTTGGGTTGGAAGGGACCTTCAAGATCATCTAGTTACAACCCCCCTGCCATGGGCAGGGACACCTTCCACTACACCAAGATGCTCAAAGCCTCATCCGTATGGTGCTGCCAGCCCCGGCATTCACAGTCCTCCGTCCCTGCCTGCACTACTACCGGCACAGCCGCTCTGCGCCACCAAGAGGAAGGAGCAGAGGAGAGGAGCCTCCTAATCCCAGCAAAGCTGCAGATGCATGGCCAGCAAGCCTGGGGGAAGCTGGCATGGGGACATCACACTGCACCAGGCAAGTCCCACAGGTAGGAGAAGCAGGGCAGAGGGGAGAAGATGCCAGCGCTACTCCACCACCTTCTCCATCACGAAGTCTTCTTGGCACAGGTCACGCTCCCCGCTGGGATGAAGGCCATTCAGAACACGAAACATCACAATTACAGGCTTCTGGTCAAATATCCCAATATTCAGCAGCAGTTTGTGCGAGAGCCAAGCGAGTCCAGCGTGTCGCTGAGCAGCAAAGCACTCCCCAGGAGAGGGCAGCGGCACACACGGGACCCAAACCTAAACCCTCTCTCCTCTGTTCACGCAGGGTTTTCCCCATTTCAGCGTATTTTATAAGTCTCAAGCTTGCAGCAAGATAGATTTGGGAAAAAACACACAGCCTAAACTAAAGAATCAGCAATTAAAGAGCTCAGCTGGGCTGGAGCTGGCAGCTTGCTTTTTCCGGTAGCTGTGGTGTCCTACTAAACCCTGATCAGTATCAGAAACAAACCCAGCTTGGTCCACTCTGAACACAGACGTGAACAGAGCGAGGAGGAATCTGCCAGAAAGGGTGACACCACTCACACTGCAACATCAGGGGATGGAGACGTGTCCCACTTTGCCCCACCAAGCTGATGAGACTCCAGCCCCACATGCCAGCCCACGGGTACTGACCATGGGTGGAAGACTGCATCCCTGTGCCAGCATCCCAGGCCACCTCCTGGGGCCACATGCCATGGATGGCCGATGTGCATCAGAGGACTGAGGAGCAGATGTGCTTTCGTTTTTAAAATGAAAGCTTCAAAAGCCTTTACATACTTCGAGAAATCGTTGTTGAAACCCAACTGAGCTCTTTGGGAGTCACCCATGAGAAAAATAATCATGCCACCCTCCAAGAGGGCATAATTAACACTTTACAAGAAAAAAGCACCGAGGGCAGTGATTCAATAACATGACCTCTCTGCCAAGTCCAAACACTTGGACAACCTCTCTTTCCACAAACTCTGAAAATCGGTCAAAAGTCTGCCCAGGGTTATGGGATTTCGCTGCTCTCCATGATATCTCTGGCAAGGATCTCTGCCACGGAGCAAGTGCATTCCCATTCCGCATGATCCAGCCCTCAGCTGTCAGCATTACAAACGCAAACCACAGCACCTTGACGAATTAGCACATGGTATGTACTAAACATGAAAAGGAATTCACCTTTAGATTCGTCTCTTGCAGTATGAACATCTGGAGGAGGCCACCTACTCCTTCAATAGCCAGAGAAAATCAAAACGCTGCCTCCGTAAAACCATTTATTGCCAATAAACCGCTCCACAACCCACTGGATCCCTTTCCGCGCCGTTTACTCCCTGAAAAGACCTCCAGACATGTCCATGTTATCATGGGTCACCCCCTGCCAACACCCTCATAGATAAGCCAGACTTCTATTCATTTGCATAGCACCACCATCGGAAAGTGGGGTTAATGTCACCGATCCCAGAGAGGGATCAGGCTTACCGTGGCTGAGTGGGGAAGGGGACACATCGGTCACCGGGGACCTGTTCTGGATGCAACAGCAGCATCATCTGATTTCCTACAGCCCACGTTATTCCTTGTACTTGGTCTTACGGAGAAGGCAGCAACCACTGTCCAGCAGCCCTGTTTCTCCACCAAATTTGCACTATGCCAAAAGCCTCCGACAAATGAATGAAAGACAAATAAAAATTCATTATTTGTTTATTATCTCTGTTTGGGCACAGGTTTCATCCCTGGCGCCCGAGCGCCGGCACTGCGTGTTCACATGTCCCACCCCTGGGCACGGCCAAGCAGGCGGGACGCCAGCGAGCAAACACCAAGGGTGCCTGAGGAGGGAATGGGAGAGAAAACGGCACAGGCTGGCCCAGAACTGAGACTGCAGTGCCTGCAAAAAACCCTGACGGCAGCGAAAAAGAACTGAGATTGGCCATTTCCACAGGTTCTCCCTGCTGGCATCTCCTATCCCCTTCCCAAAGTTGTGGCTGAGCTTCACGTCTCCCATCATCTCCGTTCTTCCAGTGATTCCCCTGCTCAGAGACTCCGTTCGAGATCCCCAATGTCTTACCCGTGAGAAAGGGAGGGAGAGAAATCTGTTCACAACTGCATTTCATTTGAGTCCCCCGCAAGCCTCCACGAGGTTCTTTATCTTGTTATTCTAATGCAAACAGACTTCTGTGATTTTTTTTCACATCCAAAATTTCACCATTGCAGTAACCGCAATCCTGGCAGGCTCCCCCTCGCCTGGAAAGGGAACAAACTTTCAAATCATTTATAAATAACCATTTCAAGAACATAGCTTTTATTCTTTCATCCCACAAAAGGCAGAAATTTTGCTCGGGACCGCAAGCTGTCAACTTCCCAGCAAACCCAAAATCCCACTTAACTCTCTATTGTAAACAGTGTAGTATTGCGCTACCACATCAATAAATAAAATTCTTGAAGGACTTATTTGTGTGTTTGATTCACATTTGTTCTGCATATGCCACTGAGCCCAAGGTATTCATAACGTTAAACTCCTAAAAGCCTCAGCTTTCAAAAGGACAGCACAGAAGGCAGAAGAGCCACCCTTCCCGGGCGCTGCTGGTTGGGCCAGAATGAAATCCCAGAGGATGTTATTTGCCCCCCGCACTAGCTCTTAACTTAAGGACAAAAAAAACCGTCATGATAACAAAATTCAATGGCTCGAAGCTGCCCATCCCGATCGCATTATCAGGACGCTGCCTGGGTGGCCAGCGGATGCATCCTCCAGTCTCCAAGTCTGGATTCAACCATCGTGACCTTAAAGTTGCCATCTGATACCTCAAGGTGAAGTTTACACTCCTTCACCTCTTGCCTCCCTCCAAACCCTTGCTCTGGAGGAGGAAAGCTCCAGGACTGTGTCTCCCAACTGTGTTGTGGGCTGTCCTGCTACCCAAGCTGCTACCTCACGGCGCTAAAAGGCTTCAGAAAAAAAAGCTAAACAAATTACCAAGACAGAGATGAATCTGGAAAACGCAAGTAATTTTGGTTGCAGAGAGCCAAAAGCGATTCAAAACAGAATCGCAGAATGGTTTGGGTTGGAAGGGACCTCAAAGATCATCCAGTTCCAACCCCCCTGCCATGGGCAGGGACACCTACCCTACACCAGGTTGCTCAAAGCCCCATCCAACCTGGCCTTGAACACTTCCAGGGATGGGGCAGCCACAATTCCTCTGGGCAACCTGTGCCAGTGTTTCGACACCCGCAGAGGGAAGAATTTCTTCCTTAGATCTAATCGAAATCTCCCCTCTTTCAGTTTAAAGTCATTGCTCCGTGTCCTGTCACTGCACGCCCTTGTCAAAAGTCCCTCTCCAGCTTTCTTGTACCCTTTAAGTACTGGAAGGCTGCTGTAAGATCACCCTGGACCTTTCTCTTCTCCAGGCTGAACAACCTCAACTCTCTCAGCCTGTCTCCATAGCAGAGGTGCTCCAGCCCTCGGACCATCTTCGTGGCCTGCTCTAGACCCGCTCCAACAGCTCCATGTCCTTCTGATGTTGGGGTCCCCAGAGCTGAACACAGCACTGCAGGGGGGTCTCACCAGAGCAGAGCAGAGGGGATGGCTTTGCATGGAATGGCAGGAGGTGTCTCTGCAGATTCCTACAGGTGTTTCCTCCACCGACACCTGCAGAGAAGATGCTCTCCAGAGTCACAAAGACTTCTGCCTAAAGCAGAAGCCTCAACCCTGCAGAAACGGCCCCAGCGCACATCTCCCCCTTCCTCCACAGGAAGGTTGGAAGTGCAAGCAGATGAGTAGTCCTGACGAGGATTAACACACTGGAAATGAAAAAATCTCTTAAGTAAATTCTTATTATCTGCCATCCTTGGAGTCAACTCAGCGCCCGGCACCAGGAGAAGATTCAGGTTGACCATTTCAACTTTCCACAGTGGGCATCCGTCTCGCTGCAGTAACAAAGAATTCCTCGGGAAGATTTTGGAAACAGAAGGATTATTTAGCCACCCACACACAGTCAAAATTAACTAGTCATGGAAATTCAAGATAATAAATGCCATAATTTTGCCTTTAACTTTGAAAAAAAAATCTTCAAAAGTGAATGTTTCTCATTTATGAAGAGAGAGAAAGAAAAAAAAAAAGGGATTAAAAAACCCCAAACTTTCATTAGTTTGTTTTTCCATGGATCAGAACTCCCTAAATATAAGAAATTAACACACTAATGTAAATACGCATCTGCTCACGGTCCTGGAACAGATTTACCCAGGCACTACAAAATGCTGCCCTTCACCCATTAGCAACCCCAAGCTGAGACTTATTGTATAAAAACCATCCTATAAAGCTTTTTTTTCATCTTCACCATCTAAACGGGAAAGGGGTGGGTGTCTGCTCTTTTGAAAAAACTGGAAAGGATGAGTTACCGCGACAGAGATCGCAGAGGAGACACATGAGACATGCCCAAGCGAAGGAAACCTGGAAGGGATATGAAACCGCCGACTTCAGAAACTAAGCACCAGTCTCTAATGAAATTAATGGGGCTGAAAACAAAATAAATGAGGAATTTGGTGACTATCAGAGCCAGCGAGACTGCTTCTAAAGGATTTCAGTCTCTTGGCGTATGGATTCTGGTGTGAGCCTCCGCTGCCGCACAGTTCATTGCAGAGATCCCGGCCCGCAGGTTCTCCAGCACCTAACAACACAAACTCACTCTGCAGCCTTTTGCTTCAGCTACAGCACTCCTAAATGCTCTTCTCGGGCACTCATCACCATCAGTCCCTTGTCATTAAGCCTTCCGAGAATCTAAATGTGGTCGAATCACATGCAACGGCCACGCAAGTGACTCCAGAGGCACAAAAGCCCTTTTATTGCAAAATTCCTATTTTGCTCTCAGCGAAAGACCCCAGCAGATGCACTCCTGGCTGTCCTGCTTTCCTCGCTCACGTACACAGCGAGCATTTAACCGCAAGCAAGACCTCCCCTCCCCTTGGCACTCCACGCTGTCTCGGCAGCTAACAGCTCCAAACAAGTTGGCCGATAAGATGCAGTGTTGTAATATAAATATCAACAGTTCCTGCAGCTTATCTTAATGGGAAGCTTATGACTGGTGGAAGCTGCAATTAGGAGACCTCTGGCCCAATCCGCCGTGGCTGCTCCCTCGTTTTGCAATATCCAAAACGACAGGAGCTAAGATCAGAGCAAAGCTCTTTGACAAGTCTGGGAAAACAACGGAGAAGTGAGATGGCGTCTTGGAAACACAAGGAGGAGGAAGAGAAACCACAATAAAATGTGACCATCAGACGGGTGTAGAATCCAGAGCTACCAGCAAGGCAGTCAAGTTCATCATAGAATCACAGAATGCTTTGGGTTGGAAGGGACCTTCAAAATCATCCAGTTGCAACCCCCCTGCCATGGGCAGAGACACTTTCCACTAGATCACGTTTCTCAAAGCCCCACCCAACCTGGCCTTGAACACTTCCAGGGATGGAGCAGACACAACTTCTCTGGGAAACCTGGTCCAGTGCCTCACCACCCTCAATGTAAAAAATTTCTTCCTTAGATTAGACCTAAATCTCCCCTCTTTCAGTTTAAAGCCATTGCCCCTTGTCCTGTCACTGCACACCCTTGCCCAAAGCCCCTCTCCAGCTTTCTTGTAGCCCCTTTAGGTACTGGAAGGCTGATGGAAGGTCTTCCCAGAGCCTTCTCTTCTCCAGGCTGAACAACCCCAACTCTCTCAGCCTGTCTCCATAGCAGAGGTGCTCCAGCCCTCAGATCATCTTTGTGGACTCCTCTGGACCCGCTCCAACAAGCTCCCTGTCCGTCTCCTGTTGGGGACCCCAGAGTTGAACGCAGCTGAATGCATCAGATATATTATGCCTCTTAGACAAAGCCCGTATTTGCCCCTACCTTCAGGTCTCAAGGTTTTCCGTTCCTAGCCTCCTTCACTATGCCCTTAACTTAAAAGGAACAATAGTTTTAAAAACAGGGTTTTTTAAAAAAAAAAAACACAATAGTTTGGTTCGGTCTGAGGTCAGTTAAGGAAAGCCTTTAGACCTCGATCTGCAGTCAAACGGTACATAAGGGATTGATTGCTCAAGTTTGATTGTTCCTCGGGCTCCTACTTCGATAATCTTTATAGCTCACAGGACCCATTGAAGTGGTTTCCAACAGCTAAAGCCTCAGATCAGCCTGTCAAACACTGGGACTAGTAAAGTCAGAGCAAGAGAGCTAAAAAAAAAATGCTGGAAGTGTAACTCTGCCCTTCAAACCCAAGAGCATGCACACACCAAATTAATAATACACAGCGGCAGCCTCACGCTCCGCTTTTACGCAACCCCTTCCATAGCGAAGTCCCAACAGCACCGTTTCATTACAGCCTTTTCTCCTACAGTTACATCTCACCACAAACGAAAATTTCTGGTGAAACTGTATTTTTCACGCTCTAAGCCTCAACCACGCTGCGAATCAAAGCAGCTTATGGTTGCGACATCCATCAAGCCTACAAAGCACGGGATTCCCGTAGCCGAGCAGAGATCCAAAGGGATTTCTTAGGGGAGGTCATCAAACACAGCGGTACACAAAAATCCCACTCTATATGCCCCAAAACCGGCACCTCAGCGCTACAAGCGGACTCAGAAGGTGGTGACACAGACGGCTCCAAACACCCATACTCTCTCTGTCCACTTCAGATGTGTGGTTGTGACCGCACAGTCACATCTCAGCCAAAACACATCTCACCACTGAGAAATGGCGTCCTGGTAGTGGAGCTACCCTAGCTTCCAGGTGGAAAGCAGCTCTCACCAAGCAACCCAGAAGACGGCCAGACATATCTGTGATCCTCTCTCCATTTCCACATGTACGTCTGAACAATCTACAGGACACAGGAAGGACGTTTGACAACTACAAGATCAATTTAGAAAGGACTCATGGTAAAAATAAGAACTTTGGGAGAGACACGAAGGACTAGCACAATACTTAGCATGCAAGAAGAGGTTAACCCTGCAGACACATGTGGGGCAAAACGAGATGAGCATCACACTCCTGCAAGCGCAGCAGCTTTGTGCACGTGGACACAGAACAAGTGAAGGGCTGAGATGCAGGCATGCTTTTTTTTTTAATATTATTTTTTATTTCTATTCTTTAAGGAGTTCCGAAACGGACAGCCTCTCTGATTGGCATTTAGAATCATAGAATGGTTTGGGTTGGAAGGGACCTCAAAGATCATCTAGTTCCAACCTCCACAACACCCTCCACTACACCAGGTGGCTCAAAGCCTCATCCAACCTGGCCTTGAACAATTCCAGGGATGGGGCAGCCACAACTCCTCTGCTCCCTGACTCAGACGTGAGAGAAACCACCCGCTGCTGATTTTTAGCACATTACAATTCACCCTGATCCTTCAGAAAGGATCCTCTGCCACCCGTGAACCCGCAGTGCACCTTTCCAGTAGACACTAAAAGGATGGCTCCAACGCTACAAAGCGCTTTCTTTCGAGAAAACGCACTTTCGGTACCTACCCAAGCTCTCCTCGTTGGGTGCAGTCGTCAGCGCAACATGGCACGGTGTAGACGCTGCCTAGTGGAGAACAATTTCAACTCGCACGTCACATTTGCTTGAATGGTTTGTTCTTTTGTCTGGGAAAGTAATTTTTCAAACGAAGTGCTCAGCCCTTTGTCCCTCAGTACGGAACAGCAGAAACCATCTTTCACGCTCTGCTGTAGCACACAATAGGCTTTGTCTCTTTAAACAAAAGAACATGGACTTTCTTTCAATTGTTTCCAGCTGTTTGATCCAAGTTTTACGGGATCAGAAGTCAACGTCAATCAGCATCCAGCTACCTGTGCAAAACCCACTCTGAAAGTCGGAAGAATTGAGTGCGATTACCAGATCTGATTATCACTCCAGAGAAAAACCCACCCCACGTGCTTTTACAGCAGGGCTCTCGCTGGAGCCTCGTTAATACTCTACATAGACTTCAAAGTCCTAGAGCAGCACGTCCTCATCGCTGGTGGGAACGCTGTTTACTTGCTTTGCTGAAAATACATTTTTTGGGCAAAACTCATCTGTCAAATCACTCCTTCAGCACAGGAACAAGGTCAAAGCACCGCCAGTGAGAACAAGCTCAGGCCCTGTCACCGACACCAAGACCACGAGCTCAGATGGGCTCCCTCTGCTCCAGCTTTGGTAACTCCTCTGATTCCATACACGAGTCAGATTCGTTCAGCTGGAATTTTTTAATAAGAAGATTTCAGGCTGGTGACTTCTGGAGTGCAAAAAAAAGGAAGCATTACTGGGTTATTACGACTGATGAAAATCCCAAGCTGCTCAATTAGGAGCGTTATTAATCTGAGATGACCCCTCAATGGGTAGAGCAACCCTGAGCCACACCATCCCAGAGCACCCTTACATTTCTGCTCGAGGCAAACTCGTCAAAAAAGGATTTCTTCAGTTCAAAGGGATTTTCTTTAGGATGCAGTCTGATGCCAAGATTGGAAATTAGCTGTGGAACTTCTCACCTCTCCCATCCCTACTCCCCTACCCGCTGCCCAGGTATTGGGTGTTACAAGGCTGAACTTGTACATACAACTGTCAAATTTACACAAAATTACCCAGAAATCTCAAATTCCAAAAGGACGATTATCACAAACTCCTCTCCCAAAGCTGCTATTTCAACATTTCGCACAAATCAGGTTCAGTCCCAGACATAGCCCTACACGTCATCTTTCCCCAGATTTTCATTCTGTTACACTATAAAGCAGCCACCAGCTTAAAATAATTCCTTTTCTTTTTTTTAGCAGAATAGAAATTCCCTGAAACCTGAAAAAATTACAGCATTTAGACTTAAGTCTAAAGACTGTTCTAAAATTGAATACTTCTCATAAAATCCAGTTGGCAGCTGGTCACAAGTGGTGTTCCCCAGGGCTCAGTGTTGGGGCCAGTTCTGCTTAATATCTTTATGAATGATCTGGATGAGGTGACCGAGTGCACCCTTGGTAAGTTTGCAGATGAAACCAAGTCGGGTGGGAGCGCTGATCTGGTCAAGGGTAGGAAGGCTCTACAGAAGGCTCTGGACAGGCTGGATCCATGGGTTGACACCAAATGTATGAGGTTCAACAAGGCTGAGTGCCAGGTCCTGCACTTGGGTCACAACAACCTCACGCAATGCAACACGTCTGGGAAAGAGAGGCTGGAAAGCTGCCCAGCAGAAAAGGACCTGGGGGTGTTAGTCGACAGCCGGCTGAACAAGAGCCAGCAGTGTGTCCAGGTGGCCAAGAAGGCCAACAGCATCCTGGCTTGTATCAGCAATAGTGTGGCCAATAGGAACAGGGAAGTGATTGTCCCCTGTACTCGGCACTGGTGGGGTCGAGCCTCGAATCCTGTGTTCAGTTTTGGGTTCCTCCCTACAACAAAGACACGGAGGTGCTGGAGCGTGTCCAGAGAAAGGCAACGAAGCTGGTGAAGGGTCTGGAGGACAAGTTATGTTATGTTATGGGGAGCAGCTGAGGCAACTGGGGGTGTTGAGCCTAGAGAAAAGCAGGCTGAGGGGAGACCTTCTCACTCTCTACAACTACCTGAAAGGAGGTTGTAGTGAGGTGGGAGTCGGTCTCTTCTCCCAAGTAACAAGTGACAGGATGAGAGGAAACAGCCTCAAGTTGCGCCAGATGAGATTTAGATTGGATATTAGGGAAAATTTCTTCCACAAAATGGTTGTCAAGCATTGGAACAGGCTGCCCAGGGAGGTGCAAGAGTCACCGTTCCTGGAGGGATTTAAAAGACGTGTAGCCGTGGTGCTGAGGGACATGGTTTAGTGGTGGACTTGGTAGTGCTGGGTTAATGGTTAACTCGATCTTCAAGGTTTTTCCAACCTAAGCGATTCTATGATTCATTTGGATCATTTCTATACTTTTAGTGGCAACACATGTATTGCGTATAACACATCCACGTCTTGCAAGAAACACACTACGGAGAAAGAACCTGCATCCATGCAAGAATCCTTACGTCAACTCTTACGTAATAACTACATTAAAGAAAGTTTTTCACCAAGAGTTAATATGTACTCACATACAAATATTGTGACAGATAAAACTTTAATTTACAGACTGTCTTCGTTATTTTGGAGCTACGTAACAACTATGTGATTTGGACAGATAAGCACTGTCAACAGACTCTTACTGAAACCCTTATATAGTCTCCATCACCAGCATCAGCGTTGGCTTCAGACATGTTACCAACACGGAAATCGCATCAGCTCCTCGTCTGCACATCAGACCACCACATCCTTCTGAATTTCTGACTGTCAGCTACTTGTCCACAGTAAGACGGCAAGACAGCAGCAGAGCGTGGGCAACAACAGCTCACCGTGAGGCTATCCATCCTTTCTGAGGATCTGCGGAATTCAAAACGACTGAAAAAAAATCTCTGCTTATTTACTGGCCATTAAGGAACTTGACTCGGGTTGCACTTGTTTGTGTCCACGGAATTACCTTCTGCTTCTCTCTGATGACACAGGAAGGCCTGGAGAGAAACCAGTTGCCCACCAGAAGCGAATCATGTACTCCCCTTGGAAAGAGGAATCACATGCTAAGTGCAACCAACGATCACTAAAGACACATTTAGCCTAAGAAGACTCCTTCAGGTTTCCCAAAGCAAAGAAATCTGCCACAGCAAAACCAGTGCGCCTATATCCAAGTTACAATTAAAACCACAAAATTTATCACCTGCCACTTCTTTTCCAACTCTCCCTCTGTCCGCCAGCACATAAAGAACCATTAGGTCAGACAGGAAGCAAAAATGTCAACTGTCAATGTTAAAAAATCAGATGTTAAACTATTCTGGAGCCGATGTGGCATAAGCAGATACTTCCACTTCATACCCAGTCTATGCCGTTAAACACCTGCAACTCATCTGCCACTCACCAGGCTCTCTCATATCCAAATCTCACCTCAGTGCCAACCTTTAAACCATTAAAAAAGAGAACCAGACAGATGAAAAAGGAAGCAAACACTGGATTCACCTTGTCATCTGTAAGAACAGCCTATAGCCGCTACATTACACTAATACAACATCCAATAAATGGAAGAACAAGGAAAGACGCTATTTAGGAGGTCAACATTAGCAGTATCTCATTTGTTTCCCAACGCAAGACTATATCAAAGCCTAAGTATTCCATGGGGTTTGAAAAAAATCCCCAAACAGTCCATAAGCAACCGGCCAGGTCCATGCAGTTATCACCACGAAGCATGCTGATGTGTCCCTCAAGGACCAGCCTCACGTTGGTGCCTTCTGCAAGGGGAACAGTAAAGGAGAAAAGACAAGGGGACACCAGCTAAGAAGCTCTCTGTTCCAAAAGAGTATTTCAGTTGGCTGTAGAAGAACAGTTGAACAAATAATAGAAGTGATGGTCTTCTGAGAAGTCAGTAAGCCGCAGGGTTTCACTTCTGAGGCTCTGGGGAGAAAGTTAACAATTCACCTTCAATCGCCATTCTCTTGGAAATTAAAAAGAAGTGGTCAGCAACATGAATTATGCCACAAGCTTCAGCAACAGAGATGACTTGTAGGGATGGAAGGATGAGATGATCAAGAAGTCTCTGTTCATGAGGTAAACCTGAGCACTGACAAGTCGTTACCAGCAACTCCGTCACAGCACGTTTCCTATTTGCCCATGGAGATGGCAGAAGGTTACAGCTGAAGCACCAGTGACCTGCACGTTGCAGGAGAGCTTTATAAGGCAAAGTGGGACCAGAGCCTGCTTCTAAGGCTTCAGAAATAGCTGGTCTCCTTGGAGCCTGCCCAGGCAGCAAAGCTTGCTCTTCCTCATCCCCGGTTCCCCAAAAAAAAACACTCCTTCCAAAGCATAATTCAGCAACAGCACGTTCTGCAGCTCTAAGGTCTTCAGCTTCCAACAGTGCTGATCTTGAACCTTTCGGACACATTACACTCACCTTAAGAGGCAGAAATCACAGCCACATCCACCGTTTCCCTCAGTCCCTCCCGAGGAGCAGCAAAAAGCATCTTCAAACACCACAACACTTTGCATCCAAGCCAGAGAGATTTGTGAAATATGGAAGACATTAAAAGTATTCACTTTCTCTCAGCAAAGAAAGAACACAGACCTATAAATGACGCCTTGAAGGCATTTCAGCAGCTTAATCTACACAGGGTATTTTTATTATTATTATTTTTTAAGTCAATCAGAAATCAGTGGGTCCAGGAAGCAGTAAACGACAAGAATTTGGCTTAAAAGGGAGAAAAGCAAATAAATACTTGGAGGCGGAAGGAGAAGGAGAAAAAAAAGAAAGAAAAATCACTGAACATTTCCAAAGACTTGTTTGTTTGTGATAAAGACTGGAAGGCTCAGCTGTATACAAGATGTCCCACCCATGCGCAGACTATTGGCATGTCATTCCAGTGGCACCACGCAGACCGCCGAGCGAGGGGGTCTGTCAACATTTCTACCAGCAACAACTGTTCGCAGGGGTTTATAAGGCAGAAAAGCTAATTTTCCCCAGCCCGGCTGATGCTCGGTACGTAAGGTCTCCGACTAAGAGGAAATTATTAGTATTTAAAAACCACATCACACAGGCAGGTTTTATTGCTGCCGCAGGAAGAAAAGAGGACGTGACACTCCAAATCTATAGTTCTCAGGAAAAGCGCACAAAAAAAAAAAAATGCAATTTAGCATATATCAAACAAACTGGGGAGCCACAGCTTAGATATTAAAGCCCCATAAGCACTATGAGCCAGGAGCCACCACGCTGTCAAAAGTAAGATTAAAAAACATGAGTCGGCTGCAACAGCGAACTTGTCATGTCTCTATTTGTAGTTAAAAAAAAAACAAACAAACAAACAAAAACACAAACCAGTTCAAAATTATACATCAGAGAGACCCTAAGGTCAGGGCAGTGTAAAGTGGCACATGATACACGGACGGCGGCCGAAGACGATGCAGAACGCAGTTAGTTGGGCTTCGTACAGTAAAGACAACGCTTATGAGATCACCTCCAGTGTGGTGCCCAGTCCTTGGCCACGGTCCCACCGAAAGTTTCAGAATTAAGACTGAATGCCTTGGGACACCTGGTCGTGCTTGCACGTTTTAGAGGTTTCTATAAAACAGGCAAGCAAGAGCCAGACCTGGGCCACGTGCAGCCACGATAAATCCCATCATCCCTCTGCGGGAGACCGATTTTTATTGTTTGTGCTCGCGGGAGAGCTGATCCAAGTCTCGCTGGATCGGATAACTTTGCATTCCAGGACAATGATATCATGTGAGGATCTCCCCATCTGAGGCCCAGCACACAACGCTCATGAGATGGGCAAGTGTGACTTCCAGCATGGTCACCAAGCAACGCCCACAGTTCCTCACCATGAGTCTTTCATCCTTGACCGTGATGGGATAGGTAGGTCCTGGTGCTTCGTACAAGCTTCACCCCCACAGCATGAAGCGGGACATATATCCTGCATAAGGTTCTCACGTGCAGCACCACAAGGAGTCTCCTACAGCTACATTCACGTAGTCCCCGTGTACCCAAGAACTACTCAACCTCCAGGCTGTTAGGGCTGTCTCCTTGCCAAAAGAGCAAGAGCACAAAGCTAGCTGCAGTCCCAAAAGAGAACCCACCACAAACCAGAGAAAACACTAACTAAAAGCGCAACAAAAATCTGAGCATCCTTTGGCTGGGGACACAGAGCCAGGGGAAATAGCTACATGATACAGCCCTTGGAAATGCCACCAGAAGGGCTCGTTCACCACATTGTGATGACCTCAGTGCTCGTTAGAGCACATCTGGAATAGCGTGCCCAGTTGGGGCTCCCCTGGGACTTGATCAGATGTGTCAGGTGGAGACCACTAACATGGTCAGGGGCTGGAGCACATGCCCTAGTGGAGCCAGGCTTGGGCAGCCTGGAGAAGGTTTGAGGGTGACCTGATAACCACCTTCAATCCCTATGAGAAGGTCATCAAGAAGATGGAGCCAGGCTCTTCCCAGCGGTGCATGGTGGGAGGAGAACTTAGAACAAGCACAGACAAAACAACAGCAGCTCTTACTGGATATAATGAAAAAACAGGTTGCCCAGAGATTCTGCGGCCTCCAATCCTCGGGAGGTTTTTCAAGACAAAACCCTGAAAACCCAGCCTGACCTAAAAGTCTGACTTGTTTTGAGCAGGAGGTTGGACTAGAGACCTCCCTGGATGTCCCTTCCAACTCAAATGATCTTGTGTTCTCTGAAGATCACTTAGTTGAAGTTTCATTGTAGTAAATGGGACCGTAGCATCACGGAGGGTCGGTTTTGTTCTGGTTCAGGCTACGAGATGTCTGGAAACAGGTCAGTTGAAGGTCAAAGGCTGCTTCAGCCCTCTAGATTTGTGCACAGTTTCTGAAGCTCTTGCCCTTAACACCATGCTCTGTCCAATTCCACCTTTAGATGCTTCACTGGGAACATCACGCCGCGTATTCCTATGTGTGCGCACACACGCCCCCACGCAAGCTCACGTACAAAATTAGATCTGCAGTAGCTGCAAATATAAGCTATCAAAGCTGCAGCTGCAACAACAGCACAGCGCTGTAAAGATACTTCAGTAATATCTGATACATTAAATTTTAAAAAGTCCGATTTACAGGGCCAACGTCCCTATTTAAAAAAATCAAGCGGGCACAGGTGGCTAATAAAACCGGACTTTAACAGCCACACTTGCAAAAGAAATTTATAAGAGTTAGCAAAGCTCATAGCCTTTTAACTGCATGTCAAATATTGGGCCCTCAAGAACTAAACCAGATTTCTTGTACTCCTGTGCCAAGCGCTTCTACATAACTACGTGTCCAACATGGGTGCAATGCCGTTGGATAGACACTAAGGGGTTAACTCAACCTCCAAGGCTGGAGACCGCTTGAAAGCAATGTCACCAAATCTGAAGTAAACCAGAAAACGTCTCTGCCAGCTTTGTTACAAATAAAAAGTTATTAGAAACATTTGCGCCCGCCGCTAACAGAAACAGCGCAAGAAGACATTTCGAAAGCATTTGAACTTGTAAATACATCCAATTAACGTACAACCAATTTCTTTGATCCAGAGGACCTGAATTCCCTTTCCCTACAAATCCGTTCCTTAATATTTCCAATGATCTGCTTCTGTTGCTGCACTTGCCAGCACTTTATAAGGAAAATGCTTCAAGGAACAAAACACATCCATAGCCTTTATCCTGCCAACGGACTTCTGGGAAGTTCAGAGCGGAGGCAGTGGGATGCTCCACAGAGCTCTCGGCCAAGGTGGTCGCGGATTGACTAGGAGCAGTTAAATACGCCTCAATACCCCAAACATCCAACGCTTTAGAGATGGAGGTACGAAATAAAACGGTTATACAGTTCACCCAGAACATCTCCGAGATACGGATCCGGCTTTCGGATCACGAGGCTCGGGCACATCGGCAAGCTAACGCAAGGTCAGCAGTTTTCCTGCACCAGCTGCCATGCGATAATCCGTCCACAGCACTAGTCCATGCCCAGCAAACGGGTCGTAGGTGACTTCTGCAAATCCGCACACACCGAGCAGTAATCTGGAGACAATCTGCAAAATTCCTATACGCAATTACGCCGAATGCAGGAAGGAGACATCGCGCACACTGCCCAGCGTGCAAACCCAGTAGAGTCCTCATGCCCAGCTGATCCCAGTCTAAGTTGGCCCAAAACTCAGTAATTTTGTTGTTGTTGTTTTCTTTCTCTGTGCAATGTTTGCAAAGCTGATGAAAGGGGAGCGCTGAGGACGAGGTAACATTCAATTAAGTTACCATTGGGTGCACAGAGAGTTGATCCGGCCACGTTCTCAGCTGTAGTCAACCACAAAATACCTGGAGACAAAACAGCCCTCGTTGCCAGAAGATAAATACACCCACGAGGTTGGGCAGACCTCAGAAGCTTCACAGACAGGTCTCAGCCCTCTCCAGTCACAGATGTTGAAGAATAAACAAGGATGGAAAATTCACACACCTCTTTCCATGCCATCACACCTCCACCATCACAAAGTTCATCAAGTTCTCACTAGTGAAGACGACAGTGATGAATTTTGCAAGTTTTAACGAAGCATGGCCAAGAAGAAACAAATGAGGCTTGAAGTAGGCAAAGCAGCAAAAAGGGTAGCAAAAAGCTAATCAGAATTACGTTGGAAAGAAGGAAAAACAGCACTGAAAACAAAAAGAAACCCAAAGTTGTGAATGTTCACAATGCATTGGCCAACGCAAAAGACCGTATTGCCTGGCAGGGGAAAGTGAACAGGAGGGACAAGCTGTTATTTGAATAAATTTGGTTCCATTTAATGTGCCACATCAGCTGTGTTCACACACCCAATCTTACACAACTCCAAAACGGTTCATGCAATAAAAATCTGATTTTCACTATAGATGTGTCTCAGTCACGTGATCTGGTCCTTCCTAAAACTTCTTGGTAACATTCTCCTGAAGGAGAACGACATAGTTGCTCAAAGTCACAACAATTAAGATGTCCAAAGTTGCAATGCCCAGCAAACCCCAAACACTCGGCGTTTGCTCTCACTGGAAAGTGTTGCTGCCACTGACTGGAAACACCGACGCCTGATGCCAAAGGGGAGACAGCTTCCGAACAGCTTCAAAAAAAAGCTATTGGGAGCTGAAAAAGCAACAAAAAACAAACCCTGGAGCAGAAGATACTCCAAGAAGGAAGGCTCTATTTATTTTTAATGGGCAAACAAAGAAGAAAGCTGGCATAGGATGTGTGTAAGTCAGCATACAAGTGGAAAAGCAGCTGGGAAGCAAGTCAACCAGTTCCACCTGCACACAAAAGCACTGTAAGGCTCACGGGAGCCAACTCCCTCGGCCTCTCCAATTTAGAGCAACACTTTAAGCAATAACATCTATGGGCACATCTTTGTCCTACTCGTTCGCATACAGCAGCGGGTGCTGCCCCCAAACCCATGGGTGCATTCCTGCTCATCGCCCGCCGGCATCGCCCACCCCGCTGCATCGCAGGTGCACGCACCCAACAAACACCTTCTGGCATGCTGTGTTGCACAGCTCATCCTCTTTGTTTTCCCAGTATCTTTGCCCCTCCCCCCCCCCCCCCCCCCCCCCCCCCCCCCCCCCGCAACAATCACTTCTTAAATCTTTCCCAAAATTTGCCTGAGGCACAGGAAGGCTCCTTGTCCTGTGCTACCTCTGCTAAACAACTTGCAGAGCCAAGGAAAATTCCTGCAGCCCACCAGGCTTATGTCAAAAAGGTACCAGGCTGCTCCTATCCATCCATATCCATTTTTGAGTGAAGTTTTTTTTTCCAATTGTTGAGTTTTGCAAGACTCTTGAGACAGCAGGAGTCTCCCAGGTTGTGCTGTGCATACAAAGAGGGCGTGTATAACAGCAGGAATGAGAACACATCAGGACTCATGTTTTCTTTCCAATTGTGCAACTAAGGCCCAGGTGAGCTTGGTCCAAGCAAACACCCCATAATGCAGTGTCACCTTGAAAATAAAATTAACCTGTTGTGCATCTCAGAAAGCTTCTGGAGATAGCTATTAAAGCACCACTGAGATGCTGGTTAATGAGAAGCTCCACATGAGCCAGCACCATGCGCTGGCAGCCCAGAAAGCCAACCGTGTCCTGGGCTGCATCCAAAGCAGAGTGGGCAGCAGGTCGAGCGAGGGAGGGGATTCTGCCCCTCTACTCTGCTCTCGTGAGATCCCCCCCTGCAGTGTTGCGTTCAGCTCTGGGAGCCCCAATATCAGATTGACATGGAGCTGTTGGAGTGGGTCCAGAGAAGGGTCACAAAGATGATCCGAAGGCTGGAGCACCTCTGCTATGGAGACAGGCTGAGAGAGTTGGGGTTATTCAGCCTGGAGAAGAGAAGGCTCCAGGGAGACCTTCCAGCAGCCTTCCAGTACCTAAAGGGCCTCCAAGAAAGGTGGAGAGGGGCTTTTGACAAGGGTGTGTAGCGACAGGACAAGGGGCAACGGCTTTAAACTGAAAGAGAGGAGATTTCGGTGAGGTCTAAGAAGAAATTGTTTACACTGAGTGTGGTGAGGCACTGGACCAGGTTGCCCAGAGAAGTTGCGGCTGCCCCATCCCTGGAAGTGTTCAAGGCCAGGCTGGATGAGGCTTTGAGCAACCTGGTGTAGTGGAGGGTTTCCCTGCCCATGGCAGGGGGGTTGGAACTGGATGATCTTTGAGGTCCCTTCCAACCCAAACCGTTCTGTGATTCTACGCACAGATTAAAAATAAAACGTATCGGTGGTACACCAAACCACATCCTCACTGAAGATACGGAACCAGGGAGCAGCCGTGGCGGTGTCAGAGCCCCTTCCATCACCTGTTGTCCGCAGGTGTTGTCCTGAGCACCCAACATCGGACGTGCCAGCCCAAGGACGCAGCATGCTGCTCGCTCGGCCCGAGCTGCAGTTTGATGGTACCTGCCTTCATTTATTCCCTCGTTTTTTTCCATCTGCTCTGTGGAAACACAAAGTTGAAGGACATGACGGCGGCGGGAGACACTATTATTTCCATATGGGTTTGAAAATAAAAAGGCTCTAAATGAAAACACCATACAAGCAGAGGGCTCACACAGGACCTATAAGCGCTGGTGTGCGCGCACTGTATAGGAAGAACACCCCAGCAAGAGGCTTTCCCCCTTTCGGAGCCCGATTCTGCTGAGACAAGTACTCGAGCCCCACACTGTACAGCAAGACGTCTCTTTGCGTGTCATTTGGCAGACGCAATCGCGGGGCCCTGCCAATTCACCCCGAAGCCCTCTGTTTTAATCAGTATCACATAAAGTTTAACACATGCTTTGAAATGTGCACCAGATTCAAAGCTTCGCCTCAAGGGGGTCCTGCTGAATAACACATACCATCCCGGCCACTGCTCCTCCGGCAATTATCTTTCAACTCTGGCTGAACCACCCCAACTGTCAACGCCAGCGCGCTGCCAACCGGAGGAAAGGTTGTGGGGTCAGAGCTGAAAACAAGACTCCTCAAGGCTGGAGCGCCGGGAGAACGGTATGGGGTGTTTGTTTATACTGCTGTCTGCTTATATGGAGAACTCCCAGGGCGTGTGTTTTATGGCTTAGCAGAACTGCAAACAGCGTTAAGAGAAAAAGGTTAGCAATGAAAAGGAGCACCGGCATCTGCCAGCCCCCCTGGAAGGTGGAGAGGGCTAAGGTTGTTTGCGCCTCGTAACCAGCAGCACCTTTCCAGCCTCATCAGAGCCAGGAGCTCCTTATCTGGAAGCCCAGAACACCACCAGCTTCCCCTGCTGCCCCTCGAGCCTCCCCGCATCAGTACTTCTGCCCACCAAGCGACAGATGGCACGCACCTATCTCGCCCGGTTGCCGCAGGTGACGCACTAAGAAGATGGCAAGGATTAGGAAATACAAGAATTGTTAGTGTTGGTTAGGATTTTTTAGGGGGGTTGGAACTAGGTGATCTTTAAGGTCCCTTCCAACCCAATCATTCTGCGATTCTATGATTTCAACAGAACTGGAAGGAAGAGAAGGACAGATAGATGCAGCAGTTTCGGCTCCTCGCAGTAGCAGTTGCCAAACAGTTCCTGTCAGGGTCAATGCAGTTAAGCAAAATCCTACCCTCCAACAGCGATGACAGAGAAGAGCCCACTACAACCAGAGTCTACACATGGACAATCCGCTCATTGCTCCCTTTCTGTAGCCTCTTCCCTACAGCATCCACCAGTCCATCAGCAGGTCCCTGCTCAGAAGTAGGACCACAACTCCGCCGTGCCCGATGCCAGCGGTGGCGGCAGCAGGTGGCCTCAAACACAGGCTCTCGCCCAACTTTTCCAGTAGGATGGTGCAACACTCCCATTTGCTTATTCTCATGACGCATAAAGCAAAGGGAGACACTTCAGAGGAGGAGCACCGGGTTGCATCGGTCTTCCTCATCCAACTAAAGACAGTGGCACTGGAGCAACTGAACCTCGGAGACAAAGCCATACATCTCCCAACAGCTTCTTGCAGAGGTTGGGATGTTAAGTAGCAGCCCTACAAGGCACAGCAGGAGGCAAGATGATGCCTTCTCCATGTTCAAATAGTTGCTAAGCCAAGGCATTCTTTCCTCTTTCAAGCTAAAGTGCTGCTGCTGTGGGTTTCCTACTACAAATTCTCACTGATGGCAGAAGTTACAAGTGAGGGGGAAAAGCTTGAAGCCAGAATCCACAGCAAGCTCAGACATCCATCAGATGCGACAGCGGGTGCTGGGAAACTCACTCCGCAGCAGTTATAAAATTCTGTGTTTAGAGAAGCTGCACTCGAGGCTCTTCAGGGTGAATTAATTCAGAGCTGCAATCTGTGCTTTGCTTCTGGGATTAGACTAAAAATTAGGGCTGTTGGAAACCCGAGTGGCCTGCAAAGCAAAGCAGTCACATTTACTCTCCGTGTTCCTACGTTTTCCACCTTAAAATAAGCTCCCAAGCCCAGCCGAGGGTCCCACGCGGCGCCCAGCAGGACTGCGGGCAGCTGATGCGACAAGGAGCAGCCATTTCATTGCCAAAGTGAGCTATGGCCAGAAAAGCAGGTACCACTGAGCATCCCCATCCCTCAGCTACTTCTGCAAGCTCTCAGCCCATTTTCTACCCTCTCCTAGAAAGGAGGTCTGCTACGCAGCCCCGCTGGCCCAGGCACCAGCTGAAAGCCTAAGAGGGAAAGGAGACACGTACAAAGCTGAGGGGTGCTGGGTTACACGTAACAGCCACTTTCCTCTTTTCCACTTTTCAGGCTTCAAAGTCCACAAGCAGGAACAATTTGAGGTGGTTTCCGCCCCTCTTGACTCTTTTGCATATGACATTCAATGTACATCCACCTGCACACAAGAAAAAAATTCAACAGCGGGGAAACTCATCCGGGAGCAGGAGAAGGCACAAAAGCAGGTTGCTGCTCCCCTGTCTTAGCACTACATGTTGCAGCTTTCATTTATTTTAAGGTAAGGAGGAGGTCCCATCCCACCGCTGCCCCACCATGACTATCCCCAGCCTTACACACGCACCCTCTGCACCGTGGCCAGGTGCTCAGCCAAGCACCTGCTGCAGTATGTGCCACCCACTTGTAAGATAATCGTAGTTTTACAAGAAAAAAACTGGCACAAAACTAACACCGCATGGCAAAGACACACTGCCCTCAATACCTTGTGCCAGCTTAATCTTTGTTAAGTGAGAAGGCTGATTAGCCACAGTCCCTGAATTATTCACAGAATCACACAATGGTTAGGGTTGGAAGGAACCTCAAAGATCACCTAGTTCCAGCTCCCCTGCCATGGGCAGAGACACCTTCCACTACACCAGGTTGCTCAAAGCCCCATCCAACCTGGCCCTGAACACTTCCAGGGATGGGGCAGCCACAACTTCTCTGGGCAACCTGTGCCAGTGCTTCACCACCCTTGGCCATTCAGGGTCCAGAGGTCTCCCACCATCCCAGTTCCCACCTGAAGATCATCACAAGCTTTATTTTATGAGCCCTGGCATGATTTATTTCTATCTATCCTATTTGCACAGTAGGAAAAAAATATGTAGAAAATAGCTACTTATAGAACCATAGAATAGTTTGAGTTGGAACGGACCTTAAAACATTTATCATTCACAAGAAGGATAACACCTCTTGCAGCAGGTTTGCCAGCAGAAATTTATCTCCTGTACGTTGTATCTTCCATTGCTGGAAGTTAACGAGCCTCCTCAAACATACTAACGGTGTCAAAATGAGATCCTCCGCAGCTGCTTACAGCAATGACATCTTCCAGAGGGCCACCACCCTGCACATGCTGCAGCCAGTGAATGGAGAAAGGACTTTCAATCCTGGGCACAGAGGTTTCACCTCACAGCATGGGTGAGCAGATGTTTTGCTGCAGTTCTCATGCAGTGCTGTGGCCTTGAAATTGTCATTTTCCCCAGTCTGTGACAAAGAAAACAAGATTTTCCTTCATAACTTACAAGTGTGCAACAAGTTCTATTTTACCTATTTCGTTTCAAAAAAAAAAAAAATTACTTGGCCATCTGAGGAATGTATTTTTCCTGGTCTAAAATACCTTCAAATCAGCAACGGGAAAGAAAACCACATTCTCTCTCTCTCTCTCTCTCTTCTTTCCAGTCTAGAAGATCTAAAGCAGACCCTTGCTGTTGTGTTTTTAGTTTTCATTCCCTGCAGTGCAAGGAGACTATTTAACTGCTACATTTTCCACCCTAAAATAAGCCATCAACAATGAACAAAATAATTATAAGTGACAGTGACGCAATCAAGAGTCCTCTTTTATTTTTAGGGTGCCATTTCTGCTCTGGAGGTAGAACCCAGTTTGGTGGGATCCAACCTCTGGAGACCAGGGCAACCACACGTAATACTTCTACCTTCATCCTTCAAGGTGATCCAGCACAAGTGACAAATACATCCATCCCGCAGGGCTAAACCACCCTATCAGTGAAATATTTCAACTTTTCCGGCTGCAGAGGGTATTTCTCTCTTACCCAAGAGATCTTTTTCATTTCTCACAGAAAATCAAGCCTGTGAAACGCTTCAACAGTGCCATTATCAGACCCTCCGGCTGCAGCAATGAACTGTGCAGCAGATGGAGGCTCCTAAAGTCAAACAAATGCAACGGTGTGTCTGAGACATCCCTGCCCTGTCCACCCACAGGAACCTGTTCAACTCTAGAAGGAGACGAGGAAGAGCAACAAAGCTGAGCTGTCCTGGAGTAACTTAAGTGCGTTTTTACTCACAAATGAAAGCTGTTCTGAATTTGCTATATATACGTGAATTAGAAGAATATGTTGAGAGGCTTAAATGACCTGAGCCTGTCAGCAGAACTTTGTGTTTAAAAAAAAAAAAAAAAAAAAAATCAGAAGTAAGGGAAGTCTTGGGTTGCTGAAGGATTTCACTTGGTGATTTCTATGTACACCCGTTTGCAATTTGAACAGGAGTGTCACACAAAGGGCACGCTGCACGGCACAGCTCTCCAGTCCTCTCCCTCAAAACTAAACCATTGTACCTCTGCTGTAAAAAAATACAGCCCTGCTCATACCAGCCCATTTTCATTTCATTAGCAACCCCGAGACCAGAACTCCCTGGTGCCCTGACATGGTTTCACACGAGCCGTTCCCTTCGCCGTCACTTGCAAATGGGTCGCAGCCCATCAGCTGGAAAGCGATGGCTGCTGCTTCAAAAGCTCCTTAAAAATTCTGCAGCGAGGACGTTCCCCAAAGGGGTGTTTTGTGCAACTGGCAGCCCGGTGTGAGAGGTGTTATCCTTCTTACAAATAATAAATACAAAATCTTGCTCACCTGGATAAAAAGCTAAAATCCAAACCAAACAGGCAGTGGCTCTGTTTAAGAATGGGTATGGGAATCACACAGGCTGCGGCATGCGCAAGCGCCGAAATCGGGTCCCAGCACGAGAGGCCGACACCTCGAACGAAGCACCAGTACCGATTTTACAGCGGCGTTAACGATTTGCCACGTTCACAAGCCGTTTTGCATCTTTAGGTAAAGGTACGCGAAGCCTCCGACACCACCGCATTATGCCCAGTGGTACCCGGGCTCCCAAAACCTCCGCGGCTTCTCCTCCACATGCACGCAGGCAGCCGCAGGGCGCGAGCGCTCACCAGCTGGAGAAACTACAGAGAGACCAAACCACCCCGTGCGCAGCACAAGAATCCGTTACCGAAACCACTCCAGCGATTTTTAAAAAGAAAAACAAGGGGAAAAAAAAAAAATCAGTTAATTTTAGAAGTTTATTAGCAGCTATATTATAATAAGCCTGAAACATCCAAATGAAAACTAAAGAATTCATCATCCTGGGCAGCAGCATCCTGATGGGAGCAGTTCCCAGCACTCTCTGAGCAAGCCTCATTTCCATCACCTCTCCCGACACGGCCGTGCTGCCCAGACCCCCGCGCTCCCCCACATCCGTTCCCACGCGCGGTGTGCCAAGGCAGCCACGCAGCCCCTTTATTAGTCTGAGCTCTATCCGCGCCGTCTCACCGCCAAAGCTGGCACGTCCGCGGGAGACCAGTGCACCAAGCAGCGCCCTCCCCTTAAACAACTTAACGGTCTACATAATTAAAACCAGTAGAAGTGAGACCAGTGAAAGTTACAGCGCTGCACGCCCGCAGTCCAGCGTGAATAGAAGAAATTTAACGGCACCTCTTTTCCCAGCTACAATAAGCGTAACAGGAATTTCTAACGGCTCAAAAGAAGGAGCAAGGGGTGCTTGTGCCTCAACTCAGCACTGCGTTTTCCTGGGCTTTTTAAAGCCTTGTGAATTATATCGTCTATCACGACAGTTGGAAGATAAAGGATTTCTTTCGAGAAACATCTCCGGATTTCACGTGTTTAAAAAGGTCTAAAAGGCAACCGCACAAAAAGCTGGTCCAGCATATGGTTGCCCTGTAGTTAAACTTTTGATTTTACGATGCAGCCACGTCCACAGAACATGTTGGATACGCTACTGGGGATACCACAGTCCCTGTGGCCATTAGTCATACATATGCTGAAATAAAAAAGGCCCATGATTTAGCAGTTTCATTTTTGAGGTCATAAAAATAATTCAGAGGAATACCCATTTATTAATAAAGTTCCTATGGAGTATAAATTTTAAATGCAGACTTAAAGGCACAGAATTCCTCTTAAATAAACAGAGAAACCTTCCCCAGAAAGCCAGGAAACATTAGAATAAAAAGTTCTTTTATGATAATAAGCACATTTGCACTCCAATTATGTGATGTGGGAAGAAGGAGAGCTAAAGCGCAAGGAAGTGCAGAGACCTCAAAACACGTGCGCTGGGGAACAGAAACGTGCTTACATCTGCACATACCCCGTCCCCACCTCCCCAGCGCGACCCATGCGCACCACTGGCCTCCAGTCCACCCCTGCAGACATCCTTGGCGATGCCTTCATCTGCTTTTCCCATCAAGCGGCTGCCCCATCTACCCCGACCCGAGATGCCAAACCCAAACTTGTCCAGCTGCCACGGCCTCCCTGTTCCCATACCCACCAGGAAGCCAAGGGATCACATTTAACCTCAAGCTCCTGGCTTGATTCGCTTCAGGAGCCACTTCAAAAAATGTTTCCAGTTCTCAAAATCATTCATGTCTTCTCTTCTTCCCCTTCTTCTTTCCCTGGTTTTCATCCCTTCTGTAAGCAGCAGAGCATCCCAGCCATGAGAGACCTCATTGGGTACCACTTAAGTTCCCACGGGCAAGCTCCAGCCTGAACGTGCAAAGCAGAGGACGAAAGGTGGTGACAGACCCACGCACGAAGCCAAAACTCTGGCTATACGGCACTGGGACCTCTCACATCTCATCTTCAAAACCCATCACCATCGCCGCCGAGTCAAGAAAAGAGTGGGTGGATTGAGTTGACAAATGCAGATACTTCTCCAGGATTTGTCTAAATAAGCTTCCAAAATTAAACAGCAAGTGTCAAGCGAATAGTCCAGTCACCATCGAGATGGCATTCAACATGCTGTTAAGAAAATAGCTTTGAGGGCCCAGCCTTAATGAAAAGGCAGAGAGTTAGTAAAGATTTGTCTGCAATTTTAATCAAGTGCAGAACAAAAATCTTTTTACCAGTTTTCTCGAGTAAATTTTCAAAGAGGTCAAGCAAAGGATGCTGAGGATAAGGGACCAACAGGAGTCACTACTATTTATCCATCTCTTTCTTCATAGAGGAGAAGAGGACAGGTATAAACACACTATAAGCTTCTGACAATAAACATTCATCACAGAATGGTTGGGGTTGGAAGGGATCTTCAAGATCATCCAGTTGCAACCCCCCTGCCATGGGCAGAGACACCTTCCACTACACCAGGTTGCTCAAAGCCCCATCCAACCTGGCCTTGAACACTTCCAGGGATGGGGCAGACACAACTTCTCTGGGCAACCTGGTCCAGTGCCTCACCACCCTCATTGTAAAAAATTTCTTCCTTAGATCTAATGGAAATCTCCCCTCTTTCAGTTCAAAGCCATTGCCCCATGTCCTGTCACTCCATGCCCATTTCTACTAAGACACTTGAAGGCGTCTCAGAGCTCAGGCAGGTCTAACAGCGACACTCCTCTTCAATAACCAGAGGACATTAATCACCTCTCCACCGTCCCATGACATCCCACTTCACCGTCGCTTCACCCAGCCTGGGTTGTGAGCCTCTTCCCCAAAAACCTGCAAGCTGAGACTATATCTGGCCATCAGTCTTCTAATCTAAACAGCCCCAGAAGATGTATTTCCTTTCATAATACTTTAATATAACAACTAGACAAGCAGCGGTATCAAAGATTAAGAAGGTCTCGTTACTGAATGTTACTAGAATATAAGTTTCTGCTTTACAAACCTGCCCAGAAGGAGAAAACACCGTCCCCTTATCCCCACTCTGTTGTGTAAATAGTCCCCGCATACCCAGCCACCAGACTGACCTTTTCAAAAGGCTCTCCTGCCTGCATCCAAGACTATAAAACTTCCTTGCTTTTAATAAACAACATTATTTTTACTCTTCGTGCTTGTTAAAGAAAAACTTTGGAATAAGAGACAGTGCTTAAACCAGCGGGAAGTTCGGATCTCAGGGTGTTTTTGGAAGTCCTGGGGCATGTCGATATAACACGGCCCCCGCAGAGCAAGAGGATGCAAGGATCTTCCAAACACCACACGTAAGCCCGGATTTGGCACCGGCAGATCCAGCCCACGTGGCAAGGGGAGATGAAGTCTTACATGGGGCTGCCGTGACCTCTGGAGAGCATCGACTGCTGCTGGAGCGCTGACACCCAGCAGAAGGACGCTCCCTGCATGGCGCATCCAGAGAAAGGCAGTAAAATCTCATTTACTCTAAAACACGCATAGAAAGCAAAAACAATTCCCATATGCATCGCAGAAGACTACGTAAAGTTAAAAAAATGTCAGAGATGAGGATAATCAAGAACATTACGCAAACTGTGCTGTTTAAATGTTTTTCTGGGCCATCAGAAGGCCACCGGGCAGCACATGGAGACCGAGAAAACGTCCTTCTTTTCCCTGTCGCACCGGGAACCGCTTGCTCACACGGCTTGGGGTGGCGAGCACGTGTTTGTGTCTGAAATAGGGCACAGGGAGGGGACGGGATTTCCCAATAACGCTGAAATCGCCACATGCCACGTCTCTGCTTCTCACCGTCATTCCCAATAAACTGACCAGACAAAACCCCCATGGGTTTTCACAGCTCCAAAGCCACCTGCAAGGGGAGACTCCTGCAGGTGCCAGAGCTGGCACAGGCTCCAAGGGACGTGGTCCCTCCCAGGGGGCTGCCCACAGCAGGAGCCCCCGTCACTGCAGGGCACAGGGACCAGCCTCACCTCGCGTCCCTGGAAGGGCATCACCAGTAGAGCAACGCCACACGGTTGAGGTGCGTTTGCCATGACATGTAACCTTCGCGGATCATGCTCTCCATCGCTTTCCATGTCATCCATCGTCTCCCGTTACATTCACCTCCATTGTGCAAACTCCCTAAGGCATCCTCATGTTCCCCCGTGCTTCTGCGGCACACATCAGCCCGAAGTTGCATTGTATCCCCACCATTGCCCTCCATGGCCAGGAATCACGGACCCTCCAACTCTCCATCGCCCATGTAAACCCACCACTACCATCATCTTTTTAGTGAAATCTTTAAAGAAAGAGGTCAACAGGACAACCTTCACGGCGAGGGGCAGAGGGACGAACTGAGTGTTGTTGGGCAGGATGATAGTCACTGTTGCAAAACAATGTCCTGGGATCCAAAAATCAAGGGAAGTGCTTGAAACCGCACTTGCAGGGAGCCAAGGAAATGGGCTCCATGTGCCGGCAAGCCGAGTGCATCCAGTTTTTTCCATGGCCATCATGCAGAGAAGCAGGCAGGGCAGCTTGCACATCAGCCAGGTTTTAAAAAAATGCAAGCTTTCAATTTAACCTTTAAAAAATTACGCGGTAGCGTTTTTATTACAATGTCAACATATTCAAAATGACTTTATAATTAAAAAGCAACCGACAGGCGCTCAGGACTCATCACCAACACGTAGCTATTCCTCTGTATCCCTACCAAAAACGTACCTTGAGATTCGGTTACGGCTGTAAGAACAAACCAGTAGCACAGAGCAAACTAAGCAAAGGAACTTGCATTCCCAAACCAATCATCATAAATCCAGGGAACTCAAGGTCAGAATTAAATTTAAATCCAGACATAGCTAAAATATCGAAGCACACAGCTGGGTGCTCAACAGCCTTAGCACAGTCCCGTAAGCACGCGGCACAGCATCCCAGCGGTCACAGGGAATGCTTAATAGCAGCTGTCATCTCCCATCCAAGTAATTGGAGGGAAAAAAAAAGGTAAATCTCCCCCTCCACTTCTCATCCACACGAGTGTTTTTTCTTTCTAAGACCAGCTGCATTCTCACCCTGTGCTACTGAACATTTTCATACGAGACACAAGCGTATGGGTACAGTGGCAGCTGCACATACCCATGTGTGATTTGAGCATCTTTGTCCAAGTTATTTGCAGACACAGAAGCTCGTGTTAAACAGGGGAGGAGGTGTGTGGGACACTACTCTCCAACCGTGAGACACTACGCTCCAACCAATGTACACGAGCAGTTCTCAGCCAGCTCTGAGCTGCAGGGACAGCGTGTGAAGCAAGGGAAGTCATCCAAACCCTTGATCTGAATCACTGATTTCAGAGACGTAGTTGTCTTTCTACAGAGCTGCCATTAATCCATGCTCCAAAGTGCTTCATCTTCTCCGGGTGACTGTCAGAACCGCGCTCCTACCAAAATCAGATCAGCTTTTTAGTTGTGCACATCATCGTGCAACGTTTTGCCTCATTTTTGAAGTGTACGTCTACACTCACATCACCAAGTTCATATTTTCTGCCACTGCGGGAAAATATACGTACAGAAATCTCAAGTTATACCACTCAGGCATGACACAGACACCGACATTTCTCCACAAGAAGAACAAACATCACCTTGACAAAGCCCAGCTGAAACACCAGCCCATCCAAACTCGTACTAGATCTCCACCTACTAAACATCAGCTTTGACAGCACATCCAAGTGATGCTAAAAAAAAAAACAACAATGCTGGTTTGCCTCCATCGATGCGAAAGGCACGCTGAACGTTTTGGGCATCTTGACAAACTTGACCCGATAATGGCTTTTGGGTGGGTTATTCTTGGCCCCCTGTGTAGCAGCAGTCACTGCACTTACCCTGGACGCTTTGCATGTAGCACCATCCTCAGTGACCTCCTCTACATGCCGTGCATATTTCAGACGTTAAGCTACATAATAAAACCACATACCGGATATCAGCAAGTGTTAATAAGATGTAATTCATTCCTGGCAAGCCCAGAACTCAGATCTTTTAAAACAAAACAAAAAACCCCACACCAACAAAACCAAAACACACACGCAGGTTCACAGGGCCAAAGTCCAAGAGGAGTTCAAACGCACAGAGCTACTTTCATCTGCTCAAGCGCTGTGTAATTAAGAACAATATTTGGAATGCTGCAAATTCCCCCAGAACCATAGGTAATAAAATTCAGATTTGGGAAAAAAAAAAAACAAAAAAAACACACAAGGAAAGGAGTCCATGAGAGCTCATCATTTGTACAGCGAGACTATAAGGTTTCTCCGCGCACCGCGAGATCCCTCCGGTTCCTGCGCACGGCTGATCCCGGGAACGTCTCACTTGACTTCACCCCACCACGGGCTTCCTCTCCAAGAGAGGGGCCAGCAAGCTCCCCGCATCCTTGACTGCAGGCCAGAAACGCAGCAACGGCTCCGAGCGCTCCAAGACAGATCCTTCTGATTATCACAAAATGAAATTTTCAGCTCTTGTCATCATCGGCCTCAGATTTGTAATGTTACAAAAACATGATTTCCTTTCCCCATTGTATCAAGCCTTCTTCCATTCCCGCTGGTGAAATCAAACAATTTTAAAAGAATTTATATGATGCTAATTTAAACCGAATGTATTTAGCTGCCAATCGCAGTTCCCTGACTCTCCCAGGCCTCCTGCCAGCTCCGCTCCCTTCCAGAGCGGCTATCAATCACGGCCAACAGATCGAGGGAAAAGACCCAGCGATACATGAAGTGATACCGGTAATTCTGCCAGGGGCAACCTTGCCCTTTGCTTTCGACAGAAGGGCAAGGCCAAGCAAAGTGACCCCATGCAACAGGAGACTCCGAAAGCTTCAGCTCCTCATCAGTGAAGCAGCTCGTGATGCTTTTTGCAGGAATAAACCTTGCACATTGTTCAGATTCCAGCATCGCTTCCAACTTGGCTTTTGGAACTGGAAGTGGCGAGTTGACCTTCCTCCTCCAGCCGCTGTGCAGGAATGGTTACTGCTGAAAAGCCACTGAGTCCAACCTCGGAGATAACTGTTCTCAGAAAGGAAACCCCTTCTAGAGTCTGCATCTTGCTCTCATGAAACAGCAGAAAACTGGGATTTGGGAGAGACTGAAGACGTACACTTCGCTATATCATCCATAGGCAAACTAAAAACATCTAAACATTGCATCTTGGTGCGTCTGGTTTTGACACTCCCCTGCAACAGCCTGATTAACGTCTATGGAGAAGGAAAAAATCTTTTCCACTTGAGTATTTTTCTGTTGGATACATTTAAATGCTGAAGCTCTGCTGCATCCATAACAGAGATGCTGGCAACATCAACAGCAAAAGGAAAATTTGCTGCAACCCAGAACTCAATTGAGAAATCCCTCCAGTCCAGAACAGCTGGAACTGAGCAGAAGGCGGTGAACGATGAAGAACTTCTGCAAGTGTATAAGGTAGAAAAATACTGAAAGGAAAAGGAATAGAGAGTTGGGCTCGGGTCAAAGCAGGGACTGGTTGAGAGGCTATCTCAAGCTGAAGAAAAAATAACAAACTCAAGGGAAGCTCAAAGCATTAGCAGTTGAAATGAACACTGAGGGACAAAAGATGAAGAATGGAGAAAGAGTCTAATACCTAACAAACAAGAGGAAAACAGAAGCGAGAGTTGCTACAACACACTTTGGAGGTTTTAGACACATGGCTGCTCACTGGCTCAGACCAGGAGCTTAGATAACGTGGAATTGCAAAAAATCAAACACCAGACTCCAAAGGTGGACAACAACGGGGCAAGCAAATCAAGTTCTTCCCTCAAGTCTTCTCCCAGCTTCTCACTGCTGTCAGATCAGGCACCTCCTGAGCCCAAAACGGTCTGTTCAGTTCACAGCCCACACAATGAAACACCTGCCCAGTCTGTCCTTGAAGCCACAAAAAAAAAAAAAAATCACGCCTGAGAAGCTCCATAGGTCTATCACCCACAGAATGAACAACCAACTTTTTTCCCCCCTAACGTCAAGCTTGGCTCCTGCTGGTTTCACTCGCTGGGCCCCAGTTCTTGTATTTGGGTAGGGCAGGAGCAGCCAGTCCCTGCTGACCCCCTAGCACCTCCCCTGATTATGGAGACGAAAAATACTGCAAGGAGGAGGAAGGCTCAGAAGTAGTGAGCAAAACAGCAGGAGAGCACCCATAGAAGAAAAGGAGACACCAGTACGGGCTATTGCAACTCTTTTAGCTTTGCTGTTAAAAGCCAGATTTCTTTAGAGCAAGAGACAGGGAATTAAAAAAGCTCCAGGCAGGGCACGAGCTCTCCCCGGGAGCAGAAGGGAGGGACACAAAGAACGGGAAGACGTGAGCCATGGATTTGGAAGGGACAGAAAGTACAAAGCTATGAAAGCAGCTCTAGTCAAAAATGGCAAAAGAAGCTATTTGAAATGATGGGGAATTTCTCAAAATGGGTCTGCCTAAGCAGCCAAGGACATGTGGCTGGAGGTGCACATCTCTCCCCACCACCAAAGCAATCAGCCAGGAGGTTTAAACACCCTTCCCAGCATCATGACAACGAAACTGGAAAATACAAGACGAGGATGCCACATCTGCATCCTCTTACGTCTCTATAATTGGTAAATATCCTTAATAGGCTATAAAGAAGTTATTTATTTATTTAAAGTTGCATATTCGCTGCATTAATCAGGCACCAAAAGACAAATGAAACTCCTATTCCTTTCCAACCACAGAACCACAGGAACCGAGGAAGGATCTTTAAAAAGTCTGGCTGCTGTAACAAACAAAAATAGAGTATTTTTGGTAAACAATGACCGTTCTAGAAACTGCTGCATCGGGCGAATTCAGCGCAGTCACACCTGTAGCCTTCCCCAACATCCCCACCGCACACATCTGGCTCCACAACAGGATGTCCAGGTCACAGCGCGTTTTCTGCAAGTTCAGAACGACAACTTCATCTGGATGCAACAACTAACAAAGAAGTTTGCTGAACTCTCAGCTGCAGCACAGCACCTCTCCATAGCTCCATTACACAATATAAAGCTTGGCTTGTTGTCTCACAATGCCAGAGAGAGACCGAGAACACTCTAAGGCAGCGGATGTACTGTAAATTAAATCAACAGAAATCCTCAAGCTAGACCGTTTTACAGAAAGGACAGCGTTTGTAAGACAGAAAATTGAACTTGCCAGTACCTCCAACCATAAACATAACAGCACAATTTTATTATGTTGTGAAAAATTACAGCAAGAGTCTTTCCCATAAATCAACCAGTCCAATCCAGCAGTCACTATCAGAGGAAGTAGTTTACTGCTCAGGAGAGGTAACATTTCATTACTAGTGGATTTGAATTTCATCAAAGTAGCAAAGTTTTTTTTAAGAGTCACTGTGAGCAAAACTCCTCAGCTGTGATAAGAAAAACTGGATTGAAATTCAAAACTAGGATATTAAAGAAGAGTGGGAAGAGGCAATTCCATTTTAATACACACATGAGGTTGTTCAATTAATCAGGTTCATCTTCTACAGACATCAGCTGTGGGCAAACGCAAGCAAGCGACAATGAAAGTTGATCCAGCATTTGAAAATCAGTTTAAGATGCAAAAGAAATGAAGTTACAGTCAGTGCGTGAACTTCTACTGCTTCACCCCCAACCTGGGAAACGCGCACTGGTGTCTCCAGGTCTTCCAGTTGGCACCAGGCACAGCAGCAAAAACAGGACTTACGCACCCCGACCGCACCTCCCACGCTCTGGGCTACCAAGAGCCTACAGCAAACTATGGGCAAGAGAAGACGACGACAAAAACGGTCCATCGCTTTTCAATGGTTTAAAAATCAGAAGATAAACTCTAGTAGCAACCACAGAATGAAGAATCACTGCTTCACCTAGTAACAAAATTTCTTCAATCCTTAAAACTAAGTTTACTGCCTTGGGATTAGAAAAGTAGAACTTTGTTTAAGGTGACCATGAACCAAACTCCTCTTCCCAAAAAGCCTCCAACACGTGTGCACACACACTCCTACCTGTTTCATTGCCGTCTCGCCGATCTTGTCAGAGTGCTTACGGATACTCTCCAGGAAATCCTTGAGGTCTGACATGGAAACTTCTTTGATCTCTTCACGCAGCTTTGGAATATTATCCACCATGATCTTGCAGAAGCGGTAGTGGCTCACTTGGGGCAGGTATGTGTGCTCAAGGTGCTCCAGGGTCTTCAGTGCAGGGTAATGTCTGGAAAAAGCAAGCAAGGCAGATGCGTGAAGAACAACTATTTCCATCCCACTTCCCTTCTAAAACGTGCATTAACTGTAAATAACTCAATAGATGTAAGAATCTCGGCTCTGTTCAAAGGAACATAGACCTTAGATCACGGAATGGTTGGGTTGGAAGGGATCTTGGAAGGGAACAGCTCCAGAAAATGAGGAAAAAGCTCAGCCTCACACACACAGAGGAGCACAGAGGCAGGTGGCTCATGGGGGAACCCCAGAAAGACCCTGCACTGCCTCCCCAGGACAGTCATCAGCCCTACGGATGTAGGTGACACCCATCAAGGTGAGCAGGTCTCTGGAGCACCTCATACACCAAGGGGGCTGTGTCAGGTAGGGGGCACATTATGGGATACAGCACTTGGAGATTGCATCTCTTTGTCTTTCCCTGGGTGAAGGGCTCTGTTCTGGGTGCATGTGTATGTGCACCCCTTCATCCTGACCCGCCAGACAGGAGGACAGGATGATGCTGTTGGTGTTTGCAAGCATGGAGCGTTTCTGCCCGTCAATCCGTGCGGCCGGCTCTGTGTGTACACGCGTGCATGTCAGATACGTGCCTGCTGGGAGCACGCGCGCAGCCTCCCTGCTGCTCAGACCCGGGGCTCCAGCAGACTTGTCTCCATCATGCTGCCTGATTTAGCAACCCCAAACAGTCAGGTGCCATAAGACAGAAGCATGGAGACAAGTATGTTCCATAACATACCATAGACTGATAAAATAATGTCCAACACATGTTAATATCCAGTCCCTGCTACAAGCACGGGTATTTGTTATTCTGCTGTGAAGACCTTGGACATGAGAGCTCTCTGACTTCTTGCTCCGTGCATAGCAGGAGTCAGGTCCCACTTTTCCCCCAGCTGTTCAAATGCTGCTAAGCAGAATTAAACCCCTCAAAGTACTTTTTATTTAGATAGAGGTGAAAATTTGGATAAAAACCTCAGATCAGGAGTCTGAACAGACAGATTTGCTACAAAGCCCCTGCCTCTCCAGCAACTACTGTTGTACCACTGGGCTATGTGACCTTTGTAACTTTGAAAATAATTTATTTCCCTACTCTATAAGAAATATACCTTATAAATTTAAGAATGCAAGAATCCCAATGTTTCTTCCCCTACACACAATGCATGCCTTTATGTTTTGGTCATGCCCAACGGCCTTAGGGAAGGTACCATAAATTTTATCCTACCTTTCTGCATAAAAGCAAACTTCTTAGCCTGACAGAAGATGCTAAATGGGCAACTATTCTAAGCAAATCATTTTTCTCAAATGGCCTCTCCTCTTTTCCCTTCAGGAAGTGGGAGTCCATAGGATTTGCCTGTTCACTGGAATATAGGGACACTCCTGAATGGCGATGTAAAATGCGAGACCGTCCTCCTTCTGGTCTGACCACAGATCTGGCCAAAGGTTAAAAAAAAATTATCAAGGAACCATCTAGGAAGCATTAGTAGAGTCTATAAAAACATATTTCAGTGTAACAGCAGGTGACAGTCCCCTCTTTGGTGAATTAAGGCAATTTTAGCTGACTATACCCATGGTCAATCCTGGCCACAAGCACCTGCCACGTACACCTTGAATTTTTGGCGGAGAAAAAGCATTTAGTCATAAGAAACATATTAGCACCGCTGAAAAAGAAAAAAAAAAAAAAAAACCACAAAACACCTGACACTCATATTCTCATTCGAAATACTTCTTGCCTGGACCTAAGGCAGGTCCACAGGGGAGTTATTTTAACCAGAAGTGGCCTGTCCTGTTCCCAACACCAGAAGTTAAACGGATTAACCCCGTAACCCGGCTGATGTTTACACTACGGTAAGGTATGAAAAACTATTTGCAATAAAACACAAACCGCTCTGGAAGGAGGAAACTCAGGAGCAAACAGAAAGCCAGAAATTAAACCAGAGGAATAAACACACATGGAGGAGTTTGTTATATTTTAGGGCATTGCTTGTTGAACCAGAAGCAGTGAAAACGTGGCCGGAAGGGACAGCGTGCGGTCACTGATGGGTTCCCAGCTGAAAACTGGATCTGAAACACGTCAGGGCAGAAGAAAGCTCAACACTGTTCCTGTGCAAAACATGCAGAGGCCAGTGATTCCTGCCGACAAAGCACTGCCATCTCAGTCCAGGCCTCTCTCCATGTCCGGGGTTTTTTTGCATCCCTCACGCTAATACCTGGTGTCAGCCATGCAAAGGGGCCACGTTCTTGCCCAGTTCTGTACCCCCCGGACCATGGCACCAGTGAAACGGGAGCACGTGCCAAGTGGGGGAAGCAGCATTTTGATAAAACAAGAGTCGGAGCTGGCTTGCTTTTTTTTTTTTCTTCTGGAAACACCCAGGCCTGGCTCAGGTGCATACAGCTCCGCAGAGGCTCCTTGGCTACAAGCAGGATGCAGCATTTGCATTTCATGGATATGACAAGTGACGGATCCCTCTGGAGCCCTGCAGAACCTGGAGGGATCTCCGAAGGCAGGGAGGCACTCCTCATCACTTCCCAACAAGCAGCCACGTGTGTCCCAGCCGTTGGAGAAAAGCTCTTTGTGTCTCTTCCTTAAATTCTGTACAAGAGCAGATGAAACGTTTCTCTCCATCTCTTCTCTCCACTGGTTGCACAGTCACTCCTCCGGGTTTGGACCACAGGTTTCTCAACTCCAGCAAACCATGTTCAGTTTATAAACATCACGCAGCAAACAGCGCATAACTCATTTTGTCTGTCTTGGGAGAGTTAATTTTATTCGCCCCAAATGCAAAACCTATCACCTCTCCGAGACTGTGGACTCAAAACCCAAGGCTCACAGACTCACAGTAACGAGCCCCTGTGCTGGCTACCATGAAACGATACAGAAGTGAGACCGGGTGCAGACACAAAAATATTTAATATGTTGTGCTGCGTTCGGTGAATGAAGCCATCAAATTCAGACAAAGAAAGAAGGAGGGGGAAAAGAGTCAAGGGTTCAGATTTTCCTTAAATGTGGCTTTCAACTTCTATTTGTTTCAAAACGCACCAATCCAAAGACGGGGGGGGGAAATAAAAAGATGCAATTCTTAGAAGCAGACTCTGGAAACACTATCCAGGAGGGAATCGAGCGGCATGTGGATTCCCTTCAGAAACTCCCAGCACTGTGATCAGCTCCAGCTCCCCACCCCACATCTGTCAACGGATAAGCCCCTCGCTGTTCCTATAAACAGACTAAAACCAGTTGGACAAACTATACGCTGCCCTATTCTGTACTGAGCCATCATGAGAAAATAAGTGAGCTTTGTGCACAGCCAAGGAAGCTCCCTCTAACTCCTCCGGCCAGCCCAACTTTCAGTAGTAATGCGTATCTGTTTACCCAAGGCTCCTGAGTCCAAGCACCACAGAGATCAGCAGAGGCGGGAGGGGAAGAGTGAAAATACACCCATCCAATTAGTTAGCACCTTGTCTGAAACATCTGGTTTCTTCTGTATTGTTTCTGTGATGGATGGCAGGCACAAACCGGGCGTCGGATCCGACGGCTCTCCCTGCATGGCATTCAGCTGGAGCCCGCCGTGTTTTCCGCTGACCTGCTTCCAGCAGCTGCTCTTTGCCCAGTTTGCCACCCCCAGAGCTACAACGCGCCTCCGAAGTCCCATGCTGCTTAAACAAACCGTCCCCCAGGATCCCGGCCATGTAAATATCCCGGACCGTGGCTTCATCCCACAGCGTCGCAACAGACGCAGGGTGGGAAAAATCCCAGATTTACAGCTCAGGATTTCTGAGCCACGAAGCCCTTGTAGTCCAGCTCACTCTTCTGAACAGTTATTTCTACTGCAAAATAAGCCATATGCCTTCTCACCAACTTCTGTCATCCCGCACAACATTTCTCAGGTGTTTGGCTTCCATTTACGTCCATTGAACTCTCTCAAACTGTACCAGTTTTTATATTATGGCATTCATAGAATGAAGTTTAGTTAATAACACGTTAGTACAGAGTCATGCATCGATTGCATTCATCACACCAGTCAGCTTCCATGAAAAACAGTGAACGTCCACCTCAATTAAAAAGCCTAACTCAAAATCAAGTTAGAGCCCGCTGCAATCCTGGTTCCAGGCTGTACCGCAGGAGGCCGAGCAGCACTGTGAAGATACCAGCCAGAAATCAGATAAGTTTCTTGGAAAGGCTGATTTTGAAGTCCCAAGTTTTGAGAGCCTCTAATATATCTGGCACCAAGCGGGTGCTTTGGAACACCTCCAATATAAACATCGGTCTATGCAAAATTTACCTTTTAGATTTCATTTGCTCCCGCAGTTTGCTGTACATCTCCAGGACTAGAAAGAAAAGAAAACACACAAGCATTGAGACACAAGCAGAAAGCAGAGAGATGCAAATTAAAAGAAAGAGCTAGGCAAATAAAGAGCAATTTCAGATTCCTCACCAGGGAGACACAGCGTAAGCTTATCAACCGTCGCCGAAATATTTCTCTGTTGTAATCGGCATTGCTTCAGCTCTTCCATCGCTATTATCAACTTTGGAGAGGGGGAAAAAAAAGAAAGTTTCACTAAGAACAGCAAATAGAGTAGAGAGGATATAAACTGCTGTGCACTTATCACGACCATTGAACCAGCAGGTTGACAGCAAAGCCCAATCTGACAAGCAGAGAGCTCACCCAGCACTGCGGAGCGTTGCTGCAACAGGGAGGACAGGCAGCTTCGGGTCGTTTAATCAAGTAGCAGCAAATTCCTCAGCCTAATTTCAAGCAAGCAAGCAGCAAAACCAAAGCCATCAAAATACCAGCCTTGTAGCACGTCCTGTGAATTCCAAAAATGATTTCCCCTTCCCATTTTATTCATCTCTTCCCTGCTCCCTCTCCAAGCTTCTCTTTTCTAGTTCTTCTCAAAGACAGGATGTGGCCGCTTGATCCCGGGGGGATTCTTTACCATCGCAAACTAACAAGGGCTTTTAAATGCTCAGCCTCCAGCAGAAAAACCTGTGAATCTGGACAAGGGCAAAGCACGGATCGGCCATCGCATACAAAAGAAAACTCGTTATCTTCTTATTTCCAAAGGAGCAGAGCATGGATTTGTCCTCTAGAGTACCGCCTCATCTCTACAGCACCACACTGAGTTTACAAAGTCCTTCTGAAATCCCAGGCTCTTCTACTGTTGGAGGTGAATTCTGCCCCTCTACTCTGCTCTCCTGAGACCCCACCTGCAGTGCTGCGTTCAGCTCTGGGGTCCCCAACATCAGAAGGATATGGAGCTGCTGGAGCAGGTCCAGAGGACGCCACGGAGATGATCCGAGGGCTGGAGCACCTCTGCTATAGAGGCAGGATGACAGAGTTGGGTTGTTCAACCTGAAGAAGAGAAGGCTCCGGGGAGACTTTCCAGCAGCCTTCCAGTACCTAAAGGGCCTCCAAGAAAGCTGGAGAGGGGCTTTTGACAAGGGCGTGTAGTGACAGGACAAGGGGCAACGGCTTTAAACTGAAAGAGGGGAGATTTCAATGAGATCTAAGGAAGAAATTTTTACAATGAGGGTGGTGAAACACTGGAACAGGTTTGCCCAGAGGAGTTACTGGGGACTGGACACAGTACTGCAGGGGGGAAGTCTCATCAGAGCAGAATGGAGAGGCAGAATCCCCACCCTCACCCTGCTGGCCACACTTCTTTGGACGCGGTACTGTTACAAACAATCCCATTCACACCATGCAGAGCTGCACGGCGAACCCACAAATTGATTATTGTTGCTTCAAGGGCCTCCTGCTTCCCAGGCTTTGCCTTCCACTAGTTTCCAACCCACAATCAGTAAAAAAAGAAAAAAATCATCTCCCGACCCTTGCAGACAATTCATCTTTCATGTAGAAAATCAAAATACAGGGAAAAGAACCAAAGCGTGCTTTAAATACCAACACCGTGTACGTTAGGAGTTAGTGCTGAGCAGTTACTGATGCCCTGTGTAATTTGTTGCTAGCAAGCACAGCCAAATAATAGAAAAGCCAAAAAAAAAAAAACAGACCGGATTAATGCATCACTTACTTCTTTTCCTTCATTCTGCAGCTTTCGGTTGGTGTCTGTCACTTGATTCTGCAGCAATGTTGGGGGAAAAAAAAAAAGAGAAAGCACATCTATACGTAAATCAGGACAATGTTTTTCACAAAAAAATAAATTGCACATAAACACCATCGCTGTTCACACAATCCCCTCTTGCACAGCATAAAGCAGTTTATTAGCTGATTTAACAGCCCCCGCCATTCTGGCGCACAGGACACCAACAGACACACAGCAAATGCCAAGGGTGCCACAAAAGGGTTTTCTTCCCTGTTACCAGAGAAAAAGAAAAGGCGACAGGAGTTAATACTGTTGCATGGCAGCCTCAAAAAGCTGCAGTCTTAACAGATCGAATTTTGTAGGAGACGCTCACATGGGTCCTCATCTTAAAAGCTATTTTACCTGAGTGGTAGAGGTAGGACATAAACCTCATGGAATTGAATTTCCCCTCCCCAACACCAAATAGATGACAGTTGGGTTTTAACCCCGGAATATCACAGCAAGAACGGAACTCTTCGAAGTGGACTTTACCTATAAAGTTCAAATATTTTCTTTTAGATCTTCAGATGCATCTCCTGCTGGATCCCTCTTCCTGGCTGATATAAAAAGGTATTTTTATATACTAGGTATATACCTGGAATAAAAAAGGTACGTATTTTCTTTACTAAACCATCTTCCGGTATTATCCTATCGAGCTGGGGCTCAGAGTTGAGAAATTTCCCATTTTGGAAACTCGTAGGTTCCCTGGACCAGCAACATCACAGCAGTTCAGCCCTTTACGGGTCTCGGCATCAGTCTGACTCAGTGAAAACACACATGGGATCAAAGCTGAACTTCAGACTCGTTAGGATAGAAAATAAGCAGCTTGCACATTATTTAGACAACAAGCAGAAAGATGACTTTGGGAATTCTCCTGAATACTCATTCAAGTTCAGACAGGAGAAGGTTTGTAAACAGATACCATCTTCTACAGACCAGCTGGGATAGCTGAAAAAAAACTACACAAGCTTTCAAGTACACATGTCCAGCTTCAGGTCTTCAGCAAAAGAAGCCAATTATAAAGGTAAATACCAGCAGAGGACTGCTCAGAGTTCAGGTGCCTCACGTCAGTCTGAGACTAACATGCCATAAAACTACTATTTTTTTTTTTTTTTTCCATAGAATACTCTTTTCACAGCTACTAAAGTTGTAAATATTAATTCCCAGACTCGTCTCTGTAAGATGTCTCAGAGGTTTCTAGTTTTACTCAGGCTTACTGTACAGTGGAAGCTGCTGCTGGATCTCAGCCGGCATCGTCAAATTTTATGAACTAGTTCCTGTGTGTTTTCAGGAGTTCTCTGGGCAAAATCAGTAACAGAGCTTGGACAACAGCGTGAGCTGCGACATGGAGCTCTGAAAGTATATTCAGGAGCATAAGATCACACAAATCAACTTTAGCTCTTTGTTTCCTGAAACTTTTCAACAATTGCGGAAACCAGCTGAATTTTTAATTTATCACCAGTGAAGGCACATCATTCAACAGTCTCCCATTATCCAACGGAACATGGGTGGTGCACGGAGCAGCAGCAACAGCACAGAAAAGCAGGACAAGCTTGGAGGTGAATTCAGAAGATAACAGCCATCTCTTTCCTTTTCTGAGCATACCACGAGGCAACCAGTTCAGCTGGGAGGGGAGCTTTCTATCAATACACACAAAATTGATTCAGGATCCAATTTGTTTCCTGCTGACTATTGAAAGATACTGGGCAACAACTATTTCCCAGACTGGTCCAAGTTCCAACAGGAGGTCTCACACAGAGAGGTTGGTGTTGCTTCAACGAGCAAAGCCATCCAGCTTCACAGGCTCCCTTTTGTTTTAACACTGGCCAGGCTGGTTTTTAAGCTTACCATGATGTAAGAAGAGGAGTCGTCCCGTGATCTCCCCACACACAATTTCTCTGCAGCATCTGCATCATATTGCTTCCCTTTCTGCAGTAGCTTCAGCTCTCCTGGCTGCTTGCCCTCTGCAAAAACTGCTCATTTCCTTTATGATGTATTGAGATTTTACGAGCAGGAGCACAGCATCTCTTCCAAAGATTACTTTATTTGCTTATATCCTGAAAATCCCACCAGGAAAAAGGAATCCATGTAGGGTAATTTAAAACTGCTCCTAAAATAATGCCAAGGCTGTACTAGTCTTCTATTAAAATTACATATCAATCCCGGCTAAAGCAGAAAGTAAGAGTATATTCTGCCCTCACACACTACGAGCTTTCAGGGGGCGGGGGGCTGTGTTTTGTTTTGTTCTTAAGGTCTACATCCATCCAGCAGAAAAAAAAAATAATGATTATTTACATAGACTCTCTGTAGACGCGCTGAAGCTTTTCAGACAAAGAGATTTGATAATCTAAGACAGACACACAGCAAGGGGGGGACAGACAACAGGTGGGCTCACATGAAGAATGAAACGATAGGATGACACGAGGGGCTTATGGGATACTCAAGTCGTTAGTTCATTCATCTGCGTACGGAACATGTGGTAGCGAGCAAGGTTTTGGTTCAGGGGGTTTTAAACATCACTCCGCTATCATTTAGAGTGTCAGAGTGATGAGAGAGAGGAGCAAAGGGTGCTGGAGAGGAATCCAGGGAATGGACCCAAAGGGCACCACCGTGACCCCACGCGGCTGCATTGACTCCATCCTCTGCCCAACACCCACCTACCGCTGGTTTCCACCCTCCCTAAGAAAGGGAGGGTGACTGTGGAGCGATCCTTCAAGTTGGCAACACATGAACCTCCCAATTTGGAAGGTGCACCCAAAGACTGGGTTCGTTATACACCACTGCAGCCATTCTCTCTCTCTGTTAATCTAAGCCTTACGGGAACTTGTCGCTTTAAGCCAGTTGCCTCAGTTTAATTAAATCTGCCTTAACCTGAATGCACTAAGCAATATAAACTGCTTCCTATTCATTTGCTGCTCCCTCCTCCCAGCATAACTTCATAGATCTCATGACTGCGTGCAGCAGTACTGCGCACGTTGGCAGAGAAGCTTAAGAATCGTAGATGCCTTTTCAGAGAAAAGCCTTTTTATTAACTGCTGTTCAACAGGGGTAGGTGCGAAGTGCTACATTTGGGCAGAGATAATTAGCTGCTCAAAACAAGGTGACAAACGACTCTATAGTAGCTCTTTGAAAATGGACCCGGTGATCACAGTCCATCAAACTGAAGAACAGCCAGTGTGACATTGTCACTAAAAAAGCAAGCATCACACGAGTATGCGCAAACAAAGTCCTGTAACCCACCTGAAACAACCTTTCTACACCAGTTCATTGGCGACTGACTGACCCAACTCAGAAACCATGCTTATCACAAAAAAAATCCAAACTGGAAGGGCTTCAGAGTGAAAAGTAAAAACAGTGAGATGCCTAGAAAGCACAATCCTCTAGGATGGATTGAGGCTACTCATCTTACAGAGGACAAGACCAGAGAAGAACATTTGTACAACATCCAACCCATAGAAGACTGCTGCAAAAACAAGAAGGAACGATCCTTCTTTGGTGCCTGACGGGTCGAAAAGTAGTAGACTTAAAAAAGCCTTTTCAACCATGTAACCTGAGTTTCCTAGAGAAGGAAGGACAGCAGCACCTGGGAGAGGGCTAATATTAGAAAAGGTTAGATAAAAATCCATCAGGAATGACACAGCTGAAGAACTTGCTTAAGAGAAGAAAGACGGACCAGATGACTTCTTGAGGTTGCCACCAGCCCTGTGATTCTGTCCTCCTTTCCCCTTCGCACCTTGAGTTGTGTCTTCCAAATTGAACCATCCTAACGTATAATCTATCTTTGACCTTTTAATTTCCACTGGAACCTTTATGAGATGGAACAGCCGGAATGGCACATGGTTTCCAAGACCCAGCAGTACTGTGCATGTACAGGTTTGAGAATAGGTCAACACCACACTGCTCACTGCCCAATGAGGAAGCACATTTCTGCAGTACAAGATACAGAAACGTTGAAGATGTGGAACAGCAACAACAAAAAAAAAAAAAATCAAAGCAACAAGATTTTCCTTGGAAATCGTGTAAGAAATTAAGAAGTAAAGAGAATCGCCATGGTGAAGCCATATAGCTAAAAAAAGAATAAGCAAATGCAAAAAGTTTTGGGTTAAAAAATATCATGGTATAAATATCACCCAAATTAAGGAGATGCCTTTTTGAAAATGTATCCCATGTCTTTTCAAATATGGATTTTTTACTTACTTTTTTGTCCACATGTACATTATTAACGAGTGACCCAGCACCTCTTGGAAACTACGCAACGTTGCCTAGTGCAGAAATGCTTTGCAGAGGAGCTCCTCTGCTGATCAAGATGAAGTTTCCGATTTAGTGCTCGCCCTTGGCAGGGCACAAAAACAGGACAAGGTGGTCAGCAATACAGTCCTGATCAGGTTCTGGTTCACTTAGGGCCACCTGAAACACGGCATCACAGCACCGACAGAGGATGGCAGCTGTGCTACACATGAACAGGGGAAGACGACGCACCCAGCTCATATTTAGCACGTGCACTCTTAAAACAATGAACGCTGGTATTTCTGCAAGCGTGATGTTATCCAAAATACCCCAAAGCTAAGGCACACAAGTGAAGATACATACTAGAGACGCAATACAGAGGGCATTTATTTTATTGCTGGTTGCACGTATGTTCAAAGACCAGCGCTATTGAGAAAAAGACCAAGATCAAATAGAGAATGAATAGCTGGAACAAAACACACTCTCATCACTGGACCCACAGATGATTCCCTGGGGAAACCCTTACAAAAAGGACTCACTATTTCCCAAATAAGCTTCTGTGTATATTTTTCCCATGTGCCGCTTTACAGATCCCATAGTAATGGAAATCAAGAGAGATCCTGAGGGTACAGAGATGGACTTCACAGTGCGCCACCAACAAAGCAGCTGTTTGTAGAATGGGAAACAGCAACAAGCCTTTGCAAACAATGTGGAATTCTTGGCTAGAAACAATAGCTTTAAAAAAAAAAAAAAAATACTTCTGTCATGGTGTTTCCAATGGCCTCATCCTGCAATCAACCGCTGGATGAACCAGCGGTTCATCAACCATGGGTGTTTCTGGAGTCAGAACACCCCTCCACAAAGGTGTCCCTGTGAGCACACGTCCGTTTGTGGGATGGAGACCTGTGTGTGTAAAGCCAGAAGCCTGCTAGGAAATGCCAGAGGTAGCTTTAAATTAATAAATAAAAGCATGAAAATCAGCAGCCAGCACACTGAAGTTAAAGTTCTTCCTTCTTTTCCAGAAATCCCCCTCTCTTTATTTACAACTTCATCTTTTCTAATGCCTGTTGAACCGTCCCCCACGTTTCTAAACTCCCAGAAAGGTCCTTCTCAACAGGTCAGACTCCACTCAGCCAGAAAGACTTGTTGTGCTGGGCTCTGGAGACGGTCCACACCTTTTTGGGTGCCGCTCAGCTCCGTCTCATTCACTAAGTGACTGTTCTGGGAGGTTGCTTTTGGTTTTCAAATCAAGGTCACACCTTGTTGCTGCAGCAAGCGATGGCACAGCAGTCCTCCCTGCCTCTGTTCTAACTTGTGCAAGAAAACAACAAAGGTTCTCTAACCCCAATTAAGTCATCGCTGTGCTTTCTTATATGCTCCAAATTGTGGAATACTTGTATTGTAAGGCACAGCAGCCAAGCTTAAACTGCGAGCCCACCTCATCCCTATGCGTAGGAACACCTCCAACCCCCTTTTTCTCCCCAGAAACCTGCTGAGTTTCCTTCCCACCACTTATCCACATCCTGATCCTACAAATGGGTTTTTCCACATACATTTTTTCAAGAAATAGGTAAATTGCACCCTTCTCTCATCTTTCCACACAGCTTTAAAGACCACAATACTTGGAAAGCCCATTCCCAGCTGAAACGATTTTACGTTCTCCATTCCCAGCTCTAATAGTTTCACCTCCTAGCAAAGCCAACCAAACCTGGAGATGCTACTGAAGCAGAATCGAGCTGTGCCTTTGTTCACACAGTCTTTCACTATTTAGCGAAATCAGTAGTTATTTTTCACGACCATTCCTGCTTACAGCTGAACACCTTGCAACGCTCTGATGTTCGTTTGCTTTTTAAACACCAACATTTCACTTGCCAACACTGGGCAGACATCTCACAAGCGCAGAGCCGAACCTTTACTGATTTGTCTCAGACATAATGCTACCTGTAATGAGAATTCACTGTCAGATGAGGCACAATATATGCTGCTCCAGCAGACACACTTCTGACTGTAGAGATTATTTTTGCTTAAGAAATTACTATAAGTTATTGCAGGAAAATCACACATTTCCCAACACAAAACAGGCTTAGCTTCAAGCTTTCTTGTGCTTTTAACGTACCACACTGTTCCTGTCTGCCCAAATAACTGTCGAACTTCAAATGACTGACCTATTGCTACAGGAATAATGAAGAAATATATATATATTCTTTATTTTTCTCTTTTTTAGAACAAAGGAGAAATGCTCTAGACAAAAGGAGAAAAGGAGACATTCACGAGGTTTCACAGAATCTCAGAGTGTTTGAGGTTGGGTCATCTGGTCCAAGTTCCCTGTGCAAGCAGGGCCACATAAAGCGAGTTGCCCAGCACCATGTCTAGATAGCTTTCTCTTACCTTCAATTTTTGAGCTTCTCCTCTAACTTTCAGCAGCTCCGTGATGGAGTCCACAAAACCCTGGTAATGGAAGTTGCACATTTTCTCAATCTCACGATCATGGTTTCTGATTCGTGCTTCCAGTTTCTCCATGAAACGTCCATGTTCTTCTCCATCGTAGACAGACCTAAAAAGGAGATGCCAATATTGGTCAAGATTCTCATATCTGTCACTGTCATTACAAGAAATATTCAAAACACAAGCTTTAAAAAAACCTCTCCTGTGATAAAGGGATAGTTCTGCTTTTTATCTGCATACACCAGGCACCAAACCTGGGTTTGAAAATCTTTCTATTCCAGCCCCTCTTTTTCTTTTTCCACTTGTCAAACACCAGCTTGATGTTCCCTCAGAGACCACAACACGGCCAACCCAGCGCTGAATGATCTGAAACACAGTCTTCACGCTCTTTGAGCTCAGCCATCTCTAACTACTATTTGCTGTCTTATGCTGTAACGCTGAGTGCTCCTCTTGGACAATTTTCTGGATGTTCTTTGGGCTTTGAGGGTAAAAGCTATAATGGAAAAGCATCATCTCGACAGCTGCCAAAATCCAGTTCCCTTCCCATCCTCAACTTCGCCAGCACAGCCCTGTTACTCAAAGGTCAATACAGCTGAAGACTACCCAAACTGATGGGGACACCTCAATCCAAGACATAGTGAACACTTGTGCATGCTGCAGGTAATAGGTAATCTTTGGTACAACCAAACAAAACCACCAGTGTTAAATTTAACATTGTCACATTGATTGTGTCACACCCTGAAATGGTATGAGATTTTCAGGGGGTTGTTTTCTTGGGGTTTTTTATAGCAAATGTGTATTTTTATATATAGTGTGGAAATCCAACCCTTAGACTTGTCGTTGCAAGGCTTTAGTATTTTTAAGAACAGTGCTAACTCCTAAACCTGAATTCTCTCCCCATTCTGAAAAAAATAACTACACAGTGAGATTTATGGATTCTGAGCTTGTACTGTGTCAGAAAGTAAGACTAAATTAATTATATACACTGGAATCCATGCAGCAATTGGAGATAAAAGATGGGCAATGACAGAGCTGTAACACACTACGAATTAAATAAAAAAAAAAAAAATTACTAATCACAGCAGTGACAAGCAACACTTAAGAAAGAACCAGAACCAGATCAATTCAACTGGACAAGTTAAATCTTTCTGCCTGCAGAAAGCAATGTGATCCTTTGGTGTGATCTGTGCTCACAAGTCACTTTGGAGAATCCCACCTCCACAACCCATAAAGGTCCCAAAGTAATACAAAAAATATCAAGACGGGACTAAAAGCTGGAGGAAATCTATTTAATTATCATTCTTTAAAATCTGCCCTAGCAATTTTAATTATCCAGTTTCAGTAAATCATTCTCAAAGGCGAAACAAAAGTGTCAAATCTTTATAAGCTTATTAAAAACTCGAGGTAAAAAAACACAGTCACCAAGAGTAGAAGTCTTCAAAGGTGACCATTGCGCCGCCTTTATTCCAAGGTAGAAGCTGGTTGGTGCTGAAGGTGGAAAAGAGAAATAACTTCCTAAAATTACACGAATACCATTGCTAGCATGATACTAGCGGTTTTTCCTTACGGGTGAGCAGAGTTTTGCTGGTAAAACGGGAAAGTTGGAGACAGAGTGCCATCTAGTGCTGCACAGCCTCCTTGCAGGGGCTCTCATGAAACTCGGCAAGAAACCTCCACTCGAATGAACTCCTAAAGACGACAATTCACATACAATAAGCAAATAGAGCTAGCCAAGTTGTGTTTTCATTCAAGTATAAATTAAAAAAAAAAACCCATCACCCACCAAAACCAACCCAACAGTACTTATGGGTGCCAAATAAATGTGTTTGCATTCAAAGGAAAATACCATCGGCATTTACAGAGGCATCTTATCAATGGGGAAAAAAAATAAAATCTCGTAAGTACTTACAAGCTCTAGGTGAAGTTTCTTTTGGAGACGGCTAACCTAAGACAGAGGTCTGACGACTGAAATCCTTTGAATTTTGGGGCGGTTTGGGTGGTTTTTTTGTTTGTTTGGGGTTTTTTTTAGCCAAACCCCAGCGTAAAAAAATACAGTTGGTTGCAGGCAGCAACAAAACCCCAGCATCTTAGGGGTCAGCTCTAAGGTTATACTTAAAAAAACTCTGTATCTTCCTTTTTTTTGGAGCTCTCCTATTCATCCACAACCCTTCCTCCAATGCAGAACCAGCATCCTTCACTTCCATCCTCCCCCTAAGACACAAGCAAACAGGCAACAGCCAAACAAATGCCGGACCAAACCACAACATACTCCGAAGCTGCAGGATGTCAACTCCAAAAGTTACAGAATGACAAGTTCTTGCTCTGTATTGAACATCATCATATAAGCAGGCTACAGGTACTATGCAGTGACTCTTAGCTCAAAATTAACAACATAGGGACTAAGTCTAATTCTACAAAGAACAAATCTCTCCCCTGCAATCACGTCAAAAACATCCTTCAAGTCTCAAATTACCATCATCGTCTTTGGTTTTCTGGCTCTGGTAGGGGTCTAGCTCCCTCAGCTGTTTCTTCATCTGCACAAGCTACAGCATCACTCTTGGAAAATAATCCTTGTGATCCTATATCCTTGACGCACGTGCACTGTTATCTACCTAGCAATTGCCAGCTTTCTCAAGACCAACTCTGGTTCTTGCTTGATCCACTCAACCGAGCAGCTTCCTTTTGTATTTCTTCCTTTTCAGGATCACAACATCTGGGGCGTTATACTCCCCACTTCTTGCCTACCAAACCTTCGGGACACCCACTGCCTTGCTCTGGATCTCCAGGTCTCTCCAGCTGCTCCCCTCTACCTCGTTTATTCTGCTTATGCACTCTGCTTCTAGTAACATCTCTCCTAGTTCGAATGCTAATTATAGCCCGATCTGGATCTTCCGTTAATTGTCCTGAAGTAACTAACAGTTCAGAAGTCTCCAGAAAGAAAAAAGAAATCTCACATGTATATTTATACCCATTAATAATCAGGACAGCGCACAATGCAAAAATAAAACAAAACAAAAATGAAAATGAGATTTGCTTTGGGTTGTTCATTCCCTTGGTTACAAGGAACAAAGCACTGCGACAATGCTACAGAAAATGATCCTTGAGGCTACTTGTTTCTTCTTTGCTACAAAAAACTGCTGGTCAGATAGCTTTAGTAATAAGCTTCCTCTGCAAAAAGCCTTTTCATTAAAAAAGTCTGAGAAAGAGAGGTCTGTCCCACATGCACTTATCTTGCAACTCTGGAGCAGGCTGTAATTCTCTGATTGAAGACTACACTCAGTGACTGATCTGTCTGGTTTATATTTAAGTACACTCACTAAACAAAACCATTTAAGATGACTTTTAAAAGTTCCTGGATTGTATTGTTAAGTTTCACAATTTCTGCCTTCATTAAAAAAAAAAAAGAAATCCACTTCTTTTTTTTTTTTCCCAAAAGGTCAACTGGAAAAATCTTTCCAGGAAAGCCATAACAGGCAAACGCATCCAGAGTTCCCATCTGCAGCCTTGCATTATTGCAAAGTTTATCCCCAAAATAGGAGCGACCAAACTATTAATAACGGGGCTGCTGCAGGCGCGGACTCACAGCACAGCCGATGGCTCAGGGGCCTTTTCTATTTTCCAGCAGCAGAAAGTGAGCAGCAGCCCACGTAGAAGCATGACGTGTTGATGTAGAACCTTTCACACCTTCATCCTCCCCACCATGTCCCAGAGCCTCACTCGGCTCTGCCTCTACCCAGCACCGGATACTCTACTGTGGTCTTGAGCACGTCACCCACAAAAACAAAAATTGCGGAAAGAGCAGAGGTTTGGGAAATACAACCCAAGAGAAGACTGAAAGAGTCAACAAGCTCAGCTACAAGTTTTCCTAAACATGGTCAGAGGCAGGACATCTTGGGTCCTGCCACCAAGCACCAGCACAACCCACATTATGTTCTCTCCAGCCGTGCTTTAGACACTTCATCTGGTTGTTCTCAGGCTGGCAGGTCCTACACCAGACACCATAAACACGCTGAAAAAATGCCAGAGGAGCTTAAAGTTATTGCATATGTATAAATTAATGTTAGAAAATATTTCAGAACTAGTTTTGCAGGTCCTTCTTACATCTCATGCTCAACTGGTTAGCAAGAGGGCTTCAGGCAGTCTCGGAGAAGGCCAAGCCATGAGGGTGACCCTGCAACTTCATTCCCAACAAGAGTTGCCTGCAGGACGGGGACTCAGAAGTAATCTAAATAAATTCAGCTGAAAGTACAGAGGAGGGAAATCTCGGGGGGCAAAATGAAAGAGATCTGGAACAATGCAAGGAGGACATTCTGGGGACAGTGGAACAGAAGTGACTTGCTTTTGTTTTCAATTAATAAGTGGAACAAATTCCTGAGTCTGCTGTGGACTTCAATTTTATTTTTTTTTTTTCCCCTTTAAACTTCTGTAGTGGTTTTAAACCCTCAGAAACATTTTCTTTTCATTAAGCTACATAAAAGCATTAGCAGTTTGTTTAATCTTATTCTAACTTTTGTAATAAACAAATTAACTACTGAGCAATGCAAAAAAAAAAAAAAAAAAAGAATTTCAGGAGTGGTGCAACAGTTCCGCGGAGAAAAGGTCAAAGAAAGTTTGCAAGATTAATACCTGTTTAATACCTAACTGTCGAGAGTTCATAGCTTCAAGCCTCGTGCTTCACAAAGTTTATCCGCACACCGACACGCCGTTAGCAAGTCGTTCTCCAAAGACACCCCACCTACTCGGTGTATTACACCTGAAATTATCTCAGTGAAAGAGCAAATGTAGGATTTGTTTCTTGTTTTCATTCCGGTAATTTAACAGAATTTAAGCCCACTCTGTTTTGCCACATCACCCACGTAGATTTACATTTATAACACACATATAGAAAAAGCAGAAACTTTTTTTCCCTTTTTGGAGAGGTATAAAATGTTTAATCATAGATATTTTTCATTATTACAGTTTGGAAAGCATTCCCACATGTACTTTTCCCACTTAGACCCACGTATATTGCAGGCACCACCACTGCATTTTCAGTCTACAACAGAAATCATTCCAATCACTATAAAATTCAGCAAAATATCAGCAATATCCCATTATCACAAGGTCTTGGAGTAGAAAACACAGCAGTTTCTGAAGAGCACCAATAAACTTTACTGTTTGGCAAGATAACTCTGGTTTCATAGCTGGGAACACCTTGATTTCAGTGAGGTCCTGGCATGGCCCTGGTGGGGATTCTCACAAGTGCTCCAGAAGGAACACTGCACAGAAAATTACCATAAACCACATGCGTATGCTGCTCAAAAACCATCCGAAAACTGATGTTACTTGTCAATGACTGAGCTCAACCAGAAGGAGCTTTTCAACAGGGCTTCCACCCGCGTTTGTTCTGGGCCTGGTTTTCTTCAGCGGTTTTATTAGCAAATTGGAAAATATAATGCAAGCTGTACTTTCGAAATATGCTGGTAACACCAAAGTGAAGGGAGTCATGAGCCTTCTGGAAAGCGGCAGCCAAAGACCTCGAGAAACTGGAAGTGTTTCCAGAAGTCAGGAAGGATGAAGGTCAATAAAGGCAAGCCCATGGTAGTGGTCCAAGGAAACGTTAAAGTCAGCAGCACAAGTACAATGGGATCAGAGGGGAGGCAGGAGAGCCGGCAAGAGACATGCCACCTGCCATGGCACCTTATTCATTGATCCATGAAGAGCCAAAGGAATTGGGTTTAGATTTGAAGAGAAAGGGCTGGCGAGGACACGGGGAGCTCAGAGCCATGGAAGAAGTCCTCTGCTGTGTTAAAGAGGGAGGAAGGTGAAAAGTGCTGCAAAGCTGTTACGGAAGGACGAAAGCAGATCAATTTGCAAAGAACTAGAGTCAATTTTGTGAAGAAACAACTGGAGATAGTCAAAGCCCTGGAAGAAAGTATTCTGGGACACTGGAAACCCTGTGCATCAGAATTTAAAAATAAGTTGGAACGCATGTTTGTTCAGGGATGGAGAGAGGATTTGGTACTGCCTTGGGGGCAACGGGCTGCAGGACCCCAGGTTCTCGGGCAGTACTGCCAATCTGGGGTGGGAGAGCAGTTCAGCAACAGTTAAAATACCTTCTGGCTGCTTGTTTTTATTTTTTTTTTTAAAGCAAGGTCAAACACTCGAATGTACAGAACCTCAGCCGTTCTCCCTATTCCACAGTGAACTGCCAGAGACCAGAGCACAGCATAGACAGGAGCATCAGTCCAACCTCACACCTCCCGCACCCAACACAAGAGCTGTTTCAGCCTCACCGGAGAAATACACTGTAAACTCCAGACGACTAACAGAACACAGCCAAGTAGGCTGATAAAAAGCCAAATTAAACCACGATTTATCACGTAGATGCAGAGACACGTGCCACAGCAGCGCCCTGGAAGCCACCACTGCAAGTGACAGGCGGTATGCGAGTATAATATCATGAAAACAGAAAAAAAACATCGTGCGAAAGCAAAGTAAGGATATTATTAACATGTAAAACCCTCGTTTGCTGCAAAGTATCTTTCCTATGACGGCCTTTATCAGCACCACAGCAACAGTGAGCTCTGCTCACACCTGAGCCCAGATATTACATTTGAAGAACAAAAGACTACCTGTCCCAACATCAGTGTAGCAATGAAAAACTCGAAGATTGGAACACCAGGACAAAGCAAGAGGCATAAACCACCCCAAAAAGCCACTACTGAACTGAAAAGTCTACCTGAACCTTCAAATTCCAGAAAGGGTCAACTTCTGCATTTCTGTATATATGTACAGATTGTAGGAGAAAGAACGGAAGAAGTGGTTCTGAAACTAGATATACGGCACCAATATTTTTGGTGCCAACTATCCCATTCTTAAAAAGCTTTTTAATACTCTCTCACTATTCAGTGTAAAAGCCATGACATCAAGTTAAAAACCACACACATCGCTCTGTCTTTTTCAGAGAGAACACCAAAGAGTGCAGTTTGGCCATGGCTCACTCCCCACTCCCCAGGCACTGCGAGATGACGACCACCTCCATCACAAGGGTGACAGTTTTGGGGACAAGCACTCTCCACCCGACGCCACTCTTCTCTCGCTGTGCTATTTACCCTATCAGCAGCCCAAGAAAGAGGAAAAAGCAAACACTGGACAACGAAGAAGAAAGGCACCCTCCCCAAAGCATCCACACATCAGATTAGTGATAACAGAATATTGTTTTTATAAACTTTACAGAATTAATATTTTAGCCATTGCATCTATAAAAGCAGATTAGATTACCACTGAAAAATTTTAATGTCTGTACTTGCTGTGTTATTGTCCAATAAAAGTTTTTTCCCTACTAACAAAGTTCATTTTGTTGCCTTATGCATTGTTTAAACAAGTTGATTTTTTTTTTTTTGTGCATTCTTGGCTCTAAGTCTCCAACCCTCCTTTCTGCTGTGAAGCAATGTCAGAACATCCAACAGAGGCACGACGAACCCTCACGACACGCGTGGTATTAAATTGCTGCATTACACGGTACGACCCAAACCACTCTGTGATTCTGTAAAACCACACAAAGTGCACCAAAACCAACAGCAGCACGATGGAGAACTTCCACACTCGAAGCACGTGTACTGGTGCGGCGCCTTCGCAAGGGGACTGGGGCAGCAACACCAGCAAGCACGACGCACGGGCTCACGCCTTGCTCATCTATGGGGCTTTAAGACCAAAGCAGCAGCTTCGCCGCCTCCACCACCTCCGCGGGCAGCACGGCATATGAGAAAACACCACTCAGCACGGACGTCCCTGTCCAGCAGCACCAGCTTCCAGCTCCTTTCCTCTTGCAGGAGAGCACAGTTCATTACCAAGGTCAACTCAAGGTCTCACTCACAGGCAAAAGTTGAACGAGATGGCACAATTCAGCTCTTCGCTGCCAATTCATTGTGTTGAGAAGTTCTTGACTTTCAGCAGCAGGCAGATTTGTGCTCTGCATACAGCTTTGTCAGTGGAAAATAGCTCTGTGCCAGCTCCTACTCCAGTCCCGCCAACAAGTTGTGCCTCCCTGCCTCACACAGAATCATAGAATGGTTTGGGTTGGAAGGGACCTCAAAGATGATCTAGTTCCAACCCCCCTGCCATGGCCAGGGACACCCTCCACTACACCAGGTTGCTCAAAGCCTCATCCAACCTGGCCTTTAACACTTCCAGGGATGGGGCAGCCACAACTTCTCTGGGCAACCTTGTTCCAGTCCACGTGTCCCACAACACCAGCACCCCCAAAAAGAGCTAGGCTACTTTTAACTGGGTTTTACAACCTTGACCAATTTAATCAAACCAGATTAGGAGTAATCATACAAATGGCTCCAGAAGACAACTGGAATGCAACAGGGACTTCTGGCAGAGACAAGCATCTTGCTGACCCAACTTCTCCCATCAGCACAGCCCGAGCCAGGATGCTCGCTCTCATTTACAGTCTAATAATTGCTTTCCAAAAGTCACATGCAAGTCTCAGATTAGAAAATGTGTAGGCTTCAGCTGCCTAAATATAGATGCCTGGCATCCTTTGAGATACCTGCCCAGGGCATGTCAACTTGGCATAGGACCTACAAAAGGACCAGCCTTCTCCAGCCTTTTTGTAGAAGCAGCTGGAGGCCAGACAACATACATCACGGCATTGCAAGCGGCACCAGATACCTCTGTTTCTGTGGCTGAGTCGCTCCCTGCGTGGGTTAGCACAGTTTAAGAATAAGAAGCACTTTTGTTCGGTTTGAGAAGACTCAGGTCACAAACCCACAGATACACGTGCCAAAAAGCTGAAAGGTTCTGTAGGAGACATGCTCAGAAATCAATTTGACTTGATGAATGTACGTGAAAGGGCTTCCCCAAAAGATAAAACTGGAAAAAGAATACATTTAATGCATTTTACTCTACTCTTGTAGTTCTCCATCATTTCATTTCTCCAGGCATATACTCCACCTCGGGACCCATATAGATAAAATAAGACATAATAGCGATGCACAGCAGGCTGAAAGTGACAAATTTTCAAACTAACCTTCACAAAAGCTTAATCAGAAAGGTACTCTACAGATCGTGGTTCAGTTGAGGAGGGAAGTGAAGTGACTTTAAGGCAAAACAACAGGTCAGGACCAGCTCTAAGAACAGAACTTAGATGCAGAAGCTTGGAGCATATCTGTTAGGACCTGGGAGCTCAATATACAGCACGCGTTTGTTATAAAAATCAGAAACAGCTGAGCTAGCCCCACTGCACTGGAGCCACTCAACACAAGCACCATGCTGCACTCCAACTAAACCGACCAACAGACCTCCATAAAAAGAAAGTCACTAACCCTCCCTTCAGTCTCTGTTGTCCCAACTGATTCAAGGCTGAGGTTTGGGACTCTTAATGCCAAGTTTCGGATGAGTAAACCCCTTCTTGCCAACAAATATCAACCTCGTCCCACATTGCTGCTCACGTCTGGACTGCAGTGCCATAACTGAAAGCCCATCCTCTTTCTAGCTAGAGATGCCTACTCTGGCAGACTCATCTGGAGGACACGAGACACAGTAACAGCAAGATCATTAGGGAGGAAAGACGGATACAAGGCAAGAGCATTTGGGATATATGACTACCAGAGGAGGACCAGACTCTCATTCCCAGGCAAATATTTGTGTCTATTGAAGAGAGGAAAACTAGTAATGGGCTTAAATTGCCCAGGAGAATTAGGTTAAACATTAGACAGAGTTTTCTAACTGTATGGGTGGCAGAAAACCAAAAGGGATCATCAAGGCTTTATGGAATTTCTTTAAATCGATCATTTCTAAGAATAAGTTAGAAAAATATCAAACAGGAGCAGCTTAGATGCATTTGCTGCTATAGAGACCAAATACTTCCTCAGATAGGGAGAGAAGACTGAGTAGATGGCTTCTTGAGATCCCCTGAAGCCCTGTTTTCTACAGGTCCAACCCACAGAATAGCTGAAGCTCTTTGGAAACCACCTTATCTTAACCAACGCTGTACTAAGCCCTAAGCTGAAACAAATAGTGTCTCTGACTCCGGGTACTAAACCTTCCCAGGGTTTTACAAGAATTTCAAAGAACCCAACTCAACTTTCACTGACAGCAACAGATGAATTCTGTTTTCCTTCATTTGTACAAGATCAGCTCTTCAGTTATAGAATACTCTAAAGCTTTCTTAAGCGTGCACTTATGACAACAAAACACTTTTAGACTATATATTACTGGAAAAATGGAGCCACCATAAAGCCACAGCCATCTCCAGAGTGGAATATAGCTATTCTGTGCCAGACAATATTCTGAAGGAAACGAAGAATAATTACCCTAATTGACATATAATGGAACGACTTGGTTATAATGTCCCTATTAAAGAACAAATTTCAGATGATAAAAGACATTAAGAGGGAGAGCTTGAACAAATTAGCGTTCAGCCTCCAGAAGGGCCAGGAAACGTAAGGAGCAACCCAAAGCCAGGCAAGCCAGAAGAGCTACAACAAACACGAATGCCCCCAACCGAGGCAAGTATGGAGAGAACTGGCCACGAGCAGAGCTTTCAACCTCCCTCCTCTTTTTGCGAGCACAATGGAAACGATTCCCCCAAGAACAAAAGCGATGCGTCAGCAGGCCCTACTCTCTCAAGCTCTTTCAAGTTGGAAGGACAGTTGATTTGCACCATGTGTAGGGTAGGAATGCTCGCTAGAACGCAGCGAGATAAATTTCATCCCATCCAAGCTGGTTAACATTAGGACAGAGATGAATCATCTTTACAATGCCTGTAAACAACACTGTTTAAAAAAGGCAGAATCTAACGATACACCCCAGTCACACTTGCTTTGCAGGAAGTTTCTGAACGTTTATACCATATGTACTATTGTTAGGAAAAGTGTCGAAATAAGGGGGCAGACACAAACTCACACGAATCAGAAGATGTGAACATAAAGCCACCGCAAACGTTCTATCTGCCTTCTGCTGTGCCTACAATGGTGTTTCGGCACGTCTAATCCTTTGCGACAGGCAGAGGGTGGGGGGAGAGGACACACTCAGAGTAATGGAGTAGATGTACATCGGATTTACTATTTATAATGAGAGACAGAAAGCTCAATGAAGTCATCTGCTCTCAGTCTCTGGTTGATTCTCTCTGACCTTTAGCAAAGCACTGACTCTAAAGGGGGAAACCAAAGTATCTGAAACCACAACAATGTGGGTCACCTTTATTTGGTAACTCACATGTGAGGGAAATACCAACACCAGAGCACTGAATACGCAAGCCGCAGGAGCTACGCAAGTCCCAGTCAAATAAAATGACTACGAAAGATCCTGAGCTGGACAGAGTGCCTTGGATGTGCCAGGACACTGAAATGTCTCCCCACTTCGCTTATCCAGAGGGAGATTGAGAGGCAATTTAATTACTAGATGTGAGTATATTCTTCTTAAATAAAAAACGCCCCAAGGAACTGTTTAATTCAAGGAAGAAAATCCTAATATCATAAAATCACAGCAATCTTAAGCCAGATAAATTCAAAGCTGAAAGGAGGCATAGTACTTTTGTTCACATGCTTCCAGAGCCATTGGTAGAAGCCAAAAAAAAAGAAGTGGAGGAGTCAACCTCTCCATCTAGTATCTCCCAAGCTGGCCACTACTCAGTGCCACATACACTGACCAGATAGTCGTGCTCAAAACAGGCACAGGAGTGAAAATTTACAGTCTGCAGCATACAGATATGCTGTGCAGCACATCCTTAAATGCATCATGCCATGTAACTGTACATACAGTCTTCTCCTTACCCCAACAAAACCCCACAGCTAACACAAACAAGAACAAAGCAGATGTTGCTGCTAAAATATTTTGCAACACAATGAAGATGATCCAGAGTAGCAGTATAACCCCATGGGTCAATACTGGGGCCATGTACTGTTTAGCCTCTTCATTAATGACAGGAATGTGGAGACAGAGTGGACCCTCAGCAAGTTTCAGATGATGTAAAACTGGAAGAAGCAACTCACAGACCAGAGGGGTATGTTGCCATTCTGAGGGACCTGGGCAGGCTGGAGAAATGGCCCAACAGGAACCTCATGAAGGTCAACAAACGCCAAGTCCTGCCCCTGGGGAGGAATCACCAGCTGCAGGCACCACTACATCTAGGGCTGACCATCCAGAAAGCAGCTCAGCAGAAAAGGATCTGGGGGTTCTGCTGAGCACTGAGTCAACCATGAGTCGCTAGTGTGCCCTTGCAGCAAAGAAGGCCAACAGACTCCTGGGCTGTGTTAGGAAAAGCATTAGCCAGCAGGTCAAGGGAAGTGATCCTTCCTCTCTGCTCAGCACTGGTGAGACATCTGGAGAGCTTAGCCCTGGTCTGGGCTCCCCAGTACAGGAGAGATACAGAGCTACTGGAGAGAGCCCAGTGAAGGGCCACTAGCATGATTAAGGGATCTCTCATACAAGGAAAGGCTGAGCTGAGACTGTTCACCATGGAGAAGAGAAGGCTGAAAGGGGGAAATTCTTCATCAGTGTATATAAATATCTGATGGGGGTTGAGAAGGTAAAGAATACAGAGCCAGACTCCTCTCCTTGGTGACCAGTGACAGGACAAGAGGCAACATACAGAAATATCCATTAAACGCAAGAAGAAGGAAAAAAAAAAAACAAACTTTTTTTTTACCAGGAGGGTGATCAAACACTGGAACAGCTTGGCCAGAGAGGCTGTGGAGTCCCCATTCCCTGGAGATACCCAAAACCAGACTGGACACAGTCCTGAGTGACCTGCTGCAGATGAATCTACGTGAGGGGTAGGACTAGATGATCTCTAGAGGTCCTACTCAGCCTGAGGTATTCTATGATTCTGTGAATATTTTCACCAACAGACATCAGTCACCAGGCTTTTCTTGCCTTCTCCTCCTCCAAAAAAAAATCCCAAAGAAAAACATTTCAGCATTCAAAGGGGTTCAACAAATTGTTAAGCTGATGATGAAACAGATCATAATTTAACAGAGATTCCTTCAGATGTTCTTACCCAAGCAGAAATACTGCCAAAGAGAAATAAAGTTGTTGGAGTAAAATCTTACTTCTGAATTAGATTCAAATAGAAATTGTTTCTAATCAGTCTGGCATTTTAATGGCTATATCTTTATAAATTACATAAACATTTCAATGTGACATGAAGAGACAGCTACATCTAAAGGTCTAGATAGTACCATTCCCAGGGGAAAGAAGAATCAGATGAACCAGATTGAGAATCAGATTGAGTTTTTTATTCCTTTACTCCATAAACGCCAGGACAGCCCCCAGGCAGCAATACTCCAAGTTACGGGAGTCATGTTATTTGTGCCCAACAAGGACATCACTATTCATAATGGCAGCCATCAGAAATTCAGATTAACTAGTTCAGGTAATTCCTCTTTTTCCAGAGTACAGTTACCTCCTGCTAATGCCTCTCTAATAACAGCAGCCCTACAACCTGCAATACCTGCACAAGAGCACTGATGGACAACATCTGCTTTGCTTCTAGGTTTGTTTCGTAAGTGAAACATCCTCCCCCATTTTGCCATTTAAGAATAACTAGTTTTCAGACTTAGCCAATCATCTTCTAGGGAACAGGATATTACCAGAATCTAGCAGCACCTTGACACCTTCGCCCTGCAGCACTTCTCACAACGAAGTCCTGCTCTTAAGCCTCACCTTCCTCTTCCCCAAACACGGCAGATTTCAGAAGGTTCCAAGACTTCAGTAGATGAACAAACAGTTTTCATCTTTAAGACAACACTGAAGTAATTACACTCACACTTGAGCCAACCAAGTCTTGTTTCTCACAGGCTCCTCTCCCGTGTTTGATGGATATCAGTGTCTCAGAAGGTGCAGGCATCAATAACCTCAAGCTATGAATGGGACATTTATACTGTTCACGTGGATTCTCCAGTGTCAAGTGAAGCACAGACTTAACCTTTTTGTTCATCTACAGTCTCTTCTGCTCTACCAGGCCGTCTGCCTTCATGAAAGCTATAGGATGTCAACACCTCTAGAAATTCCCACACCTCTGTACAATACATTACAAAGGCAGCCAAATCCAAGTCTCCTTAGAGAGGGAACCCAGAGGCATCGCGACCAGTTTTAGCTCAGGGACCACTTTGGGAACACAGGTTGGAGGACATTATCTCTACTACTATAACATCTTGCAACAAGGACAATGAAAGGCACCACCAAAGCAGAGGTAATGGGATGGCAAGAGAACCGGTGCTGGCATCTCCCACCTCTCTTGGCCCACCTCTTGTGATGGTAGGGAGATCAGCACAAAACCTGTCACACCTTTGGGACTGTCACGAACTTCATGTTTCCTGCAGTTTCTTCACACACGCAACTATGGTCCCTGGGTCTAGGCAGGTCATCCCTCCTCCAGCTCATAGGGAAGAAGCTAATATTACTGCCTTTAAACACTTGGAAGGAACAGCAACAAGGAGCGATGAGGTGGTTTTGCTTATTCTGGCACACGGTTCGCTTATTCATGCCTCAGCTATAAGATTAGTACAACAAAACATCAGAAGACATTCAGACACTGGGAAGTGATTTTCCATCATGTCACTGATAAGTATTTCACTAACAGAAAGCTTAAGATTGAAAGCATGTCTTCACCTTCAGTATTTCACACACTTATTTGACCTTAATTAACACAAAGACTTTGCAATTCCAACACAAGGAAGAGCTATATGGAGCTGGGTAACAGAATCACAAGTAACATGCCTACAAGCATGTTACAATTCAGTTAAAGAACAGAAAAAATAAAAACAAAAAGAAGCCTCCTAAACGTTGCACATACACTATCCTATAATGTATTTTTTCTTGGAAACAGGCCTCCTGTTGATTTGCTACACAGCTTTATAGAGGGAGGCCCGTTATCCAGACTCCCCACCTATCCTACATAAAGGCTTCCATTAGGATTACTTCAAGTGACCACCAGGAGCAGACAAAATAAAGCAGTGGGAGGCGGTTTTGTAGGCAATTCTTTTGCAGTGTTGATTTTCACGGGCTGGGTTGCCTTTCAAAACGAGATAAGATTCAACCTTGCTTGAGAGAAATCATGTAGGCACTTCTCCAACTCCTCCAGCTTGTCTGGTCACAGACTGACAAACGACTCGAACACACTCAGCCGTGTCAGGCAGGTACTCTGAGCCTGGAAAAGCTGGGCTGGGAGAGCTGTTCTCCTGCCACGCTTTCCTTCAGGAGAGAGTTACAGGATGCGGGATGTTTCTATAGCAGAGGAAATTGTTTAGTCCCAAGCAGAGACCTGCAAGTCAACTGACACCCAAGCTGCAGAGGACACCTTCTGAAAATGCCACAGGGTCAGCAGCATAGGAAGGGGTGAATAGTAACGCAGGAGCACGTTTTAAGTTCTCTTACAGACTACTATTCATCATAAAATAGCACAAATAAAACAAATCCCATGCGAGATGTGCTGACAAGAGCTTAATGTACCAGACGCTGAACAGAAGAGCAGCACCAGGCCAAGAACTGGAAGGAACAGACCTCTGCCAACACCAAAAGCGACCTTACCAATGCCTAGCAAGCAGCAAAGATGGCCCATAGGTGCCCAAAGACTCTCCCCAATTATCAGGGAATACAGACTATTAGAGGAGACACCAAGAAACACTTTGCTCCCAAACTTGTGTGATACCTCAAAGCACTGTAGGGCAATGCGTTTTAGGAGTCACGACAGCTCTGGGTTACAGGGACAAACTCAAGACAATGGGAAAACCAGAGGGAGACAGGGACACTCAGGGAAATTCGGGAAATAAGATTGCTCTTGAGGCAGAGCTTGGCTAAAACAAGCCCCACACAGAAGCACACACTCCTCAGAGGTAGCACCGTGCAAAGGTGCTATGGCCATACCAGCAGGCAGTCAGCTGAAGTCCCCACCAAGCCAATGTTCAGCCAGCAGGACCTGGAAAGCAGATTTAAGTCAAAAGGAAGATCAAAAACAGAAATTAAAAGACTGGGAAGGTGAATTCACATGTGCCAGGTATGAGGGTGATTTAACCACTGCCAGAAGTTCTGGGGGCTCCTCAGCCCACGGGATGACTGCTAACGTTCAAGCTTTCTCACCAGCTCTTCCACAAACCCTTGCTCGGTGGCTTGCGGCTTACAGAGTGCAGAGGAGGGGGGCTTTGGAAGAAGCGGACGCACACAGACCAAGGTAATTCAGAGCCATCCAAAGGACACAGCCCTGATGACAGCAAACAGAAAACAGAGATGATCCCAGGCTTTGGGCCACCAGACCTTTGAGTGCCACCGCCACCCTGCGCTGCGGCAGCTGAACTGCATTGAGGTTCCGCTTCCCTCCAAGCACAGCAGCCCTCAAACAATGCGTCACACGCTTTTTCAGCCTGAAGGCAGCTAAAAGCAAGGCCAGCTTCATTATCTGGAAGGCCTCGAGTTGAACTCTGCACGCAGGGAGGCTGAAGCCAAGTATTTCACGCTGATGCACGATCCAGGCTCCGACTGCAGCGGGTTTCGTAAGAGCTGAAGTCAGGCACAGAATCAGCAAGAGGAAAGCTTGCTCAGACAACTAAATCCTGAACAGCAGAGCTACCAAATGCAATCTGGGAATAGCGTATCTCCTCCTGGTGGAAACAAGCTCAGCTCACCCTTTTGCAAGACCTCACCGCGCTCAGGACGAGGACGGCAGCCTGCAAGCTTTGGTTCCCGCTTGTAAAGGTGCATCCAGGTGTGCCTCCCATAGTGCTCCTGGAAGTCTAACGTTACAAAGGACATCTCGAAACATTTGTGTTTATTTGGGGATCAGCAGAAAACTTCTTGAATCATGTGTACCTTAAAACAAGAAGTTAAACCAACTACATACCCTTTAACACCATCTCTCATCAGAAGCTACCAGAACACCTTACAAACACTGATCTGTCCCAATTTCTCTTTGAAGGGAAGCATCATGCGTGTTTTACGCCCTGGCAAACATAGGCACGGAAGAATTAACTGAAACGCCTATGGCCACTCAACAAGCTGTGGCTGCGCCAGAACATGGAGTGCTTCCAGCCACCAGGCCTTTCCCCAGGAGTGAGGCGAAGCCAAGGAACCTTCAACTTCACCACACCAAAAATTCCAGACTGTGAGGCAGGCCAGTTTTCCTCCGACCCCCCTCAGGAGCACAGATACTCAGCGGTCAGTTGTTCCAACCTTCAAAGCAAGACGGAAAACATGCCAGCATTGAGCACGAAACTGGAGCAGCACAAGCTGCTGCATCCATCAGCTGTGGCAAATATCGCACGCCTGAGCTGTGCAAGCCCCTCCACGGGAGAGGAGAGCAAACACAACCAGTTTGTCTCAGACTGGTTCTGCCATGCGGCCTCCAACACCTCCCATAAAAAGTTCCTTCTCCCACACAATCTCATCATGTCCGTTATCTCTCGTTCCACTTTCACTCCACAAATTAAGCAACAAAGGTGGCAGCTTTAGAATAGGAGAAAGTCCACCATGACACACAGACAAGCTGTCCTAGCACTTACTTCCTAGAAATGGTGCTCTTACAACAGGCAGTCCATGCAGATTCACCAGCTAAGAATCATAGAATGGTTTGAGTTGGAAAGGATCTCAAAGATCATCTAGTTCCAATCCCCCTGCCATGGGCAGGGACACCTTCCGCTACACCAGGTTGCTCAAAGCCTCATCTAACCTGGCCTTGAACACTTCCAAGGATGGGGCAGCCACAACTCACCTGGGCAACCTGTGCCAGTGCCTCACCACCCTCAGAGGGAAGAATTTCTTCCTTAGATCTCATCTAAATCTCCCCTCTTTCAGTTTAAAGCCATTGCCCCGTGTCCTGTCACTACACGCCCTTGTCAAAAGCCCCTCTCCAGCTTTCTTGTAGCCCCTTTAGGTACTGGAAGGCTGCTAGAAGGCCTCCCCGGAGCCTTCTCTTCTCCAGGCTGAACAGCCCCAACTCTCTCAGCCTGTCTCCATAGCAGAGGTGCTCCAGCCCTTGGCTCATGACTGTTTTCAGCTTCCATCTGTGCAGGTGAAGGTGCAAGTGGCCTTGTACCAGACTGAATGGCACTAGAAAAGTGATGGGGGGTGATCCTAGAGACATACCAGGCCACACACAGCCCTGCAACAGCACCAAAAAAGAAAAAAACTATGCCCAAGTTGTTCAAAGGGTTTCCTCTCTTCTTCTTGCCCCGTTTGCAGAAGCCAGTTGCCAACAATTGTTTTCAGCAGCGGGGAAATTCCCTCGTGTGCTCCCAGCTGCAATTGTTGCTGAGGGGCTGAACGCGTTCATCCATCGCCACCTGTCACCATCTGATGGCAATTGTCACTGCAGAGCTGAGTCACATTGACACCCTCCTCCTCCTCCGCCGCTCCAGTCAAGCCAACATTTCCCCATTTCAAACCACCGCACTCATTACAACTCATTTCAGCCAACTTAAGGTTGGGTTTTTTCTTAACTGGCAACAACTGGTCCGTTATGTACAAAAACAATTTATAACTTTAACGAAGAGTTTTGGGAAGAAAAATCAACCAGCGCTGCTGCTTTACAGCACGTTGTTCAAGAATGTAATCCTTCTTTACTTTACTTACTACAACGACAGCATGATATGTATAGGAAAAATTAGGAAAATTACTTAATATGTACGTGCAAACGTTTAAGCCAGACAGCATGGTCAGTCTTGTAGCAAAATATCTGTTCATCCTGGGGTTTACAGAAGTGCCGATGATCCGACAGCATATATCAGACTTGTCCAATCATTGCAAATAAATAAAAAATTATTTTATTAGCAAGCCAGCAGTGAGGAGGTAAAAAAAAGCTTCGGCAGCAATTGTGCATAGCTACCAGAGAAGGGAGCTCTCAGTCACGCACAAAAACAAGCTGTCTGCGCTGGCTTGGAGAGAAATAACATTTGTTCTGGATTTGTTTTACAAAAATCACAGCGAGAATTGAAGTATGTGCTTGTTTAGGCTTCAAATTGAGCTAAGCACACATTTCAGCTTAAATATACTTTCATTCACAAAGAGTGAAGTCCTTTAGAAGCACAGCAAGCCTTAAGTGGCACTTGAGCCACGTCTAAAGAAGCTGTAAGACTGTTTTTCCCTTCCAACGTTCACTATTTCTGGATGAGGTAACAGGATCTGATCAGTGTCCAGGCAGCTGTGGATGCTCCATGGCAGACACTGCAGAGAGCACCCAAACACCAAGGTTCCCATCAGAAAGATTTCACTCCACGTTTATTAAATCTATTTTTTTTTAATTTTTTTTTTTAGAAGAATAATTTTCAAGCTTCTCCTTAGGGGCACCTTGAAAGCACAGTTTTAGCACAACAAACAGTGACTGTGCTGATAGGAACCTCTTAAACACTAAGCCACACGGTAGACAAACACATTTTTTTACCATTTCAGTGGAAATAAGGGCCAAAAATGGTCATTACCACCAGGACGTTGTTCACTCCCAGAGCAGAGCAAAGGGAACACAACTCTTGTTGGCACAGGCTGGACTGCTCCGGCTGTCACAGCTCTGCACATGCAAGCTCCAAACCAGGACGCATGACACTTGCCAACATCCAAGTCCCAAACATGACAAATTTTAAGGAAGAACACAACCACTATGCGTTATATTTACTGCTTTTAATATAGTAGACCTTCACACTGCTTTAAGATACCTGGTTCAGCAGCTTGGCAAGGCAGAACAGAGCGAGACACCCGCAGCAAGGAGCAGCCAGACACCGGCAGGATGGAGAGGGCTTCCCAGGGACCCTGGGGACCAGGGGACGGGGCAGTGTTTGCTGCCACACTAAATAGAAATAAAAAGGTCTTGACCCAGCTTTACTGCTGCCTTCTACATCCCACAAGTCAGTGCGCTTGTACATTTTAGTTCATCCAGGTTGATTGATTTCTTTCTTAGTTGCCTTAATCTATTTAAAGAAGATAATTATCCCAGTTTTTACTCTAATTAAACTTGGTTGGGTTTTTTCCCCTTTCCTTTTTATTTTTTGGTCATGTGAAAGCGTTCCAATTTTCTTCAGGAGGTCACTATTGGAGAATTCGGGCAGATCTCGGTAGCTCTGCTAGCTCCCGGGGCACTCCCAGGACGCTACGTTACATGGCAAGGCCACCCCCTAAGTAAGGGAGGGAAGGGAATACAAAATGGTGAGCATAAGCAGATCCCAGGCTGAATCAATCGTCTTGGGATGTGGTACACGACTCATAAGCACTAAGAGCCCACAAAATTAACTGTGAGGTCTTTTGAAGGATATACATGACTACTTCATGGTATTGGGCTTTTTATCCTGAAAGCCAGCTTCGAGTTTGTATTACACTGTGTGCTCTTGCACGCTCCAGAGTAAAGAGCTGAAAGAAAGATTGATTTTATAAATAAATACAAAAAAATTAGTATCTGGATGATAATGAGGTTTTTCCATGGGACCAGAGCTTACTTGGTGGTCCTGCAAGAACCTGACAGGCAACCAAAGCAATGGGTTTGGCAACGTTGAGCTCAGGAGAATGGGAAACAAATACAGAAAGCAAGCAATCCCACCAGGGAGGAAACACTCACCACCAACAGTTCCAAAACAACAGTAGGAAAGCTACAGAAGAAGAAAAAAAAAACCCTATCCGACCTCACTTCTGTGGGCAAGGGTGGAAGAGCTGCAATTTTAGGTCTTTCTGAACTCCTTGCAGATATTCAAAAGTAACAGATAACTGAAGCAGTAGCCAAGTACAACGCAGCACTACCCAAACCAAACATCACAGATCCCCACCTGAAAGCACGGTTGATGTGATGAAGGCAGCACGCTAGTATTTGTTCCTTGAACTATCAAGAAAAATCTCCTTTCCCTTCTTGTCCATTTGCAGGTAAAGCTGCCCAGAACATGCTGCTGAAGTACGCCAAACCTAAGCTTTGAGATGCAACACTTCTCATTTAAAGGCTGTGTGTATGGCAATTAAACCCAAGCAACTATTTTTTACCAAACAACTGGTTTTTAAGCCAAGAAAGCTATTAATCTGTCAACAGTTGACAACACTGACCATTTATATTTTAGCCTGGAGATTTATTTCTACCTAGAAAAAGACTGGAAGATGAGGGAAAACAAGCTGGCCAAGCAGAGATCCCAACAGATAGAACACGAACAGATGCAAAGAACCCAAATCCTGTACCCATCTCTGCCATGGGATCTGGTACCTGGGAGATTTTCCTCTATTCTCTAAGAAATAAACGTATCGGCAGTGCTGTAATCCTCAGAGCCTCAGCCACGGCACTTCCCGAAGGATCTAGAGCACTTACTGTAGGATCAGATCCGCTCCCTAAAGCTAAGGAGCAGTGTGAGATACATGATCGTAAGTATTACAGAAATTTTCAAAAAGGAATAAATGAGCATTTTTCACAACAGTTTTACAATGCCATCTATTTTGCACTTTCTAACTATATTTCTGAGCACCAGAAACAACTTTCCTTTTCCCTCAGAAGGGCGCTTGAGAGCTCAAACCCTTCGCTCCAGCTCAGGAACATTTACCACCAGAAGACATCAGCCGGCAGGACGCACAGAGTGTCGGGGCCATGGGCAGCAGCGGGCAGGCTGCGAGCGAGGCGCCCACACGCTCCGCACGCTGCAGGCAGTGGCACAGGAACACGCTGTGGCTCCCAGGCAAAGGACCTGACCGATGCTGGCAGCGAAGCAGACGTCCACGCTCTGCATCGCTCTTCAGTCTTTCCACTGGGAGGAAAAACATCCTTTTATTTCAGCTGCTGTATAAACTAATCCCATTCAATTCAGCACTATACAAAGCAAACGGCCAGATTATCGGTTCAAATTTTCCAATGGTGATGGTCTAAGGATTTACAAGTCCCTGCCCATCCAGCCTACTCAGCTGGATGTTTGCAAGAGATGCAAAGTCTAGCAAGAAATAAAAAGCAGCATGCTGAATCACTGCCTCTAAAACACGTGGCTTACAAATTACACTTCTAAGAAGTGAACTCCATTCTCAGCGTGGCTGAAGGACACATTATTATTAGGCATTATGACAGACTCCTCGAGAGGTCAAACACTCTTGGGCTGCATCACAGCATCTGTGCTGGGATGGAAGGTCGCACAGAGTACAGCCCAGCATGCAAGCCCAACCTCAAGGGATGTAAGGCAAAGCAGTAATGGGTTTTGCCTGGAAACTGAAGACATCTAAGGCCTGCTGTCTTTCAAACGCTTTCTATGCTCAAAAACCAAGAAGTGCTCTGGCAGAAAGCAGGCATTTCTGCATCAGGGAAAGTGTCACTTGTCCAAAAATCCTATTTAGCAACTGACAGTCTTAACTAATCTTCCTTAGCCAGTGTGATAACCATAAGCAGCCAGAGGACCATGCCTCTCCATGCGTACCCTGCACCTTCCTATCCTGGTCCAGGCACGACCATATCGCTCCAAACCTGCCAACCTGCCCAAGCCAGCACGCCCACAACTGCTGTCGTGGACAGAGGCACAAAGACACAGGTTTAGCAGAGGTGAGGTGAACATCAAACCTGATCCATCACAGGACCGCACCACCAGCGTGCAGTTCAAGCAGTGAGCGGATTAAGACTAATTACGTTATTTTGAAACCACCGGATGAGGTCAAGTGCTGACATTCATACCTTTAAACCTCTTTCTCTGCACGGGAGGAAGGGAACTTCAGACTACCAGGTGGGACAGAAGAGCCAAAGCGCCATCACTTGGTTTTTCCGCCCTCATTTTGGGGACTATGGCTCCGAAGTAACCTACGCACACACAGAGTCCCACTTGTCAGCCAAAAAACCCGCTGCACGGGAACAGGAACAGGACACAGAATTACACTCTCTTGAAGTACTCACTGCTGTACTTTCTGGGAGACTTTTGGATGCACTTTGTACCCTTAACCTGGTTTTGCATTATCTATAAATAGTATTTTAGTGGGCTGAAGCCTTATACATCAAGTATCTGCTTCCAGGGGGTTCTCTCTCCTCTTTCAAAGTTTCTTGGTTTACACTTACTGAAACAGCTCAGCCACTTCCACAGTTCAGGCTTAAGTAAAAAGAATTTTTCAGAGAATTAACTTTTTGCTGACCCTCTCCTGGAAAACTACCATCCTTGGGATCTGGCATACAAGTCTGGTGTTTGTACCTAGGAGTTGTTTGTTTTCTGGCAGTGCTTAGCGATCAGCCAGGCTGGAGGTCTCCACTGCAGAGGGTGATGTACAGGTGCACAGGGACTGTCCCCAACCCACGTCTGATCCGAACATCACTGTCAAGGAAAAGTCGGGCACTTGAAGCACACCCTTCACACTGTCAGGTTTCACTCCAGCAATTGATAAAATACCATCAAGGCCTGAAACATCACCTCCACTTATCAAGTTGTAACCTGCAGCAACTGAACATCTGTGCATCTGCTTCAGCTCATTAAAGCAATAAGAAACGGGAAGGATCAACTAGAAAGCCTCCCTGAAAACGTGTATTTGGCAAACAACACTCCTGACAACCACAAACTATGCTTTTACAACAAGCACCCAGATTCAAATTAGAAAACTAGGATTACAAAACATCATGAGTTTTCTTTTTTAGAAGCAGCAAACTCAAATTTACCTAGTGGCAGGCACACCATGCAAATCCTGTCTTCATCCCTCCCTTGCTCACAGCACGATATGCGATACAGGATTTGGCAGCAGAAGAGAAAGGGCTGTTTCCAGCAGTGCTTTTATATATGAAGGTAATTTCATGGAGTGGAAAGAGCAAGAGGTACAGGATCTGGAAGGTCCTCTGGAGGGTAAAATATGGTATATTTGGTCATATCCTTCATCCTCAGCACTGCCCTCAAAGAAATAGTAGGTTCAGTCTGTGCTACCAAGCACCCTCTACTCACTGTTCTTACTCACCACTCACCGACACATTAACGTAAGAATTCAATTAAATGTTCAAGAAGCTACTTAGGAGCAAACAATGTAAACCATGTAAATACAAGTGCTTGAATAAGGCTGTGCACAAGATTAAATAGAAGGGCAGGGATGAGAGGGAAATAGAAGGCAAGCCACTGGATCCTCAATAACCTCACTCTCTGATGAGGTAAAATCATTCCCAACATTCCCATGTTCTACTCTTCCCACACAAGGCACATCCTAAGAAATCTCACTGCACCCTTGAGCAAAGTAACTTGTTTCCTAATTGCAGCTTCTGCTCATCCTGAGAATCATTTCAGCCAAGCAACAATACTGTATTCTGCCACTTGATGGCACCAAAGAAAATCCTAAATTTTCATACCATCAGGCCAGATTCTGAAGAGTCAGGGAAGACAATGCCTAAACCCTAAAGGAAAAAGCTTACAGCCAAGGCTTTGCATAAAAACACAAAAAAATAACTGTCTCCTAGGCTATAATATTCCTGCATCCAAACCGCAGCAGGAGATGATGCCACTTGTATTTACAGGCTACAAGCAGTAAACTTTGTAGGTGAGGTCGCAGGTGACCTAACCCAGCACCTCAACTCCGATGACGAAATGCAACGCAAACCCACCGGCATCAGCTGGTGATAAGATATTGGCATGAATTAAAAAAAACAAACAAACAAACAAAAAAAAACCACAATCACCAGCTACTAACCGTGGGAGCCCAGAACAATGCAAAGCCTGAAGGAGGCTGATTTTGCACATCAATGCTATTAGATCACAGCTGACGTTATCTGCTCTTCAGACGTTATCTCAGAAGACCTTTCTCATCAGCTGCAGGCACAAAGTTGGCACTTGCCACCCGCCCTAGACACGCTTTGCCCTTCAGCAGGATCCTTCGTGCCCCAAAAAGGCAGGGCAGGGGGAGCAGGACAGAGCGGAAAGGAACCAGCTCCAGGACTGGAGTTACCACCGCAGACATAGTGCCCGGGAAAACCAAGACAAAGCCAAACCCAAGCACACCCAGCCTTGCCAGCCCCAGCTGAGCCCCCGCCAAGCCAAAGGGCAACAAGGTAAATCCAGAATTCAACTAAAATTACCGAGAGTAATTTTAATTACTTATTAAATTATTTAATTAAATTTAATTTTAATTAAAGAGTCAACCACAACACTCGGGTACTGCACTACCCAAAGCTTATTCGCTCAGCATACAAAAGTAGTCCTGGGATAACACTCTGGCTCAGGAGACCTACGACCATGTCCATCCCTGGGACACAACTCGTCTGGCTGGAGAAGGACAGTCCTCTCCTCACCCAGAGCCAGAACTGAGCTGAAAAACCTTTTAAGAAAACTCTCCTGCTCCAGCCAGCCTGAATTATCCTCCTGTTACCTGTTGCCCAACAGGGAACTAAATGATTTTACTGCTTTTCATTTGCATTCCTGCTAGCAGACAAAAATTTCCCCAACACCTGGCAGAATATGTCCATAATGAGAACTCGTAGGAGCCATACCAACATTTATTACTGCTTTCCCCAGAGCACCTTCTAATTTTGAAGAATTACTAGCCTGGGCTGGCTACGAAAGGGAAAATACATTAAAAAAAAAAATTTAAAAAGCAGGTTTGAGTATTTTTAAAACATATTGTGTTTTGGAAAACGTGTGGGATATGTTTCTACTTGTGCCAGGTACTCGAGAAACAAATATTTACTGGTTGGTTAGAAGGACCTACTAGGAAGCACTCATTTCAAAAACAGGCAAGAAGATTTTACCCCTAGTTTATTTCCGTTGTTATTAGACTAGACAGCCTTCCACTTTATAGCTGCATGAAATCTTAATTAAAAGCCCATGCTGAAAGTTAAAACCAAAAATACAAAGCAAGCTTGTTCTCAACGTCAGAGTGAGATGGCCGCAGACATTCATCTCCAGAGCCATACATCGGCTGGGGCTGCCGGAAAAATAAAACCATCCTGTGCAGGTGAAAACAAAAATCCATAAGGACAAACGAGCTTTACCGCAACGAAGGCGGCTCAGTAGACTCAGTAAGTGTATTAAGGTTTTGCTTTAACGGCGTGCACTTATCTCGGAACTGGGAATGCAGGTCACTTTTACTGCTCAGGAACAATTTAGGAACACGGAATTACTAAAAATAACCTTAACACAATTCAGTGCATTGACACATTTTACAGACAGAAAATGTTATGCAGTACACACAGGCAGGGAATACTGAGTTTAAATAACAAGGTGCTGACGTCCTGCTGCACACATTCATGAATTCACTAATGAAACACTGGATTTGAGTCATAGAATGGCTTAGGTTGGAAGGGACCTTCAAGATCATCTAGTTGCAACCCCTCTACCATGGGCAGGGACACCTTCTACTACACCAAGTTGCTGAAAGCCCCATCCAACCTGGCCTTGAACACTTCCAGGGGTGCGGCAGCCACAACTTCTCTGGGAAACCTCTTCCAGTGCTTCACCATCCCATCCTAAAAAGTGTCCAATCTACATCTACCCAGTTTCACTTTAAAACCATTGCCCCTTGTCCTATCACTACAGGTCCTAGTAAAGTCTCTCTCCATTTTTCCTATAAGTATATCCTTTAAGTATTGAAGTATCATGCCTGACAAATTTGGTGGCCTTCTATGACAAGGTTACAGTGTTGGTGGGTAAGGGAAGAGCAACTCACATCATCTATCTGGACTTTTGCAAAGCATTTGATACTGTCCTGAGCAACATCCTTGTCTCTAAATTGGAGACATGGATTTGATTGACTGACCACTCAGCAGATAAGGAATTCTATGATTCCATGATTGAAAGGCCGCAATAAGGTCTTCTCAGAGCCTTCTCTTCCCCAGGCTGAACCACTCCCAACTCTCTCAACCTTTCTTCTTATCAGAGGTGTTTCAGCCCTCTGACCATATCTGTGGCCTCCTCTGAACTCGCTCCAACAGCTCCATGTCTTTCTTATGCTGGGGATCCCAGGGCTGGACATGGTACTGCAGGTGGGGTCCCACTAGAGCACAGTAGAGAGGGAGAATCACCTCCCTCAACCTGCTGGATGCTCTTCTTTTGAGGCAGCCCAGGATAGCACTGGCTTTCTGGGCTGCAAGCGCACATTGCCAGCTCATGTCCAATTTTTCACCTAACAGTACTCCCAAGTCCTTCTCCACAGGGCTGCTCTCAACCCCTTCATCCCCCAGTCTATTCTGACACTAAGGATTGCCCCAACCCAGGTGCAGGACCTTGCTCTTGGTCTTGCTGAACTTCATGAGGTTATCTACACTGTTGTTGTTTTATCAGCCCTTGTCCATCCAGGTCTAAACTTCTCATCACATTTCCTTCAACCACAACCACCCCAAGCACTACAGCTCATGGTGACCCGCAACACCTCCAAAAGACAAACTCATCCCAAAACCACCTACTGCTGTGACATGATGCTACTTGGAGGAACCATACTTTGCATGGCTGTTTGCAGACACATGATAGAGGAAACCGAAATCACGCAGAACACATCACCTGTGGCAAAATCACCCCAAAAGACAGTAACAGCCTTTGCTTGTAACAAGTTGCTTTTAATTTTCTTTCAAGAATAATGCTCGTGCCACGAGTGTAACGGCATGTCTTTGCTGCTTAACACTTGTATGGTGGCACTACTGGTGCAACAGATTTATTTGAAAAACTAGAAAAGAAAGAAGACGAAACAGATTCAGAAACATCGATTTAAGTCCCTGATAAATTGCCCTCCAATCGACCTAAGAAGTGCCATCTGTTTGGCTTAAAGAGAAAAATAAAGGAGTCAATGTATAGAGTAACTTGATCTGTTAAGATTATTTACTATTTAATTACTAATATTACTTAATGGGAGTAACTTAGTCCACCCAGGAACCGAATCCAGGCAAATTCCCATTAGGAACAAGGCAGGGTTTTGCAGGCAATAAGAATAATCCGTTGGTAATAAAGAACCGAGACAGCCAAACTTTCCATCACGGCATCTTTTGCGAAGACGCTTGGTCTCAACTCGAAGTTGTACTCTGGCTCAAGTAAAGGTCACAGCCTTGATTCAGGAATTTACGATCTGAATGGTGAGAGGCCAGAGCAGATAAACTAACTCATCCTCTAACAAAAGCAAACAAGCAAGCTTATAACACCATCAAGGAAAGCAATGCGACTCAGACAGTTAGGATGGGAGGTTGAGCACAGCCACAACACGTGAGTCCACGTCTGCCTTGAATGGCACTACCTGAACCAATGCAAGAGGGCAGCCCTTGGTCAGGAGAGATATGAGTCCCATGGTCCTGCTGAATCGAGCAGCACCCAGGACTATGCAGCAGTACACCTGAAACCCCATAAGCTTCCCTCTTCTCCACGGCTCAGCCAAATTCTGCCACGGATTTGGAAAGCCAGGTGAAGAGGGACGGGTGGGTCCAGAAGAGGGCCACAAAGATGATCCTATGGAGACAGGCTGAGAGAGTTGGGGCTGTTCAACCTGGAGAAGAGAAGGCTCCAGGGAGACTTTCCAGCACCTAAAGAAGCTACAAGAAAGCTGGAGAGGGACTTTTTGCACAGGCATGCAGCGATAGGACAAGGGGCGATGGCTTTAAACTGAAAGAGGGGAGATGTAGATTAGATCTAAGGAAGAAATTCTTGCCTCTGAGGGTGGTGAGGCACTGGACCAGGTTGCCCACAGGAGTTGTGGCTGCCCCATCCCTGGAAGCATTCAAGGCCAGGCTGGATGAGGATTTGCGGAACCTGATCTAGTTGAAGGTGTCCCTGCCCATGGCAGGAGGGCTGTAACTAGGTGATCTTAAAGGTCCCTTCCAACCCAAACCATTCTATGAATCAGCAGACTGCAAGGAAATCCACCTTTGCTGCCCACGAGGAAGAGACTCAGAGCCAAAGCAGCCTTTCAGGGAAACAGAAGAGCCCAAGACAGCTATGGAAAAGAGGGATTTGTAATCACTGGTCAGTCAGCCACCACACTGGGGTCACCTCTCAACACTGCAGCACAGCCTTACAGGGAGAAAAAATAAAAAAAACAAACAGATTTAACATCAAGTTTATCACAAAGCTTCACCGAGTCTCAGGCAAAGCAAGTGCCTTCAACACAACAACAAAAAAATTGATTAAAAGTATTTTGAGCTGACTCAAGAGCTAAATACAAGCACCACCACTTTACATTCCTTAATGTCTAGTGCACAGATATTTATACTTTCAACAACATATCTCGCTCTAATAGGTTAATCAAAACACTTTATGGAGAAATCCAACAGAGAGGAAGGTTAAAGAGGTAGGAAAGTATTTAATTTCCTGCATCAACTAAAAACCAGGATATAGCAGGGCCTGAGAGCAAGCAACTAACATGGGCATTTAATCATAGAATATCACAAGTTGGAAGAGACCATAAGGATCAAAGGCACAGCAAAGAGAACAGAGACTTACTAAGGGATTTTTTTCCAGACCTACGAAGGCTTTTCCAAATTCACCTTATAAAATTTGTTCCAGAAAAGGCAAGAAAGCAGGGAAACTCCGGCTGCACAACTTACAAAAAGCCTCTTCTGTACGGAGCAACAACGTCGCATCGCTGCTAGCACCGAAAAGGAACCGCTCCCGGTCCGAAGGCTGCAAATCCGCCCGTGTTCACCCCACGCATGACAAAAGAGGGGAAAAAATTAAATCTGCACGGTTCTGCAGTACAATTAAGCAGCAAGATAACGACAAGTCAGCAATTTGCAGATTAAACTAGCGAAGAATAATGCCCCTAAAAAAGGCGCTTTGACAAACTAAAACTGAGATATTGAGTCGAGCGCGTGCGTTGGCAATCTGTATCACCCAGTTTTATTTTCTGGATCCATTGGGTGAGATTCAGCCAGAAGACCATGGCCATGACCACAGCAATATGTAGCCGCAGACTGACAAGGCAGATCCGCAGAGCACCGTAGGTGGTATTTTCACCGGACTATTCAGCAGACCAAAAGCACGTACCTACTTCAGAGCTGCTCTTGTGGTGCTTTTAAACAAAGGTATCATTTTGGTGTCTCCATCCAGGTGCTGAGACTCACCCTTCCACCTCCATCTCAGCAGTCATTGCTTCAGCCTTACCTCTCCCTGTCCCAGACAGCTCCCAGGCTCAGGCTCCCCTTGCTCAACGCTCCCGAGTTTTACAAAGCTCAGACTTCATAAAACATCACAACAAAGAGCACAGAGGTAGAAGCATAGCTTGGTCGTCACTGCTTTGAGCTTGCATAGTTGCAAGACTCCAGCAACAGATTTCAAAACCACCAAGCTACTTCAAAATGCAAAGCAGATCATCTTTTTTTTTTAAAGTACATTTAACAGAATAACACGAAAAAAAACCCACACAAGTGCATCTAACAGAGTAACACTAATAGCCCCAAATGATGGAGAGCACCTCCCAAAGGTTCCTAGAGAGTTTCCAGACTTCAGCTTCACATGCTACTCAAAACAGAGCTATCGCTAAGGCAGAACAAAGCAATTCTCTGCAGCTATTCAGGACAGGAAGCGAAGGACGCTGCGTCCAGCTGATAGTGCAAAAGGAATTTTAAAAAGGCAACATGCAACGTCTCAGGCCTGGAGCCAATTTGCTTCAAAGGACCCCGGTGCCTCCAAAGGGAAAATTAAGAAAAAAAGGAAGAAAAAAAAAAAAAGACACACATGTAGAAAACAAAGAAATTATGCACAAAGCTTTTATATTTTGCAGGGACTTCACCTCCAGCAACGAGCCGTACATGTGCAACGCTGTGCTCTTAAATTTGTTCTTCAGCCCCAGGACTGTGGAGCTGCTCGTTATCCCAGGGCCCAGGCACTTCCAGGCCAGGAGGGGCTATGGTGGCCATTGGATCTCCTTCATAAACACAAGCTACAGAATGGCCCAGCTATTCTCAAAGCAAGGGGAATCATTCTGAAAGTACTACATCCACAAACGCTTAATCCAGCCCAAACAGGCTGCACACAAACTGTTTCTCTTGGTGGGATTTATTTCAGTTAGATCTAAGGAAGAAGTTTTTTATCATGAGGGTGGTGAGGCACTGGAACAGGTTGCCCAGAGAAGTTGTGGCTGCCCCATCCCTGGAAGTGTTCAAGGCCAGGTTGGATGAGGCTTTGAGCAACCTGATCTAGTGAAGGGTGCCCCTGCACATGGCAGGGGGGTTGGAACTAGATGATCTTTGAGGTCCCTTCCAACCCAAACTAGTCTACGATTCTATGTGATTCTATGATTTAAACCAGTTTACAACTTCTCACAGTTTTAGCCAAGGAAAGCAGAAGGCAAAGAGTGCTGGAGGAGAAGAACGGATCTTCTCTCTGGCTACGTCCCTTCCCAACACACCTTCCACGCATTTGGTTCGTGATGCTTTTGGGCAACAATGATAGTCCCTTGTGATGACCCAGCAGCAGCCCAACAGAAGAGGAGTTTGCCAGACGCACCTCATCACTCTCTGCAGTAAATGATCCCTCGTATCCCAAGGTGTTTTCCCCAGGAAGATGAGCTTGCAAAGGCCCTTCACCCCCGAGCCAACACACAGCAAAGGTGGAAGCAGAGAGCATTCACCACTGAGGGAGTTTCGTGACCCATGTCCTGCGGAAAAGGCTTCTTTAAGCCCCATCCCACATGAAGATTAAAGAGCCAAACCCAATCTCTCATATATTTACACCTCTGGCTTGTCAAAACATGGGTGTCGTTCAGAAGCAGGTTAGACGTCTTCCTTGAGAGGAAAAAATAAAATCCTGACTTTTCCTGTTTGGGAAGCGGGCAAAGGGAAAAACAACGTAGTACGCTGGTTCAATTTAACAAAAAAAAAAAAAAAAATCACCACATACACACAGCACAGGATGTGTAAAAATAGTGCTCCTGATTAGATCAGGACAATCGACTATTTATGAGTTCCACCTTCTCAGGACTTGTCCCTCTCGCCTGCCCTGTGCCAGCAGCTGAAATGGGTGCCTGGCAGCATTAAGATAAATGAATTTAATGCATGTTTCAAAGCTTTGAAAGGACCCACTGGTTCAGTTAAGACCAGTTTGATATCAGTCAAGGACAAATTAACACAGCTGTGATCTTTACAGAAGACCTGGGTTTGGACTGAAGTCCCGGTGAGGCAGTTTGCCGATCAAAGGAAAACTATCCACGGCGATACTAGGTAGTAAAGGACAGACCCCAGCTCCAGCAAAGCCCACTCCCCGTGCCACAGGCTGGGTGTGCAATCCCAGCGTGGCTTAGGAAGAGATGGTATAGTAGATATACATCAGGCACTTAGCAACGAAATCTGGGAACTCCTGGTTTTGTCCATCTCCAAACCTGAATCACGTCCCCAGACCATCCCTCGGCTTTCCCAGCCCACCGTCTCCATCCCAGCTGCAGAAGTTAAAAAACAAAAGCCAAAGAAACATCAAACTCCCCATATAATCTCCCCCCACGTAGCTCCCAAGGGTACAAACGAACAGCGACACAGGTCACTGGAGCAGTTGCACGGAGCTGGCCGCTCGCACACGCGTGTTCCTCCACCCGTCCCTTGGGAACGGCTATTTTCAGCTGGTTCAGACGGTGAAGTTCACGACTGAGGAATTATCTTTACGTGGCTGTAGCTGCTTCAAGCATGAGCTGCTCTAAAAATACAATCCACATTAAGGAGACTCAAAAAAGCACGCCAAGATCTCATTAAAGAGCAGCGGAAAGTCTGTCTAAGTGAAAAACAGCCTTCCCGTTTGTGCTTCAGCCCGAAAACAAGGATGGGGAGGACTTCAGAAGAACATTCACACTACCAAAATTTCACGTGGGAAAAGAGCAACTCCAGAGCCAAGAGCAGGGTCAGCCTCCGCAGCACCTGCAGACAAAGGCCCAAATATACATACAAATATATATACGTGTGTAGGTATGAGGCTTATGTGTAACAGCTGGAAAACACAAAACTTGGAGTGGGTGCAAAACTTGGCATCTAATGGCATTAAACGAATAACAGGACAAAGGAGGAGGTAACATTATCAACTAACCTAATGAATCATCACTGCTGTGCTCTTAAGAAAATACAAATGAAACTGCTATTGTCCAGGAAAGAAAAGGGGTGGAGGAGAACCCACGTGAAGGGCTTGCAGCAGAGATTTAACAATCTAGTTGTACAAAATCATATATATTTATATATATATATATATATATAAAACGTGATAGCAGAGGGAGGCCGTGAGTCACCATGTCAGAATTGAACAGTTCTGCTTGTGTACAAATTCTCTTAATGGAAGAGGAAACAACCCACCAGGAATAGGGAAATGCTTGGAATGCCTCATTATTTTAAAGATGCAAATGCACCTTAAAAAAAAAAATAAATAACATGTTTACCCTCACATTCATTAAATCATTCCACTACCAGCCTCAGACTTCTGGTTTAGTAGTGTCAGACCAATCAGTTCCAGAATGGTAATTATTTCTGAATTGAAAATAGCTCATGTGCCACAGCATAGGAGAGTCAGACCATCTAATCTCATACAGGGACCACTGGGAGATGGTGGAAAGTACAAAAAAAGTCCCACAACAGGCAGATGCAGGAGAGTTTGTTGTGAGCAAAGGGTCCCGAGGACCTCACACAGACATCCCTGTGACATCTCCCATGTAAACTGCTTTATCTTCGAATTTTTTTGTTGCTCAGTTTAAATGACACGTCCTGAATGCCACAAATTACCCGTAATTACCAACCCTGCCAGAACGAACACGCAGACCAGCCTGTGAGCTTCCAGAAACACACCTACTTCTTTCCCGCCTGCCAGATGGTGGGCAAGCGGACCATAAATTTTGTATTTCGAACTTAAAAAAAACCCTCACTTTCAGAGAATACATTCCAAAATGCAATTAACCTAAATACAGCACGTTTTTATTCTGCATCTCTGCCAACATTAAGTCACTGTTTTTTTCATGGCATTTTTCAGCTTCTGGATGGGAATTTATCTGTTTGTATTATCCCTCCTCATCTAGGAGAGCTAGCTTCTCCCCAAACTCCTGGCCAATCACACACCAAAAATAAACAAATTGCTCCTTTATTATACCTTTTCTGAGCAAACACAGTAAAATCCTCTAAAGCTTTGACACATACTGATGTGTTTCTGGAAAACCGTAACATTCAGCCCACTACAGCAATACCAGCTGAAAGAATGAATGCAAACATCCCATTCACGCAGACCTACTGCAAGAAGCACAAGTACAGGCTGGGTAGAGAAAGGACTGACAGCAGCCCTGAGGAGAAGGACTTGAGGGTGCTGGTGGATAAGAAGCTCACCATGAGCCGGCAATATGTGCTGGCAGCCCAGAAAGCCAACCGTGTCCTGGGCTGCATCCAAAGCAACGTGGCCAGTAAGTCAAGGGAGGGGATTCTGCTCCTCTGCTCTGCTCTTGTGAGACCCCCCCTGCTGTGCTGCATTCAGCTCTGGAGTCCCCAACACAAGGAGGACATGGAGCTGTTGGAGCGAGTCCAGAGGAGGCCATGAAGATGATCTGAGGGCTGGAGCACCTCTGCTATGGAGACAGGCTGAGAGAGTTGGGGTTGTTCAGCCTGGAGAAGAGAAGGCTCCGGGGAGACCTTCTAGCAGCTTTCCAGTGCCTAAAGGGGCTACAAGAAAGCTGGAGAGGGGCTTTTAACAAGGGCATGGAGTGACAGGACACAGGGCAATGGCTTTAAACTGAGAGGGTAGATTTAAATTAGAGATAAGGAAGAAATTTTTTACAATGAGGGTGGTGAGGCACTGGACCAGGTTGCCCAGAGTTGTGGCTGCCCCATCCCTGGAAGTGTTCAGGGCCAGGCTGGATGAGGCTTTGAGCAACCTGGTGTAGTGGGAGGTGTCCCTGCCCATGGCAGGAAGACTGGAACTAGATGATCTTTGAGGTCCCTTCCAACCCAAACCATTCTGTGATTTTAAATGGCCAAGAAAAAAGAAATACTGGGGGGAAAAAAAAAAAAAAATCACAGATTTCAATGAAGAAAGTCATCCCTGAGCAACAGTTTGCTCAACTGGAAATAGAACAGAAGTGTTTTTCTGTATTTTTGCCTTCCCAAACCAGCTCACATTTCTCATGTATGAGAGCGGTTATCACAGGGTTTATTGGGGTTTTTGGTGTGGTCCCCAGTGAGCAGATGGTCAGGTCACAAAACCCCCTCGCTAGATGTGGTAATTGCTGGTGATTTCAGCAAAGACTGACAGAGACCATGGTATCAGCACCCCCGGGACAGCCTTCGGTCTTTGCAGTGATGCAGTCATGCTGGAGTGTCTGCACAGTCCCTGCCTGGTAGAGCTTCTCTTCGACAAGGAGAGAGTTGCAGACTGCAGGGATGCATCAAACCTTCACCAAATTCATACAGAGGACTGAAGAAAAATACCTTTCTATGTAACAGCTGAAGAAATGCTTCAAGATACCTCATATCTTAAAGTCCAATGACTCCTCACATATTTGGCCAGTTCTCCCGAGAAACAGAGCAGAAAATGAGGATATTTGCACTTCTTGCAGACACACAAGTGCTGCAGCTGTCAATTAATTCAGCAGAGCTGCAGTTGCAAGCCCTGTGGGAGGGGACAGTCCCCCAGGAGATTGAGTCATGGACATGGAAAAAGACCTGTTAAAGCACTCCTAAGTGTAAGAGATTACACAGAAAGATAGAAACACCCTAATTTTTGAACTGCCCATTGCAGGACTGCTCCTCACAACATTATACTGTAAGTTATTGCTAGCCTAAGCTACAGAAAGCAGCATTCTCCTCTTCAGGCTTGTAACTCAGACAAACATCTTCCATTTCAACGTGAAAAAACTCACAGCCTTCCAGCAAAGCACATTTGTGTCTGAATTTATGCGTGTGTACTTTGTACAGAGAAAACACATATCAGAAACAAAGCTGGAGGCGATTCAATCCGAAGAGCAGCTTCAGCTTGCTTTTGCAGCTTCGTGTCTCATTGCTTCAGGAGGCTGAGAAATCACCCGCCAGGCAGTCTTGCTGCTCTCACCACAACCTCCAGCGCTGAGACTGAGCTTGGACGCAGTGCTCGGAGGAAACATCTTCTCAGCCGAGAGCGTGGAAGCACAAGGAGACAATTAACAGCACGTTTTGGGGCTAAAAGCATCGCAGCATCCAGCCAGCAAGTGAAATGTTCAGACAATCCCAATCTCAACAGTTGGTTTCCTTTCCCTGGACCTCTCTCCTGTCTCGTCCCATCTTTCAGCACTGACTTCTCTTCTCCCCAGGTCCTCTCTCCACTCCAGCCTGCCCCGTGGAACACAAGCTGAAGACCTGAGCGTGCTGAGCCCCACAGAGCAGCAGGTACATCCCCAGTCCCTAGACCCACTGCCCATCACAAGCTACAGAGGGTACCAACACAAAAGCAACTGGATTTCCACACAAAATTCCCACATGCAGTATCTTTTGAGGGCTCCATTTGTTTAGGATTATATTCTCTTCTTGACACGGAATTTTATTTCTGTGTACGCTGCCAGATACTCAAAGGCAAGTTATTTTTCAAATAAACGTCACTTGGGTTGAGCCAGGTTGAACTGCGACTTCCACTTCCTGCTTTTATTTCCAGCTTCCATTTACTTTTCTGTCCTCGTCACTCCTTGCAGCCTCTGCACTGCAGTTTTATCTATGTGTGTAATTAAACATGGTTTTGTTATTATTACTTTTTAAAGATTGAGGACCTCAAGCACAGTCAGGGAGCATAACAGGCACTTAAACACCTACATCCCTCATATTTTGCCCTTCTAACTCAATTGTCATTTATTATTTTTACTTATTGTTCCCAATAAAAACGAAAGCACTGCCCAAATAGCCCAATTTGCATTAATTAACCTCAGACTCTAACTGAGCATCCTGCATATTACACTTCAGATTAATGTGTACCAGAGCCAAATCTGAACATCAGCACTAAAAACACTCCAGAAAAAAAATCATTAGGATTATGCTTTTCACCTGCATGACCAAAATCTTGTCCTGGACAAGACACAGTGATCCATTCAAGAACAGGAAGATAAAGAAAGAAGCCAGAAGGGCTCTGCCATCCAGAAGGACCCGGACAGGCTGGAGAGGTGGGCCTGTACAAACCTCAAGAAGGTCAACAAGGCCAAGTTCAAGGTCCTGCACGTGAGTCGGGACAGTCTCAAGCGCAAGTACAGGCTGGGTGGAGAATGGATGGAGAGCAGCCCTGAGGAGAAGGACTTGGAAGTGCTGGTGGATGAGAAGCTCACCATGAGCCAGCAATGTGCGCTGGCAGCCCAGAAAGCCAACCGCATCCTGGGCTGCATCCAAAGCAGCGTGGCCAGTAGGTCAAGGGAGGGGATTCTGCCCCTCTGCTCTGCTCTCCTGAGACCCCACCTGGAATACTGCATTCAGCTCTGGGGTCACCAACACAAGAAAGACATGGAGCTGTTGGAGTGGGTCCAGAGGAGGCCATGAAGATGATCTGAGGGCTGAAGACCTCTGCTATGGAGACAGGCTGAGAGAGTTGGGGTTGTTCAGCCTGGAGAAAAGAAGGCTCTGAGGAGGTCTTCCAGCACCTAAAGGGGCTACAAGAAAGCTGGAGAGGGGCTTTTAACAAGGGCATGGAGTGACAGGACACAGGGCAATGGCTTTAAACTGAAAGAGGGGAGATTTCCTTTAGATATAAGGAAGAAATTTTTTACAATGAGGGTGGTGAGGCACTACAGCAGGTTGCCCAGAGAAGCTGTGGCTGCCCCATCCCTGGAAGTGTTCAAGGTCAGGTTGGATGGGGCTTTGAGCAACCTGGTGTAGTGGGAGGTGTCCCTGCCCACGGCAGGGGGGTTGGAACTAGATGATCTTTGAGGTCCCTTCCAACCCAAACCATTCTATGATTCTGTGAAGTCCAAAGCTGCACACCGCATACCAGCTACAGCGCATTTCACAGTGCTTTTGATCTAGTCATTAGAAAGCCAGCATTTGATCTCACGTACATCTCCAACAGACAGCTGGTTTTAAGGAAAATAACAAACAGCAACTTTATTTCAATGTTATTTTGCACAGATCTCTATAATCTGGGAGAACCAGAGAGGAATGAAATTAGATCACGCTTCCCAGGAGAGAATATTTGTTATTAACTTCAGGCTCTCATATATTTAGTTTAAAAAATAAAATCAAACGAATGGACAAATTAAGTGCAGAGAAAAATGGACAGCAAGTCCATAAAATTATAATAAAAGAACTGGTGGGTTTTTTCCTATTACAACTATTTGTGGCTAAAGAGTTAACTCCCCTTAAGAGGCACAATAGTATTTGAGGCTTTTATAAAAACACCAACAACCCTGACATATTTTACTGCAATCCATGGATGTGTCGTATATCAAGTTCCCTTCCAGCACCTATTTTGGAATTCTCTCCAAAATAAAGCACACGCAAGTTTGTCTGGCACGCAACAATTCATGGCACAATGCCAAAAAAATATGTGCATTTTTAGTCACTGTTTCCGAACCAAGCAGGACCAACATATGACAGTATATAGAAAGAAGCTGTTGGTTTGGTGGGGATTTTTTTGTCAATGGATAAATTCAAAATCAAAACTTTGTTCTTAACAACATAATTTCACTGTAAAAAAATCGTTAACAGCTAGGAGCAGGTAGACATGGAAGAACCATCTACCTATTAGTACCGCATGTCCCCAAACCTGCTTTAGCTTACAAAAAAAACATTTATGTCAATTATTTACTAGAACATTTTGATCCTGCCTATACTACCTCACTGCTAGCAGGCGGGTCTTGACCACTGCAGCACGCATTTTTGGTCAGTGGAAGGTGCCACAGGTTCCCAGGGACCATAAGATAAATCTACACCTGCAGTAAAGACCATAAAGAGAGGGTAAACTGGAAAACTCTAATTTCCAGTTTGTCATGTCCAGAACATACACATCCCCATCTATTCAGGCCAACACAACACACACTGCCCAGCTCACCTACAGCATTTCCAGCTTTCACTGCAAAAAAAAAAAAGCATCCTTACCAGGACCACCATGTGCTGTGCTACCAATTCAGAGAAGCAACCACAGAGATAACCATCACTACATGGCTTTAGCCTCTGTTGCTTTGTTTCATAGAATCATGGCACAGTTTGGGTTGGAAGGCACCCTCAAAGATCATCCAGTCCAACCCTCCTGCCATGGGCAGAGACATCTTCCGCTACACCAGGTTGCTCAAAGTCTCATCCAATCTGACTTTGAATACTTCCAGGGAGGGGGCATCCACAACTTCTCCAGGCAACCTGGTCCAGTGGCTCATCATAAAACATTTCTTCCTTATGTCCAATCTAAATGTTCCCAGTTTCAGTTTAAAACTGTTGCCCCTTGTCCTGCCACTACAGGCCTTGGTAAAAAGTTCCTCTCTCTTATAAGTCCCCTTTATATATTTAAATGAGAAGTTTTCTCTAGTCCTGCACAGGAGGACAGGATCAATGAAGAAGCTCAGACTTGGGTTTCTCTAGCACTTAAACACAAAGGAGGTCCAATAATATCAAATACTTCTGAAGGATACCACCTAAAACTGGAAGACTGATTCCACTTCACTGAGAGTACCAGGGCAGAGGAGCAGGACAAAAATCAGTAACACAGACTGACCCTTTCCAAGGCGAGCTGGCCAGGCTCCCTGCGTTTCGTTGTAAAGAGCCCATGTGGCTCCTGGTTGTGGCCACCATGGGCAGCCAGTGCAAGTCCTACAGGCAAAATACCCCTTGGTTTGCACGGGGCTACAAGATGCAAGCCAGAAGCAACAGTATTTTAACCTGCATTTGAGTTCTGACTTTAAATTATTACATTGCTCAAACATTAATGAACTTTTTAGAACAAAAGCATGATAGAAGCACAGGGGATTATTCAGAACAGGAGGCAGAAGACAGTGAGCCATCTATCAAGTATTTTGTTTCAGAGGCAACAGATGCCAAGCGCAGCATGGACAGTTAGTACCCAAAAGAGTGCTGCCACACACATATGTGTTCGCGTACCTACACCAGCCTTTCTGGGTATTCTCCAAACTAGTTGGTATCACCAACACAACCACGCAGCACCAGTAAGCACACCGTCATTTTGCTCGCTAGCTGAAACGCTTCTGGCATCTCAACTCAGTTCTAGAAGAAATTAAGAAGGAAAACATGCATTCCCCAAATAGATCATCTGAAATTCCCAGACTCTCCCTTCAGGAAAGGTGCTTCAGTTGAAGTCACTTGGTCAAGTATCAGGATAAGCCTGATCTCAGCTCTTCATGAGAGGGCATAGACATCACTTATCAATTAAATGCTCTTCTGCTGCTTCAAAAAGTTGTCGATAAGCTCAAAAAAAAAAAAAAGACGACCATCAAGACACGGATTGTCTTCACGATGCTCTACAGCACAGCCAGGCTCTTGCTCCCAGATAAGGTCTTTGGTTCCAGGCTCCCATGGAACACATTTTGGTCTCAGTTCTGCATCTTTCCTGCAGTGTGGGAAGGTGATCATACTGTTAAATAGCCCCCTAAATACATTTTACTTCATCTCGAAGTCACAGAGGTAGAAAGTCTCTACATCGTTTTGAACAAAGGAAGAGAGAAACAGCTCCAGAAGACTCACAAAGAATTCATGGTGAGCTATCAATCTCTACCCTCCTTTTAGAAAGTGATTAGCAACAGATTCTGTAATCTTAAAGGGTTAATCTAGGATCATTAAGTCCTTAATGAAGAGGCTGAGCATGGAGTTTCTCTCTCTACCAAAGGCAACATCTCACTTATGCAGGAAAACCCCATGAGGTTGGTTTCTAAGCTGAGATGACAGGTAAATTCACTCTGAATTTGAAAGCCACCAGCTTTGTCCATTCCCACCCTAAGACCAGATCATTCGTTCAGCATGCTCACCTTTCATCCCACCACCCGCACAGTTCTCCACTCCCTGACCTTGCTCCAGCCCTGGCCAAACCCTTCCTACTCGCACGCAACCATAACATCACCAGCTCTGTATCCTCCAGCTGTTTCCCACCACAAGGTGCAAGCTCCGACTGTCTTCTCCACACCCCTACATGTCACCCAGCTCAGCTCACCACACCAGCTTATAAAGAAAGTACCAGATCATGTTAACTGTCAGGAAAAGGCAAGCTGAAAATTATACCAATATATTTAGCAGCGTTTCAAGACGGGCATAGTTTCTCTAATAAAGTCACATTATAACCTCTGGGTGTTCAATTCTCTCCAAATCAGCCAGAGAAAGAAGGAAATGGATTTGTGAGATGGTTCAACCATCTTCACTCTCTCTAGCTCCTAACAACCATTCACCCAGAAGGAAAGCAAAGGCTAGCTTACAAATGGTGATATTTAGAAAATATTCTCTTAACAGGTTGTCGTGGTTTTAGGCTGATCCAGCAACTAAAACTCACACAGTCTCTCCTTCTCCAGTAAAGTAGAGAGGAGAGAAAAAAAACAAAGGGACTGAGAGCTGAGACAAGAACAGAGGGAGCACCCACCAACCATGGTCCTGGGCAAAACAGACAGGGCTTTCTCAAAGCAAAACAGTTTATTAACGATTACTTAGAAGGACAAAGGGAAACAAAAACCGATTACTCGAGAGGACAGAAAGAAACAAAACCAGATCTTAAAACCGACACCTTCCCCCCACCCTTCCTTTTCCTCCCGGCTCTACCTCCTCCCCCAGCAGCACAGGGGGCAGGGACTGGGGGGTGCAGGTCAGTTCATTCCGTGCTGTTACTGCTGCTTCTTTCTTAAAGGAGGAGGAGTCCTTACACCCTTTTCCCCTGCTCCAATGGATCCCCTACCCACGAGGAAAAATCCACAAACTTCTCCAGCGTGAGTCCAGCCCACTGGAAACAATCCCTCCCCACAGATTGCTCCGGTGTGGGCTTTACCACAGTCTCGGGTACTTAGGGAGCTGTAGCCACTCGCTCCGGCGTGGGTCGTCACGCAGACTCCAGATGCCTCTCTACCTTGTCGTGCATCCCAACATGACCATCCTCAGGCTCAGGCATCTTCTCCCCACGGGCTGTGAGTGGGTCTCTGCTCCATCGAGGCCGTCCTGGTTGCAGGGGGGCCGCCTGCCATCTCACCATCAGCCGCAGGGGAAACTCGGCTCCGGCACACCTCCTCCCGCTCCATCCTCACTGACCTGGTGTTGATGCAGCTGTTTCTCTCAGATCTCAGTCCTCTCCAGGTGAACTCAGCCCAGTGTGCACCCCGGGAGTGGGGTGCCCCCGAGTTCCCCAGCTGGCTCCGCCGCCGCCATTCTCCGTGGGCGGCGCCGGCCCAACGCAGGCAGCCGCCCGGCCGGGAGCCAGGGAGCGGGGGCAGTGCCCTCCTCCCTTCTCTGCTCGCTCCTGGGCGAAGCACCTTTTCCGGTTCCTTTGTCCTGACTTAAATAGGGCAATTCGCAGAGGCGCTGATTGGCTCAACCCCGAGGCGGATGGCAGTCTGATCTGGTGGCCAGAACTAAGCCTAACCCGGTTCCAAAACCGGGGAGGTCGCAGGGAGCAAAACCCCTCTCCTGCCACCAGAACCATCCCCCCTCCACATCAAGCCATGACACAGGTACCATCTTCCGAGGGATTATATCCGCTAGTAAGGAACTTCACATCCACGTGGGCTTCAAGACATCAGCCTGAAAGTAAAGCCTACAGCCATGTCCATCACCCGAAACACTGCTAAGGGCTGACTCTACATTTCCAGCCACTTATCTTTCTTTGGAGCTCTTCATTACTCAGCAGAGATGGAAAATAAATAAAAAATTGCTTCTTACACTCATCTTTTCCCTTTCTGTTCCTCTTGGATGGCCATCAGGGGAAAAAAAAATATAAATAAAAAAACACAACACTCAATGAACCTCTTATGGAAGACCTGGCAAATTTCTTAACCTCACTGACAGATTTTAAGGAGGAAATTTTGTTTGCTTGCTCTTGCAAGTCTGAAAGTCAAAGCAAATGCATAGCTAAGCATCAGTGTCAGCCTCGCACCCTGCTCTGTGGTGTCGGTGTCCTCGGCCCCGACATCCACAGAAGGTACTACACAGGGGGTGCGCAGCCAGCAGCTGGGGGGAGATGTTTGGAACTTTATTTGTCACAGAAAGGGAGGTGAGGAATTCTTTTAGTGCCAAGATGGAGAAAAAAAAAAGCTCTGGGACGCATGTGAATCATCATCGGGCTGGCCCAGGGAGAGGGGTGTAGAGGAGAGACCAGGTTATTGGAGCTCTACCAACACCGCTGTTCTCTTGTCATGAAGAGTGAAGCACAGCATCTCCAAAACGAGCAGCAGCGACTGTGGGACACCTGAGCTCGAGGAGACTTCAGTCTCCTGCGTGTCAGTTGTGGATATTCAAGAGAACAAGAAACACTTTTTCCCCCTGGGACAGCAGCTGATGATGAGCCTAGGACACTCAAGTCACAACTCATCACACAACTGTTGAGCCAAACCCTCATCTATTAATACACCCAAGGGCAGATCCCCCGGAGTTTCTCCTCACCCAGCCGGGGCAAGCAAGGACACGTGTGCTCACAGCACTGCTATCTATTGTGTAGGACACATCACCACACCCAGAGCAGGCAACGCAAAATGAAATCAGCTCTGGGACAGTCCTGCTCTGACACGAGAACACAGGCAGACAGGTCAGCTCGCTCTCCAGAGTGCCCTTAAAAGCCTCTCTCCATGCACAGGATGACCTTCACCTCCTCTGCTCCTGCCGCACCAGTGACAACACTGGGCATGTCCACAAGCCACTGGATGTTCAAGTCAGGAGCAAATTATTACAAAACATGTCAGATAGCAGGATGCTAAACAAAAGTCTAACATGCCACAGGGATTTTTGGAAAGAAAACAGTCACCTTTGCAGATTTGGACCTTTCCATCACTGCTGCCTGCAGCTTAAAATCCCAAAAAGCAGGATTATGACTAGCCTCATCCTCAGCTTCCTTAATAGCTATGGTTGAGAAGCAGCAGAAAGAGAGGATTTGCTCACCTGCTGCTCTACCCCAGCTCATGCTGCTCAGCCCCTTTGTGTCCAAGCGCCTGAAAGAGCACAAACCAGCGTGTGCATCTTGCCTGAGCAAATTACCAGCCTTAAGGCCAGCCCAGCAGGAGAGCTAATTACCCGTACACTGATTTTGCCAAACCAAAATAGATTTGGAAGCAGAGAGAGGAAGTTCCAGCAGACAGGTGCACCACAAAGCCTCACTTCTGCAAAGCAGACGGCACCCTGGCAAACAGGCTGGGTATTACAAAGAAACAATTCTTTACCATGAGCTAAAACTGCATCTAGAAATTCTATTAAAGGATGCTGCTTTCTAAGGTACAGCAACAGGAAATCAGGAAGCCTGGACATCACATTTTTCAAGAAGCCATGACAGTTGCCCTGTGATGCTGGAGGTGGGACCACCTTGAGAAGACAGCGTCGGGCCCAGCGATTAACCCAGCCCGCAGGCTGCTGCCCACGCAAGGGCTGACAAAAGACAGCAGCCAAAGTCAGGCTGAAGGAACCGGTCCGGCACCAGCATGCTCTCGAGAAGAGCCATTCCGGTGGTTTCCCAAACCCAGCAAGAGTGGGACCGACTCTCCCCAGAAGGTTGGACACGTGCTTACTGGGAACGCCACGAGTGCCACACGCGGTGATCTGCTCAAGCAGAGTAAATCGAGCTTCAGCAGGAAGAAGCGTGGCCAGCAGGTCGAGGGAAGTGATTCTGCCCCTCTACTCTGCTCTCGTGAGACCCCCACCGGGAATACTGTGTTCAGCTCTGGAGTCCCCAACACAAGGACATGGAGCTACGGGAACGAGTCCAGAGGAGGGCCACGAAGATGAGCCGAGGGCTGGAGCACCTCTACTATGAAGACAGGCTGAGAGAGTTGGGGCTGTTCAGCCTGGAGAAGAGAAGGCTCCGAGGTGATCTTATAGCAGCCTTCCAGTACCTAAAGGGGGCCTACAGGAAAGCTGGAGAGGGACTTTTTACAAGGGTGTGTAGTGATAGGACAAGGGGTAATGGATTTAAACTGAAAGAGGGCAAATTTAGGTTAGATATAAGAAAGAAAGTTTTCCCTCTGAGGGTGGTGAGGCACTGGAACAGGTTGCCCAGAGAAGTTGTGGATGTCCCATCCCTGGAAGTGGTCAAGGCCAGGTTGGATGAGGCTTTGGGCAACCTGGTGTAGTGGAAGGTGTCCCTGCCCATGGCAGGGGGGTTGGAACTAGATGATCTTTAAGGTCCCTTCCAACCCTAACCATTCTATGATTCTATTATTCTGAGAGAGACATACTGACCCTCCAAAACTACCGCACTGAACCACACTGCATAGCACCACCTACTACTGAAAGGACATCAAGGCCAGCCCAGCTCTTGCTTTTGGACCTCAGCTCACAATCAGATGGACCAACGGAACCAAAGTCAAGCACTTAATCAATTCACAAGGAAGGGATTTCCAGAAGCCACCTCCTCCGTTTCAGTCCCCGCCGCAAAGTCAACCTTCCCTAACACTCTACTGACAGATGTACATCTACTCCGTTTTTCAAACCCTTCAGACAAGACGCTCCACAGGCAACTGAGGGAAGCCATGCCAAGATTAAGGTTTCAGGTTTGGAAAGGGTTTTGTCAGTAGAGTCAGGACAACCTATGGAAACCTCTGCTCCAACCTTTTGAAGCGTTCAGAATTAACAATGGGCTCTCTGCAACAGTCGGGGTAAAACACTCAGACCAAGCACCTTTGTGAGAGCAGGAAGAAAACCGGTACCGTCACATATCACTACAAAGAAGAACAGCGTTCTGCTTCATTTCTTCCCTACTGAAAATTAAAAAGGAACAGCTAGAAGTATTAAATGCTTGTGGGTGGCAGCAAAACTGCTTAAAAGACATTTCTGTGCTCTAAGGCAGCAGTCTACTAACTATGAAAAAAGGCTTTAAACATTCACACACACACCAGCCACCATAGTTAAACAGCAGTAGAGGAGACTTTCAAGGAAAAAAGTAAAATATTCCAAGTCTGGAAAATTAAAGAGCACAAACCCCAGTAAACGAAGTGCACGTGCAAATAAGATATGCAAAAAGCTAATTCTTAATACATGAAAAACTAGTAACTTCTTCAAACATCAGAAGCAGGAAACCTGCCAGAGCAAGGAAGAGAGTGGGAAGTGGTTTGGGTTTGTGGGTTGTTTTTTTCAGGAAAACTCTGCTATCCTAGAATAGCTGGAAAAATGGTTTGCTGCATGCCACAGATGGGATTAGGGAGTTTCTGCCCCAAAACCTCTCCTGCTGCTGCAGACTGAGAAGCTAACTGAAGATGCTTAGACCAGCTCAGTAAAACAAACAGCTGTGTTTGCTCAAGGCCACAAAAGGTGTGTTACATAAAACCGCCCGGCCACGAACACCGGGTCGGCAATAATCTACCGCTAATATTGCGGTTCCTGCGAGAGGAGCGGAAGATGGAAGACACGATACCAATTTCTTTAGTGGCTTCTGCAGCGCGCGAAGAATCCTGCAAGCTGCAGAGGACGAAACGCGACTGGGCAAAGTAGAAGTCTTTCTTATGAAATAGTTAGCAAACACGTAAAAAATACAATACAGCGAAAGAGGCAACAGCTTCCCTGGGTGGCATTTGCACATCTTATTCACTGGTGCTCTTTGAAGGAGTCAGACTTGTTAACAAGGGAGATCTGGTCAACCTAATGCACTCGAATGTTAAAAGCATTATGAAAATTCAAAGGAAAAAAATAGATGGTTGATGTTCCTCTACTTCAATGTGTTTAACAGTGGTTTAGAGAAGGGGATGAACATCCAGATGACATTTTGCAGAGGACACAGAACTACTCAGTTGGATTAACTCCAAAGCAAAAAGCTGCAAAGCATCTTACAACACCAAGTATCAGGTGACAGAATGACAAATAAAGTGAAGTGCCAGCAGTGTAAAGCAGGACACTTGCCGGGAAGGAATAGGGGGACAAAGCCTTTATAACAAACCCAACAGCGAGGGGCTCCAAATTAACTACTACCGCTGAGGAGGAGAGATGCCAGCAGTATTGCGGCTATATTGTCAGAAGCGTTGGCTCAGATCACAGAGACTGCAAGAAAAAGAAGAGAAAGAAAAGCAGAAAACATCACCGTGCCACTTAACATGTCTCAAGACGTGAATCCGCATCTTGATCACTATGTGCAGCTCTGATCTTTCCAGCGTCATTGCAAAAAGGCGATAGTTGCAGGAGAAGAGATACCAAGAAAAGCAACAGGGATAATGAGCAATTTGAAACAGCTTTACCAGGAGAATAGAATGAATTGATTAAGAACTTTCAGCTCGGAAGGAAAAAAAAAAAGAAATAAATTATTTACTACTCCTCACAATCCTTTGTGCAGCCTAGACCTCATCCTAACAAAAAAAAAACACACACCCTCAGTTTTAAACCCTAAAGGAATACACAAGGCACAACTAAACTGCAGAACTCATCACTGTAAAAGGTTTCAATGTGAGAGCATTAGCGGACTAAAATATTGATGTTTGCCATGGAGAAAAGACCTGCAGGAAACACTGGTACAAACTGTGCTGAAAGTCTCCAAAGCGCAGACTGCAAGACACGAGGAGCACGTGCCTCTGTTTGCTCTGTATCTCGCTTGATAAGCACTCACTCCTCACCCCCCTCAGAGACGGGACGATGAAGAAGAAAAGCTTTCGATGCAACCAATACGAACGTTTTCATTATTTTCTCAACAATTAGTTCGAATGCACTTCCTTGCATCTACCCTAAATCCCCACTGCTGCAATTCAGTCCAGATCCCAGCGCAGTCACGAAAGAAGAGCTTTTCTTCATCTTCTCAACAGTCTATTCTGCATCTGAAGATGAATTGTGTGCCCGTCTTGTCTTTAGCTTAAGCAATCCCAGTCGTGTCAGTTTTTTTCCCCCCTCAAAGGTTGTTTGCACTCCTTTGGGAAAAAGATTCAGAAAGTCATTAGTATCAGGCTTCTGCAGCCATGGACTAAACAGTCATTCTATTTCTCTGTTTTTCAGGAAAGACAAAAATCCTTCAAACCACTAAAAACTGAATCAGAAAGAGCATGAGAGAAAGGAAAGTTCAGGCAGACTTAAATTCCACAGCACTCTGCCTACAAGAAGAGCAACCAAGTGAGTCTCCAAGCTACTATTTTTCTGCAATCCTCTACAGGCAGGACAGCAGAGAGCTCTGAAGATGAGCTCAGCTGCCAGCTCGAGATGAAATACTGCTAAGTCATACGCAGTGACGACTCCAGAAGACACCACGACAGATTAGTAGAACAGCCTTTCCCTAACGATTCAAGGAAAATATCCCCTTTTAGCTTACTGTCTCACAACACTGCTATCGCAGACGAGGCGCTTGGAGGATAAGCGGAAAATAAATTCAGTGAGCTGCTGAGAGCCCAGACACACAACCGCATCCCACAGAATAGGAACAGGCATTTGATAACCTGTCCTTCGACAGTGATTCATTAAATTCCAGAAAGGAACGTACTTCTCCAAGAAATAACCAAGAAAATACAAGCTATAAATAATTGAGCAGTACATTCTTGCAAGCTGTTCCCTTCAGACTGCACCAGGGCGCCGACTGAAATAAAAAGGGTTATACGAATCGTAAGGACTCACCATCTCCAAGCTGCTTGCAGAACCTTACCTTCTCGTTTGCAGCGCTATCCGTAAAACTTGAGCGAATTAAGCAAAGCGTATCTCCAGGTAGAGAGTGCTGACGCTGCACACATTAAGTCAGACCCATCCATCTCCCGACAGACCGTTAATGCCGGTACCAGATTATTTCACAGGAGCAGTTGCTGCTATTTTCTTCACAAGGGAAAACTTGGAGCTGAGCAGCATCAGCCTGACCAGAAGGGAATGCTAATATAGTTCACGAAGTATTGCGATGAACTATCTTTGAAAAGGCGCTTAATTATGTACATATGAACCGAGGCCCAGGCTCATTTTCAGGAGATTGCAGTTTGCCCGTCTGGGTGGCAGGAAAATGGGCTGAAAGATGCTTCAAAAGATCCTGTGAAGCTTTTATTAGCAGACAATTTACAGTTGTTACAAGCAGCTTCCTGAGCAAGCTCTGTGGCCAACAGTTAGCGTCTAGACGGTCTACGTTATTTCTTCGTGGCGTTGCTTTGCTGGTGGTCGGCATTTCACAAATTCCTGTATGTAAAGCAAGGGATCGGGCTTGTCAGGATGGGACTTGTGGGACCAAGGCGACGTGTGGCACACAGCGCAGCTGAAGGGTGAAAAGTCAGGGCAGCAACTCAGTATAGTTTTAGCTCTGTTACTCTGCATGATTTTCAGATGCTCTTCACTTCTTGAATTCAATTCTGTGCCTGGGACCTTGGGGAAGCACTTCTTAGCTTACAGCATGTGTAAGAGAAGGTCCACTTCATCCCAAAGGTGATCCAAGGTCTCCCTTTGTTTCTCCTCACCCAAGGCAGCTCGACTGAAGGACAAATCACAGCAATCACAGCCCTCTACCATCAGTAAAGGTAGTCCCAGGAGCAATCAGAAGGACGCTGTACCATCTTCACTCCTCCACTCCAAAATACAAATAGGGAAGCTGTTAAGCCAGACGCCTGTCATTACCCTTCAGTTCACATCTGTAACACAGACCGTTATCCTCATCTCACCCACTGGAGCAAAGACTAGGACCAGCTTGGCCAGCCTGCATTTTCAGGACCCAACCCAGAAGACTCAAACTGCTGCTCCTGCTCCTTACTGCATCATGGTTTCCATGCTCATGCGACCCACCGTAAACCAGTTATGCTCCTTAACCAAGGAAAACAGTCCTCTAACAGGTGAGGGAACTGCAAGCAGCTCATGGAAGAAGGACACATCCAAATTCATGGATGTTACATGCCTAATAGCACAGCTGGCTCCCAGACTCAGTACCCTGCCACCCAATCCCTTGTGCCAGTCTAGACACTGGGAAGCCACAAAATAAGCCCAAGATGAAGCGGGAGTGAATGAATCCAGCTGAAAAAACTCCGATAAGGTGGGAAAGGGGAGGATTGTGTTTCAGCACCCACATGAATGTAGTTCCACACCAACATTTGGGAGGAGCAAATAAAAGATGGGGAAATTCCTTAAGCCAATACTGGCCCAAAATACATCCCATAGCCCCAACCACGAGAAGCAGGCAGCTTGACCAAGCCCACGTCAGTGCCTGTGACTACGGACTAGGAGTGACACAGCAGGTTAGTGTGAGGTTGGACAAACTCATTGAGCTTTTGTAAGTCTAGTAAGACTCAATCTTGACTTTTGCCATCACCAAGTGCTCTGCTCCCATCCCCATGCAATCTGGGCTGCAAACAGTATTTGTGCTACCACACAGCAAAACAAGTTGAAGCAGAGCTGTATTGAAGCAAAACATTTTTCAGCTGTGTTATTTTTTCCATCCAAATCAATTTTCCAATCAGGTCTACCACAGGGCTTGTACTAATGCCACAACTTTCAGCTAAGGAAGCACTGGGGAGCTCAGAGGGCCTGTGAGAGCCCAGGCACTTGCTGGACCCTATCCATAAGTTTATGCCTAAGAGTCAAGTCCCAGTTTTCAAGTTCAGCACCAGAAACCTGAATGACATGGGAACATGGCTGTAATAGCTCCAGCTCAACTCCATTTGAAGCTGTTGAAGAAAATAATCCAGAGAGCATCCTCCTTCCAGGACGTCGCACTGCCTCAGGAGCCAGAATCTCAGATGAGCTGCTGCTATTTGCTCTGTTGCATTGTCCAGTCTAGAGCTGAAGTAGCACCAACCAACACCAGCAAGATGGGCTGCAGCAGCAGCACTTCTGGCTCCCACACATCCAGCTCAGGTGTTTCAACACTAACCCCACACAGCCAGAAAAAGCCTTAGGGTACCAAGAAGGACTTAGGGCGATGTCCCTACGGGAGATTAAGTTAATTGTAACCATTAGTCCCAAATGAGAACATTATTTGTCAAGCCTTCAAGCCAGGAGACCCAGAATCCTAAAACAAGGGCAGATGAGGACCTCTGGCTTCACTGTTTAAGGTGAACTTGGGCACAGGGCAGGTTACAGGCAGGGGATGAATATGGCACGCTGTCAGGACGGCCAGTGGGTTGGCCAGGTAGTTCCAGGTCAGCTAGAGCAACGCTGATCCCAGATACAGTCATGGAAGAGTTGGTGAAGGATTTCAGGAACAGAGCTTAATGTCCTACTTTAATCTCAGTCAAGAGATGCTCAGTAGAAACACTACTCTATTGAGTGTGCTTAAATTCATTCTTGGGTTAAATAACATTGTAATGTCTCCGAACACACACAATTAGCAGACAGACAGGAAAATCCTATTAAAAATATAGTTTTCTGTAAAAGCACAGACTGTATGACTAATTGCTGCCTGAGATACAACATTTCTCAGTATTCTGAAGGGGCACAAGTAAGTACTAGTCCCAACATAACCAATAAAACCGCAACCACTACAGAACAATCTAGAAAGCAAATACATATATATATATATAAAAAAAAAAGACTGATGATACAATTCACAGATGACACAAAAGCTGGCAGAATAACAAACCATGAAATCAGGCAGCTGTAGAGAACAATCCCTTGGAAATCTCGACCCTTCCCAGCAACCCGCGCCGCAGGAGAACCAAGCGCAAAGGTATGATGTAGCAACGAGGAGCATGATCCGTAGCCATGAACAACTGTGCTCCCGAGACAATAACTCGGCATTAAGTAACAATTCCTGTTATAACGCTGGGGAAAAGAGAGCTCCAATCTCTCTGTGTACAAGCAGGAGACTACTACAGTATGGATGTAATTTTATCTGCATCTAAAGCCATGAGGAGACAGCAGGAACACTGTAATTACATCTAGGTGGCCAGGTGTGGCTTTTTCAATTTATCAAACACTGCTTAAAACCCCTTCAATTTCAAAAAAAGCTGCAAATGCAGCTTGAGAGCAGGAAAAGGGTTTTCAAGAGCGACAGGCTTGCAGAGCTCAAGCTGTAAAACCAAAGTGACTTGAAAATACAAGGGTGTACTTTAACCGTGAGAAGACATAAGGTGTTAGAGGACACTGCAGAGTAGCATGGGAAAGGACAGCAAAGCATTCACGGGCTGCAATCAAGAACTTGTTTTCAACAATTAGCAATTCAGATAATCACACAGACTCATCCTTAGATGACAGGCTGAGCAAAGGGAAAAGTGGGTGAAGTTATACGGCCCGCATTTATGGAGTGTCATACAAGATGGTCTGTCTCACTGCTTCTCCTGCCTTTTTCTGTACTAGTTTGAGTCAATCATTTATAATCCAGGAACACAGCACAAAGCACAGAACATTTTATACAAGGAGCTAGGGAGAAGTTAAAGAGAAGTTCAAAGTAATTTCTACATATCACAAGTGAGATATTCCAGGACAAGTGCTCGGCAAATGCTGTATGAGCTCGCAGAGTGAGGGACTACCCTCTTCTCAAAGAGTCACTCTGATGAGAAACCACAGAAGCATCCGTCCTCACTTACAGTGACTGCCACTAGAACATTACAGTCCATTGCTACTGTCCCATCACTAAAAAGAAAAAAAAAGACACAGCTGAAGTGGACAGAAAGCTCACCGGAGAGCAAACTGGATCAGTCAATTGAGCATAATAAAAATTAGAGCACTCAGGTGTCACAGCTTAGCCAAGAGGTGGTTTTAAGCAAGAAAGAGTTTCTTTTCCCCTAGGAGGTTATCTGATTCTGCAGAATTAAGCGATTCTTACCAACCTAGATATAGAGAGGAAAGTCAAAAATACTCTGCGAAAATCAAGAAGTCTAACACAAGAAGGAAAAAAAAAAAAAAAGAGGAATTAGAACAGCAATAGATATAATTAGTAGAGGCTGAATAGCAGGAAAGACATCCTGAAGTGGATTATTTTGATTCCAGGAGCATCGCAGACTCAAGGGGATCCCCACAAAGACTCACTGAACTCGCTCGGTGTCCTCCTTCAAACACAATGACATTCACTGTCAGGTATAAAAAAACGAGCAGATACCTCGATGGCATCGGAGCCACCGGCATAGCGAGACATGAGAGGGGCACAGCTCATCACACAGACTAAGGCTGTTGCAACGCTTCCTCGCATGCCCTCGTCTCCCTTTTCATATTCAGAATGAAATCCCTCTCCTTGAGGAGGGGCCGGCTTCATCCCACATCTGCACAGCGCCCAGCACAATGCAGTCCTGGCCCATGCCGCTGACTCCCAGAATCACAGCGAGAACAGAGCAGAAAAATAGGGCTGGAAGGGACTTCAAGAAGGCATCTCGTCCTTCCCCTGCCCCAGGGCGAGAATTACTACACTTGCTATTTTTCTAACAGAAAACGCTCTCCCTGATGGGTGGGACGCAAACCCACCCAGACAGATGAATTAGTTGGACCTTAAATCTAACATCTTAACCCCTCCGTCACCCTCTGATAATAGCGATTCAGCCTCAAGCACTACGCCAGGGACAACATAGAGCAGCTGCCACTGGAATATCTCAGTCTGCTGAGGCAGAAACTGATAAAAGTGCAATTCTGCAAACAAGCCCTGGCTGGCAGCAGGAACCCAACACTCCAGCCTATTTCCGAACTGTGTTTTGGGATCGCTGTTGCTAGAAGGGAAGCCAGTCTGACTCCTGAAGACACATTTCTTCCATGATGCCTACAAGAAGTGAGTCACCTTTTTTTTAAAAAAGTTTCCATCACCCTCTTTTCCGGACTCTCCAGCACATCATGTTTATCCTGAGCTGGTCTAGTTTCAACTCTAAAAATCCTTGGAGCAGGTATTGCTTACGCTTATATCATTAATAATACTCCTGATGAAGTACCACTGTACTCCAACAGTTAATGTTAGCAAAGCACAAACCTTTCTTTGCCCCAGACACTTATTAGTGTTTCTTCTGTGGGTATGGAAAGATAGATATTAAGTCCAACTTCTCATCTAACCTTAATATCAAGAAATGAGATCAGTTGCACTTAGTTCTACAAAATGGAAAAAAAAAAAAAAAACACACCCACACTTCATTCTGGCAGTTCTCAGACATTCAAACCAGTTTTTTCAGTTTTATTAAGAAATCTAATTCTCAGCATCTCCTACCATGCACTTTACCTTTAAAGGTTTCACAGGAGAAACTTCAGAAAGAAAACTGCAAAAAGTCAAAAAAAAAACCTAAACAAATGGGCAACCCTATAGCAAGAGAAATTCAGTGTCCTGTTGCTCCGCAAACAAAAAGCTTTCTCACTTTAAGTTTGTGCCTGCACTGCAGTATCACTGCAAGTCAAACAGCTTAAATCCATTTATTTTTAAAGACAGCCACGTCAGTCATTTACAATCATGACTTTGTAAAACTTCAGTATTGAAAAGAAACGAAGGGCTAATTGTGGAGGGTGTGGGACAGGAGGCTCCAGCCCCGTTTATACCCAAATGCTCCCACCTGGCACTGCGATTTTCAATTTGGCAGCTCCTGGGCTGATGCAGAGCAGCTGAAAGAGGGAGGTGAAAGCGACTGCACTGCCCTGTGAGCCTTCCCCTTGCCACGAAACACAAAACTGAGCACCAAATTTAGGTTTGGGATAATGCAACTGTTTAGATTTTGAAGCAGTGTTTCTGAAAACCCACCTCCAGCTTTCCCCACCCCTCAGCCTGATCAATCTGATTACAATGAGCTATAAATATCCTCTGCCCATTTGTACCATCAGCTTTTCAGAGGATAACACGCACGCTTGTGCTCACCAGTGCGAGTAAGGCTGTTTGGTTTTGATACAAAGCTCTTTGGGGAACTTCTGTTTTACTTTAAAGAGGAGGAAGGAGGGATAAGGTGTCTCAGTTTGCTGAATCTGTTACGTGGCTTCTACCAGAACAGTGATGCTAACAGGATGTAGTCTGGCTAGCCAGAACAGGTATAAGATGTGCATAACTTATCCAAAATATGAAAAAAAAAAAAAAAAAAAATCAGGTGATTTCTCACAAGACACAGGCTTCAGTTAAACAGCCAGCTACTGCATCTTTCAGATTAACAACGCAGCAGAAGCCAATAAAATCATAACCAGCATCACAAAGAAATACCTACAAGGCTGGAACACCAGATCCAGACTCATGGAAAGGAAGAAAAAGACAAGGAAAAGGGAAGGGGCAGCGCTGCGTTCCTGGGCACGCGGCTCTATCGGTCTGCGCTCCTCGGGCAGGAGAAGAGCTCGGCAGCGACCGCAGATGAAGCAACGGGCTCTCCCAGCTGAAGGATACTGCAAGAACCACTGGGAAAAGATGCTTAATAGGAGAACAAAGGATCCATTAAGGAAACGGAGGCATCAACTCATATCATCGTCAGGACGGTAACTGTGCCCGTACCCACGGCTTCACGGTTAGCCATGTTTTTTTGCGAAACTGACACAAATCAGCAACAAGGGGCAAGTGACGGTTTACAAGAATAACTCTGACAGATGTCGGGCTAAGGGCACGAAAACGCCCTCCTTCCCGCTCCTCACCAGCGCCCGGGCACGGGCACCCCGCGGGCTCCCGGAGGGGCTGCGGGCCCCGAGCCGGAGCGGGAGCGGCCACCGCGCCGCAGCCAGACCGGAGCGGCCGCCCCACGCCCCGGCGGGGCCGCGCACGGGCCGAGGCTCCCCCGCACCGGCGCTCGCACCCGCGGGCAGCCCGGCGCGGAGCCCGGCGGGGGGACGAAGGGCTGCGGGCACTCCTCAAGACGACTATTAAAACAACAATTCCAATTTCCTAATTCCTTCAAAGTTTCCGGGGAGGAGGCCGGCGAGGCGAAGCCCGCCCGAGCCCCCCGCCCCGGCTTGCCGCCCCGCGGTCCGCCCGCCCCGCCGCACCTGAGCGTGGGGCCGATGCAGGCCGTGTCGGTGCTCTCGATCTCCCGCAGGATCCGCTCGTGCTCCGCCGCCGTCTCCAGGCTCTCCAGCTCCGCCATCTTCCCCCGCTCCATGGGGCCGCGCCGACCCACCTGCCCTGCCCGGCTACTCCCCGCCCCGGGCAGCGCCAGCGCCGGGGCCACCCGCTCCGCTCCGCGCGGCCCGGCACGGCCCCGCCGCGCCCGGCACGCCGGGAAATGTAGTGCGGGGGGCGCAGCCCCGGTCTGCGCCGGCGCCGCGACACGCCCGGCCGCCGATGGGCGGGGGGGGCCCCGGGGCCGTGTCTTCGGCAGCGGGGTCCGGAGGGGACGCAGCCCCACTGCAGTGACAGCCGCCGTGAGGGGACACAGCCTCACGGCAGTGACATTGCGGTCACCCACCGTGAGCAGGGGTCCCGGCAGGAATGGACTCGTGTCACTGCCCTCCACGGAAGCATCCCTGCTGCCCCATAAGGGATGGACTCCGCTCCTGCTGCCCCATCGCGTCGCTCGACTCCGTAAACGATATCTCCCACACCCTGAAAAAGTGCCACTGACTGTGGTCCCAAAGACAGCTCCCCGCTGACACCAAACCACCTTTCGGCTTGATCCTAAAATGTCCCACCGGCCACTGAGCTGCAGTGCGTCCCCTTCCAAGGCACGCAACCCAAGAGGCATCTTTACCCAAGGACACAGTGGAGCTTCCTCTGAAAAACACCACTAGCCCCCAGAAACATCCTGGGATGTCAAGGTCTCCTCGAGGTTTAACACTGCAGCTCTCCTTCGGAAGCAGCTGGTTATTATTGTTATTTTGTGTTGTGAAAACAACGCTGGAAGGGTCTCGTTCCCAGCCATGCGTTATCCGGTGCAGCGAAGCTGTCCTTGCACAGAGATCCCACACTCTGCCAGAGGCACGGCAAGGATGATGAGCAGGACCGAAATCCCACCGAGGATCTCTGCGTTTCCTTTTGTTGTTTCATCTTCTGAGATAGAAATAAACTATGTACGAGCACGCCTCTGGTTTCCCACTGCTTGCTAAGGTTGAAAGCTGCTGATCTGAATATTCCTGTACCATCAGTTTATTAAATGAGAAGGGGATAAAAGAACTTCCCAAATAATGATGCACCATGACTGGAAGAATGCAGGAGGGGCAGGGACAACCTGGCAAAAACTTTCATAGTTCACGTGAAGTTCACCAGCTCTTGCGCGGCATGCCTACAGTTGCCAAATACGGTGTCGTGCCAGACCAGATGGATGTCGCTTTGGATGTGTTAACACCAGTGAGGAAATCTATCCGACAGCAGTCACCATGGAGATCTGGTAGAAGCTTTCCAAGGACCAAGGAGCAAAGAGACACGTCAGCGGTGGAAGGAAAGCAGATAAAAATAGCCGGGCGATTTCTCAGCCCAGCAGCCTGGCGCTGCCTTCCCCAGGGCTGGGTCGGGAGCTGTACTGGGGGGGAAGCGCTGTGCGTCTTGTGCCTTCCTCCGCCGGTGGCTCTGCAGAGGCCGGTGCTGCAGGCAAGCGGGGGCATCCATGGCAGAAGGCTGGTACTTCCAGCACCGCAGCTTACAAGGGCAACCCTCTGCGGCAAAACACCATGATGGCTGCTGCAAGGAGCAGATCATTTGTAATTTAAACTGCTTTAGACTTCAGACCATGGAGATGGTCTGAAGCTGAAGCTATGGTAACTGTATGGTAGCTGTAGCTACCTGTGGCTACGGGAAATATATAATGCGCTGCTCAGTGTGTGATACATACCCAGCTCCGGTGTAAAATCTGTAGATGCCTCCATCTACTGCTGTTAGCAGGTAAGAAGATGACTGCTTTTCTTCAAATTAGTTGGGGCTTGTGCTGTTGGAGACTGAACCACTATTCCTGAAGTCAGTGGTAACTATTGCGTTGTCTTCACTGAGCTTTAGAAACAGGATTAAATGCCAGCGGTTGAAGAGTGAGCAGTTGGCAACAATCCTTAATGGTTTTAATTACAGGATGAGAACTGCTACGAATGACACCAATGCCAGGTTCAATCCTGAATGCTCAGTTAGGCAGTGGCATTATCACTAATAAGGTTCTCAGAAACAGGGTCTGGCTTTCTCTGGTGTGAGGACGCTGCTGAGTCTACTAGACTACGATACAAGGGGATTAAGCATGGAGATGGAACTTACAAATCAAGTAGTCGTCCAATTCTGGTGTTGACTTTAGTCTTCCTTTAGTCTCACTCTTCTGCACCAGCAGAAGGAACGAGGACCGCTCTTTTCAATGCCGCAACATAGTGCTTCAGCAAGAAGAGTAGGCCAATGCATGGAGCATGGTGTGGCTCCACCAGCAAAACCACATCCTGGAGAAAAGCAGAGTAGTAACGTCCACAGAGCAACATGGGAAGATGCTATGAGGCACTGTAAGAGTCTGTCTAAAAAGAAATGTTTGGAGGTTTTTTTTAAATTGTCCACCAAAACGTCACATTTTTCTCATGGGGAGAAGCACCAAAAGCACCAAAGCACTACAAGCATTTCCACAGATTCATAAATATTCACATCAAATGGGAAGGGAGAGGACTATCGTTACCTTATAGGAGGACCTTCTAAGGAGCATCAACCGTAGATTTTCCATGCGTCAACTGGCTTCTAAAGCTGTGGTGAAATCTGAGCATATTTTTAAGAGGAAAACTTAGTGCTGGTTTTGATGCCATAGAAAATCCCACTCTGCCTCTGACTTTAAATTTCAGCTGCAGATCTCTTTTTACCTTTGCCTGGTAGAGTCCAAAGTCTGCCATTATCAAGTCTTTGGTGTTCACATATGGTCCTGAGGTCTGGGATCAACCAACCTCTACTTTGGTCAGCTGAACAGATTGAGTTCTTCGGACCTTTCACTCTAAGGCACATTTTCCAGTAATTTACTCATTTATGCATTTTTTGCAAAAATCACAATATTTCAAGATTTTCTGTAGTCCGTGGGTGCCAGAAGGAGACAGAGCAGTGGCTCTAGTAGCAAGCACAAAGAGAATATAATCCATACGCTCCTCCTCAATGTTGTGTTGGTACCATCGTGGGCACCATTAGCCAATCCCATTGGCCACAGGGTCACACTGAGGCTGATGTCCAGCAGATTACCCGCCATCACCTTCAGTTCTCTTCAGGTCACTGCCGTCTGGGATAAAATTTTCCATTCTGTAAGAAAAGCTGCATCCTTTGTCCCTGGACACGTGACATTTGGTCACCTTCACATGAATATTCATTGCTTGTGTCTGGCACAAGCAGTCTGGGACTTGCCCTTATTATCTGCTGCCACGCAAACTTTGTACCGTTTGAAAGCCTGTCCACAAGAAGTTTATTTATTCTTGCCAGTCACTGACATAAGCATGCTAAATTTGCATTGTTCTAATTTATTAATCAAGTCATCATGCAGTACCAACACGAATGCATCAAAGATGTCTGTTACCACCTCATAATCGCATCGAAAAATGATGTCGAGTTTGCCTGACAGATTCTATTTCCCTTAAAACCGTGCTGGCTGATGTTAACTCTTCTATGTTCCCTTAATTTCCTACTAATGAAGTTCCATATAGTTATTTTTCCTGTGACTGACAACGGCCTGATGGAACTTTAAAAACTCTTCCCTTTTAATTACTTAGCCGTCATTAGCATCTTCCAGTCCTCCAGAACTTCCCCAGTGTTCCAAAACATCCTTAAAAATCAATGTAACAGGTCAGAAACCGTGAGCAGCTCCTACACAGCCCCAGGTGCGGGTCACCTGCAGCTGCTGGTTCAATAGTTGGCCTCTGTCTGCAACCACTCGGTCACTCCATCGCTGCTGACATCAAAAGTCATCATCACTGTCTACAAATTACTGTGTCACTTGAGATCTTGCCCAATTCAGGACCAGTTGTAATTCTGCCAATTCACTGGAGCGATACTACTATCAGAATTTTTTTTTTTTTTTTTTTTTAATCTTAACAATCTCTCTCCTATTGTGCTTATTTTGGTTTTTCATTTTGGGCTCTTACTTTGCTGAACTGTTTTCAACATCTTCTGCTTCCTCACTCACTCCCCCTGCTCCGCTGCTGCCTTCTTCCCTTCCAGGTGCCTCTGTGCTTGTCTCACTGCACCTATGTTCAACTAACGACAGGTGGGCACCATGCCAAGCTCCTCTTATATTTGGTCTCACCAGTGTCATTCAGGAAAATATTTCACAGCGAAACAAGGGGGCTAGCAAACAGATCCGGGAATTAAAAGGAGAAAGACAGGAACAAACAAGGCCAGATACTGTTGACCTGGTAGACCACCCACCTGCAGGAACCTGGGGGGCTCATCCTCCAATTTGTTGCACACTTAGATTATCTCAAGCAACCTGTGGGCAGGAGCCTTCCTCTGGGAACTGAAAGAGGGGAGATTTAGATTAGATCTAAGGAAGAAATTTTTTACAATGAGGGTGGTGAGGCACTGGAACAGATTGCCCAGGGAAGTGGTGGCTGCCCCATCCCTGGAAGTGTTCAAAGCCAGGTTGGATGGGGCTTTGAGCAACCTGGTGTAGTGGAGGGTGTCCCTGGCCATGTCAGGGAGGTTGGAACTAGATGATCTTGAAGGTCCCTTCCAACCCAAACCATTCTGTGATTCTACGATTCTATGGACCAGAGTCCTGGAGCCCCTGTAGTTGCCTCCACACTCTTCTCCTACACCCCCAACCTCTGCCTGCTCTCCACCTCTCCCTTCTGCCTTCACCAAACCCCTTTGGCCATAACCCTGCTCTCAGCCGGGCTGGGCGTCCTTGTCATTCACTTTCTTCTACCAAATCACTTGAAGCTGGACAAGGAAAGGCTCATGGTATTGCTAAAGCAAGAGGAATGCCACGGGTGCTGACTAAGCACACAAGTCAGCCGCTCCTGTTTGCTCTGGGCGTGCAGCAGCCCGGTTGCCTTCTTAAAAGCTGACCTTTAGCACCCTCCGCTTCAGCCTCTGGGCAATAAATAAATAAATCTCTGCTGCCCGGCAAGGTGCCTGCATTTCATTTATCCCCCCTACCTCGGTCACCGTCCACATTTTTGCCACGTGGTGCCAACCGAAAGAACCCCCCGGGCACCCGTAAAATGCAATCTTGCCCTTTCCAGGAGCGAGTGCTCGGGGCTTGGCTGCGCTTTCATGGGCGAGGAGGAAAAGGCTGTAGCTGGGATGGAGAGGCAGCAGAAGCGAGGAGCCACAGGGAGCCAGGCTGGCTGCTCCTGGTTGTATGGAGGGTGGGAGAAGCGCTGTCAGCAGCTGCCGACTCTGAGAAGGTCCACAGTTCTCTCTGCACTGATCGTCACCATCCCACACACTTTGATGCCACCCACAGCAGCAGCAGCAGCCAGCCTGACTTGCCAGAGACTCCATACAGTGATTCCACTGTGGTCATGCTGCTCTTGGGCAGGTGCCCTTGCCTAGACCCAGCTCTGCGTGGTTTATTGCCCCTAGGTGCATTCATCTGCACGTATCGGTAACCATGAGATAATGCAGTCTTCCACAACGTATTTACAGAGGATAAATCCCCGTTTTCCAACCACTATGCTTAAAATCCTGTTCTGCTTTACATTTCTGGCCAAGACTGAAATAAATGTTTAAGTCTCTCAAATATTACCATGCTGTTCCCCAAATCCCTGCTTAGGACTTCCCTTGATGCTTCTAATCATGACTCTTGTTTTCTTATGCATTTTATTATGGGAAATTAATAGCTCGGACAGACTGAAACTGTGGCGAGATGAACTTCAGCCGCGGAGTTCTAGCTTTCAACCTCTGTAGAGGATTTTTCAAATCTGAGTTTCTGATTTCATTGAATACAGGGATGGGAATCTCTGGTGGCAATGCCAGGGTGAAGATATTTTGGCAAGCTGCACCAGGATTTCTTAAGTCTTGCCAAAACCCATATGGCATGGCAAAGCTTCATCTAGACAGGATTTGAAGCTTGAAGAGGTGGATCCTCACTTGAGGTTCAGAGCTGCTCCTCAGCTCTGGACTGTTCAGCTGAACCTGGGAAGCCTGTGCTGGCAGGGAGCAGCGCAGCGAAGGAAAGGGCTGGTCTCCCTGCCTTTGTTTAGAAGGACAAACACATTCACCCTTAAGCTTGAGCAGTGCGTGATATATTTCTATTCCACGTACGTCAGGAAGCGCTTAGCACTGTTGCGACCGCTGAGTTCCGCTCTCTGCCACAGGCTGGGACTGCGTGGCTCACCCATGACAGCAGCAGAAGAGATCATTGTTCATGAGCAGGAGAGAGACCCGACCTCCTAGCCCATAACAAGGGGTGATTTCCTCTCTGCCTACTTCCCTTCTCATTACGGATAGCGGCAGGAGTGAGGCTCCTGCTGTGCCACTCAGCCCATTCTCATTATCCTTGCTGCCGTGAAACCCAGACAGATAAAAGCCAGATAGCAGTCCCGCCATATGGATCAAAACTCTGCTGGCATCTGAGGCGTCTTGTCCTTAGGAGGTCACACTATTAGGCACTGAACATGATGAGACTCCATGGTTGGGGTGGCCTTTGGACAACTAAAATCAACAAGCAGAGATCAGGAGCGAAACCACAGTCCTTCCTCCCAGCCGACAATGGGTAGTCATGGCAATGATGACTACAGTCAGGGCCACCTTGAGTGGCTTCGGCCCTGCCCTTCTTGGGTGGTAACGTCAGGCAGAAATGCCAAGGGCTCTTCCTGAAAGCTGTTTTTAACAGCCCTTTGCAGAAGGAATTTAGTGATAGGACAAAGGGCAATGGCTTTAAACTGAAAAAGGGGTGATTTAGATTAGATCTAAGGAAGAAATTCTTCACTCTGAGGGTGGTGAGGCACTGGATCAGGTTGTCCAGAGAAGTTGTGGCTGCCCCATCCCTGGAAGTGTTCAAGGCCAGGTTGGATGAGGCTTTGAGCAACTTGGTGTAGTGGAAGGTGTCCCTGCCCATGGCAGGGGGGTTGGAACGAGATGATCTTGAAGGTCCCTTCCGACCCAAACCATTCTATGGTTCTGTGAATTTAGTGCTTCCTCTCCAACACGCGTGAGCCCTGGCAGTGTTACGGCAGTTGCTGCTTGGGAGTACCAGCTCCATGGTGTTCCCACCACCCCTGCAGTTCTCAGTGTGGGTTCTCCTCCCTGGAAGCCCTCCTGCCTTTCCCTGGATTTGTAGAAGCCCCATTATACTCACCAGAAGCTGCTGAGAGCATTGCAAACATACATGCACAGTGCCAACAGGATCCGTGCCACCACAACAGAACCGCTCGGGTGGCTTCTCTGCATAAATCCAACAGGGAAAACCTCAAAAATGATGGATAACGGGCAAATCTGATAATATGCCAGTAGATATTTAAAATCAGCACCGTCCAGAGAAATTTACTCCCGTCACTTCTCTGCTGGTTTGCACCAGGGACTCTCCCTGCACTGCACTGCCCGGGAGCGAAGCCCCCAGCCCCATCGCTGTCCTCCTGGGGTCCCCAGCCTCGGGGGTTGCCCGCAGCTCCCTCCAGATTTTAACTGTCGCTGACACCTAGTGCTGGTTCCTTCAACTACAGCCTGAGCTGCGAGGGAAGCCCAAACGCTGGTGGATGAAGAGCCGAAGTCCTTGGTGGATCGTGGTGTGCACGATTTCGTGATGCTTGCTCTTCTGGATCCATCTGCCTCCTGCTTTGTGAAGGCGAAGAGGTGCCTGCGCCATGTTGTCCCGGCACAGGAAAGTGCCACGGGGTCTGAGCAAGTCAGCAACAGAGCTGTGAAGCCTGAGGAAATCTCTAAGGGGACTAGGATGGTGCTGAGGGCCGAGTGTCCCCACTGTGCATGGGGTGGGAGGGAAGCAGAGGATCTTCCATCTTTTAAGAGAATGACCATTGCCCTCACTGGTTCTGGTACACTCCACCTGCAGCGCTGCATTCAGCTCTGGGGCCCCCAGCACAAGAAGGACATGGAGCTGTTGGAGCAGGTCCAGAGGAAGCCACGAAGATGATCTGAGGGCTGGAGCACCTCTGCTATGGAGACAGGATGACAGAGTTGGGGCTGTTCAACCTGGGGAAGAGAAGGCTCCAGGGAGACCTTCTAGCAGCCTTCCAGTACCTAAAGGGGCTACAAGAAAGCTGGAGAGGGACTTTTTACAAGGGCATGTGGTGATAGGGTCAATGGCTTTAAACTGCAAGAGGGGAGATTTCTACGAGATCTAAGGAAGAAATTCTTCACTCTGAGGGTGGTGAGGCACTGGAACAGGTTGCTCGGAGAAGATGTGGCTGCCCCATCCCTGGAAGTGTTCAAGGCCAGGTTGGATGAGGCTTTGAGCAACATGATCTAGTTGAAGGTGTCGATGTCCATGGCAGAGAGGTTGGAACCAGATGATCTTTGAGGTCCCTTCCAACCCAAACCATTCCATGATTCCAAGATCTCTCTTCATCTTCCCGACCCACATTCTGGAAAGAGTTCAAACCCTCCTGCTGCCAGTGCGTGGTCCTGGCATGCAGGCTGACATCCCAGCTGAGCAGCTCCCACTGCCCCAGGAGGTTCTGTGACAACCTGCTCATCCTCCAACACCTACATGCTCACCCAGAGAGGAGATGATGCTCATATACCTCAGGGGAAAAATCCCCCCTGGACCAGCTCCACCAGTCACATGTGGCTTCCTCCATGTTCACGCGGCACTGCTCAGGCAAAGCCTTTCACTGACTAGGGAAGGTGTCCCTGTAGTTCAACAGGTCACCTTGGAGGGCTTTCCCAGCTCTATCACCTTCCCAGCCCAACTTACATACTTCTGAAAACCCCATGATGACCTTTCTACAATGTACAGCCCTTCCCACTCTTCCTTATTCCATGCATTAGATGCTTTTATAATGTATTTCTTGATGTACTATTCAAATCCACAGGCAGCAGTAACCATTTATGTTTTAAAAAACGTTCTCTTGAGAGAGCTCCAGAGCAGTCTAACCAAAACGCACTGGTTCCTAGCGACTGAACTAAAATTGTATTCTGCTCCATGGCCTTTTCCAATATTATTTTCATTTTTGCAGCTGCCATTTCTGGAGTCCTTCTTCCATGGGGAAACTTTCTTCTTGTGAACCATCCCTGCAGTCCTACGACTGGTTTTGGATGGTGAATGAGGAGAGGAACGAGAAAGTTGCAAAAAACCCTACAAATATAAAAGACAGGCAGGAAAAAATCAGAAGTAAAAAAAGAGAAGGAGAAGAAGCAGCAGAAGGAGGAGAAAAAGAAAAAAGGAAAAGAAAAAGAAAAGAAAAAAGAAAAGAAAAAGAAAAAAGGAAAAGAAAAGAAAAAAGAAAAAGAAAAAGAAAAAAAAAAAGAAAAAAAAAAAAAAAAAAAAAAAAAAAAAAAAAAAAGAAAACAAAAAAAAAAAAAAAAAAAAAAAAAAAAAAAAAAAAAAACAAAAAAAAAAAGGAAAAAGAAAAAAAAAAAAGAAAAATAAAGAAAAAAAAAACAAAAAAAAAAAAGAAAAAAAAAAAAAAATAAACAAAAAAAAAAAAAAAAAAAAAGAAAAAAGAAGAAAAAAAAAAAAAAAAGAAAAGA